>NC_060119.1:1242825379-1243131979 GCF_021461395.2 Schistocerca americana | reverse complement strand
CTGCTTGGTTTCATTAAATATTCTCTCTGGAACACTAAATCAAAAGTTCCAGTCTGAAATTGATGAACCATTTGAAATGACAACAGAAGGCCGCGAATGGAATGTACTCACCCGTGTTATCTTCAATAGGGTTTTGGGAAGAATGGTTAGAGAATGGAAAAGTGTACTGAAAATTTTTTTAAAATAAATCAACAAATAACGCTAGAAACGAAACACGAAGGAACGAAAATCAGCTGTGTAGCTTTTACGGATGACCTTGCAGTGGACGGCAGAGATTACCTGGGAAGACTGTCAGAGAAAGCAGGCCTTGAAATCCCCACATTGGAAACAGGATACGTCAATTCACTGAAAACCGATTTTGAAAAAAGGAGGAATCATTCAAACCAATGAACTGGTCAAAGAATAAAGCAATGACAGATACCAGAAGATGGATATGGCATATCAAATCTCCAAGGACGCCTACAATAAAAATCAAACTCCATTACTGTGAAAATCATAGCAGAGTACCTTGAAGCACGTAAAGTAGGAGAAATAGAAAAAAATGAAGAAAGAAAATAGGATAATCTATCAATACGTTTTGGGACTCACCGGAGACGAAAATGGCAAATACAAATTTAGAAGCAACTAAGAACTTTATAAAAGATTCCCAAACTCACTGATACAATCCCGGAGAAGACGTCAGGTTTTTTGGACATGTGAGACGGACGGATAACATTAACTAATTAAAAGAATATTTCAATATTTCATTGACAAAAAGAACAAACATCAATGGAACAACGAAACTCAGAAAGTCTGAAGTAATATGATCATAAATAAAGAAGACAGTCAAGACAGAGAAAAAATCAAAATAAAAAACTTCGATTGTTTAAAAAAAAGAGAAGGAAAGTGGAAGAATATTCATCCAGGGGCAAAAAGAACAGAAGAAGAACCTCTCTAACTAATTGTTTTACATGGTCCACCGGTAGCCGACAAAAGACGAAAACAGATTTACGTCGATTGCATTCTTTAAACTACCCTGCTAGACAGAAAAAAAGAATGAAGCATCCAGAAGATAAGGTCAGATGGCAATTTATCTTCGTATATGTACACACCCTCGTCGGTCGTGAAAATGGAGTTGAAATTATCTATGACACGTTGAAGACCACCAGACTGCATCGGTGTTTTTTGCGCTAATCATTGTTACCATATGTAAGGTACGTTGCCTTACAGTGATATCTTTGCACTATGTAGTGTAATCTTTGACTGGAGTCGAGTGGCGGTCGGAGCGCCGAATGGTTGCTGTTGCGGCTGGAGTGCCGAGGTACAATGAAGTAGTTTGGAAGTATACGAATACTCAGAGCGCTAAAATTATTCTATTTATATTGTGATACATAACACGTTTCAATATAACAAGTAGCTTTTTAGAAGTAATTGCTTTGAACTGTTATTTAATATCCTCTGGTTCAAAATGGTTCAAATGGCTCTGAGCACTACGCAAGTTAACTTCTGAGGTCATCAGTCGCCTAGAACTTAGAACTAATTAAACCTAACTAACCTAAGGACAGCACACACATCCAAGCCCGAGGCAGGATTCGAACCTGCGACCGTAGCGGTCGCTCGGTTCCAGACTGTAGCGCCTAGAACCGCACGGCCACAACGGTCGGCTTCCTCTGGTGACTGGTATATTGTTTCACTTTGAACTATTCACTCGGTATATCCTCGTCTCCTCACCGATTCCAGCCGTACACAGGCCTGGTAGATTATACAACGACGTGAACAGCGTCAAACTTCGAGTGAAAGATACGGAGATGCCAAATACTCGTGTAAGACAATGTCATCAGCACCTGACAGAATTTCGAAGTGGCCTCATTGCGTGTTTCCATTTGGTCAGATAATCTTATAGAGTAGTCTAAGATTTGAGGGGCATTCGGATGTGACAGTGGCCTCATGTGTTACCCCTAGTGTGACCATCGCAAAAATCATTTTCCAGCAGGACAAAGCTCGTACAAACAAGCCACGTATTGCTATGTCTTGTCTACATCATCTTGAGGTACACCCATGGCCAGCGAGATCAACTCCTTCCCACTGCCAGTGTCCAGGATTTAAAGACTCATTTCCAGCATTGTGTACCAGCTTTCTCAGGAGAAGATACAACGACTTTATGACTGCCTTCCGAACAGAATTAGGGCAAACAGCTCGCAGAGGGTGCAACGTCATACGAGTAAGTGGGCACATACTGA
Source organism: Schistocerca americana (assembly GCF_021461395.2). NCBI lineage: Eukaryota > Metazoa > Arthropoda > Insecta > Orthoptera > Acrididae > Schistocerca > Schistocerca americana. The sequence goes on along the minus strand of NC_060119.1, from coordinate 1,243,129,760 downwards.
CAAGTTCTATGTAAATTTTACTCCATTTTGTAAAACATAACGTGTCGACCTTTAAGATATCGTTTCCTCATCCCATTCTGGATGCTGCAATTTTGTCGTCAGGCAATGTCGAACATTCACATCATTGCGTTATTCGCTTGTAATTATAAGCGACGGAAGAAGCCGTTAAAGTTCGGAAGCACAAGCAATTTTATGTCGCTGACCAATCATTCGCGAATAATACTAGTAATAATAGTCAGTTCAAAATTGCAAAAGTTTAGTTTTCCAGAAAAATAGGTGAGTGTGGTAACAGTTCCCTGATTGCGATTGGCCTGCAGCTTGTGCTACATTGATAATCCGTCTCTGATCTTGCTCATTGTATTCAAAGGCGTAGGACTATAGCAGTGGAATTTTTGAGGTAACTTGACTAAATACAGTTCTAGTTACGATGCATTCTGGTTGGGGCTCTGTGCCATAAAAACGCCAACAGTATCTTGCAAAAGGCGTTCTTCAGTGCTACGCAAAGAAAGTACGTAGCTTGTACCACTGTTTATGAAATTGAGTCTGTGTTTACGCGAGCATCGTTGTATTTCTGTATCTCTCCCACTGTGTGTGTGTGTGTGTGTGTGTGTGTGTGAGAGAGAGAGAGAGAGAGAGAGAGAGAGAGAGAGAGAGAGAACGAGGGAGAGAGTGTGTTGAAGTAATGAAGCTCGTTAACGAGGTTTGCACAGAGATAGCAACTCCAGGGCTAACTGCAGTTGTTGTTCCCGCCACAAATGTGGTCAACCAACCATGGCGAATACCAGCACAATTGAGTGCAAACTATTAGGACCGAGAAGCACTACCTGTTGCTATGTGTCTCCTTTCTTATCGCCTCTTATATGTGAAGACCCATGCATGTGGAACAGTGTTGGAATTAACTATGAGACAGATTCTGTTCTGACCAAATGAAGCTAGAATCGTCTGGCCATAACTGTGGATTCTTTGATTGTTCATTGGAATGATAACACATGAAATACTGAGTTACTGTATTACATGAATGATAAAAAAATAACTTAATACAATCCTTTGCTACAGTAGAAATTGATGTTAATGCATCACTTCATGCATTAATTAACAAACTGTTGAGGTACAATGTTCAACGTTTACAAAGGAATACTTGCATCTGAGAGTTGTACAATTCTTTATTCCTATTCGATAATGTTGACTACTTCAGCTGAGGTCATGAATGGGGACATAGGTTTTCCATGATCAGCTCTGTATTGACATTGCGTACAAGGGCGTTACTGTGCTGAGAGAAAGGGCGTGCATTCTTCAGCCACTCCCCCTCGTCATTTTGGATTGCAGCAAGACATTGCTAATGATATGTGGTATTGAACTGGGTTGCTGACTTTGATGTGGCACCACGATCTCTGGACAATACCACAGATTCACTCTAAGGTATGAGTGCTGGATTAAACATGCACAACAGTCTGAACTAAAGCCTTAGAAATTTTCTGCCCTCGCAGCGAGACTTAAGGGTGAGGTGTCTACAATTCTTTTATGCAAAACCACTGATCATGATAGAGAGTTCGTTGTTGTTGTTGTGGTCTTCAGTCCTGAGACTGGTTTGATGCAGCTCTCCATGCTACTCTATCCTGTGCAAGCTTCTTCATCTCCCAGTACCTACTGCAATCTACATCCTTCTAAATCTGCTTAGTGTATTCATCTCGTGGTCTCCCTCTACGATTTTTACCCTCCACGCTGCCCTCCAATACTAAATTGGTGATCCCTTGATGCCTCAGAACATGTCCTACCAACCGATCCCGTCTTCTGGTCAAGTTGTGCCACAAACTTCTCTTCTCCCCAATCCTATTCAATACTTCCTCATTAGTTATGTGATCTACCCATCTAATCTTCAGCATTCTTCTGTAGCACCACATTTCGAATGCTTTTATTCTCTTCTTGTCCAAACTATTTATCGTCCATGTTTCACTTCCATACATGGCTACACTCCATACAAATACTTTCAGAAATGACTTCCTGTTAACTAATAAAAATCATAGTTTGTGTGACTCGGAATTTATTCCAAAAGTTTATATGTACAAAATATGAAAAAGACGTTACATGAAATTAATTGATGCACAATTAAACCTCGACAAAGAATGAAACAGAGATCATGCAATTAGTGGTTTGTAAAATAAATTGGTGAGAGAAGGGGTATGCTGAACATCGTCTCCCGTACCCAACGAATTTGCCACAGTGTGTCTCTGCATCAATAAGAGTGATTGTTATGTCTGCACCGATAGCTGAATGGTTAGTGTGACGGACTGCCGTCCTACGGAGCCGGGGTTCGATTCCCGGCTGACTCGGGGATTTTCTCCGCTCAGGGACTGGGTGTTGTGTTGTCTTCATCCGCATCCGGCTCGCAGGTCGCCCAATGCGGCGAACTTAGAACTAATTAAACCTAACTAACCTAAGGACAGCACACACATCCAAGCCCGAGGCAGGATTCGAACCTGCGACCGTAGCGGTCGCTCGGTTCCAGACTGTAGCGCCTAGAACCGCACGGCCACAACGGTCGGCTTCCTCTGGTGACTGGTATATTGTTTCACTTTGAACTATTCACTCGGTATATCCTCGTCTCCTCACCGATTCCAGCCGTACACAGGCCTGGTAGATTATACAACGACGTGAACAGCGTCAAACTTCGAGTGAAAGATACGGAGATGCCAAATACTCGTGTAAGACAATGTCATCAGCACCTGACAGAATTTCGAAGTGGCCTCATTGCGTGTTTCCATTTGGTCAGATAATCTTATAGAGTAGTCTAAGATTTGAGGGGCATTCGGATGTGACAGTGGCCTCATGTGTTACCCCTAGTGTGACCATCGCAAAAATCATTTTCCAGCAGGACAAAGCTCGTACAAACAAGCCACGTATTGCTATGTCTTGTCTACATCATCTTGAGGTACACCCATGGCCAGCGAGATCAACTCCTTCCCACTGCCAGTGTCCAGGATTTAAAGACTCATTTCCAGCATTGTGTACCAGCTTTCTCAGGAGAAGATACAACGACTTTATGACTGCCTTCCGAACAGAATTAGGGCAAACAGCTCGCAGAGGGTGCAACGTCATACGAGTAAGTGGGCACATACTGACAAGTTCTATGTAAATTTTACTCCATTTTGTAAAACATAACGTGTCGACCTTTAAGATATCGTTTCCTCATCCCATTCTGGATGCTGCAATTTTGTCGTCAGGCAATGTCGAACATTCACATCATTGCGTTATTCGCTTGTAATTATAAGCGACGGAAGAAGCCGTTAAAGTTCGGAAGCACAAGCAATTTTATGTCGCTGACCAATCATTCGCGAATAATACTAGTAATAATAGTCAGTTCAAAATTGCAAAAGTTTAGTTTTCCAGAAAAATAGGTGAGTGTGGTAACAGTCCCCTGATTGCGATTGGCCTGCAGCTTGTGCTACATTGATAATCCGTCTCTGATCTTGCTCATTGTATTCAAAGGCGTAGGACTATAGCAGTGGAATTTTTGAGGTAACTTGACTAAATACAGTTCTAGTTACGATGCATTCTGGTTGGGGCTCTGTGCCATAAAAACGCCAACAGTATCTTGCAAAAGGCGTTCTTCAGTGCTACGCAAAGAAAGTACGTAGCTTGTACCACTGTTTATGAAATTGAGTCTGTGTTTACGCGAGCATCGTTGTATTTCTGTATCTCTCCCACTGTGTGTGTGTGTGTGTGTGTGTGTGTGTGTGAGAGAGAGAGAGAGAGAGAGAGAGAGAGAGAGAGAGAGAGAGAGAACGAGGGAGAGAGTGTGTTGAAGTAATGAAGCTCGTTAACGAGGTTTGCACAGAGATAGCAACTCCAGGGCTAACTGCAGTTGTTGTTCCCGCCACAAATGTGGTCAACCAACCATGGCGAATACCAGCACAATTGAGTGCAAACTATTAGGACCGAGAAGCACTACCTGTTGCTATGTGTCTCCTTTCTTATCGCCTCTTATATGTGAAGACCCATGCATGTGGAACAGTGTTGGAATTAACTATGAGACAGATTCTGTTCTGACCAAATGAAGCTAGAATCGTCTGGCCATAACTGTGGATTCTTTGATTGTTCATTGGAATGATAACACATGAAATACTGAGTTACTGTATTACATGAATGATAAAAAAATAACTTAATACAATCCTTTGCTACAGTAGAAATTGATGTTAATGCATCACTTCATGCATTAATTAACAAACTGTTGAGGTACAATGTTCAACGTTTACAAAGGAATACTTGCATCTGAGAGTTGTACAATTCTTTATTCCTATTCGATAATGTTGACTACTTCAGCTGAGGTCATGAATGGGGACATAGGTTTTCCATGATCAGCTCTGTATTGACATTCCGTACAAGGGCGTTACTGTGCTGAGAGAAAGGGCGTGCATTCTTCAGCCACTCCCCCTCGTCATTTTGGATTGCAGCAAGACATTGCTAATGATATGTGGTATTGAACTGGGTTGCTGACTTTGATGTGGCACCACGATCTCTGGACAATACCACAGATTCACTCTAAGGTATGAGTGCTGGATTAAACATGCACAACAGTCTGAACTAAAGCCTTAGAAATTTTCTGCCCTCGCAGCGAGACTTAAGGGTGAGGTGTCTACAATTCTTTTATGCAAAACCACTGATCATGATAGAGAGTTCGTTGTTGTTGTTGTGGTCTTCAGTCCTGAGACTGGTTTGATGCAGCTCTCCATGCTACTCTATCCTGTGCAAGCTTCTTCATCTCCCAGTACCTACTGCAATCTACATCCTTCTAAATCTGCTTAGTGTATTCATCTCGTGGTCTCCCTCTACGATTTTTACCCTCCACGCTGCCCTCCAATACTAAATTGGTGATCCCTTGATGCCTCAGAACATGTCCTACCAACCGATCCCGTCTTCTGGTCAAGTTGTGCCACAAACTTCTCTTCTCCCCAATCCTATTCAATACTTCCTCATTAGTTATGTGATCTACCCATCTAATCTTCAGCATTCTTCTGTAGCACCACATTTCGAATGCTTTTATTCTCTTCTTGTCCAAACTATTTATCGTCCATGTTTCACTTCCATACATGGCTACACTCCATACAAATACTTTCAGAAATGACTTCCTGTTAACTAATAAAAATCATAGTTTGTGTGACTCGGAATTTATTCCAAAAGTTTATATGTACAAAATATGAAAAAGACGTTACATGAAATTAATTGATGCACAATTAAACCTCGACAAAGAATGAAACAGAGATCATGCAATTAGTGGTTTGTAAAATAAATTGGTGAGAGAAGGGGTATGCTGAACATCGTCTCCCGTACCCAACGAATTTGCCACAGTGTGTCTCTGCATCAATAAGAGTGATTGTTATGTCTGCACCGATAGCTGAATGGTTAGTGTGACGGACTGCCGTCCTACGGAGCCGGGGTTCGATTCCCGGCTGACTCGGGGATTTTCTCCGCTCAGGGACTGGGTGTTGTGTTGTCTTCATCCGCATCCGGCTCGCAGGTCGCCCAATGCGGCGACGAATGTAATAAGACCTCCACCAAGGCGGTCGCACCTGCCCCGTAAGGGGCCTCCCGGCCAATGACGCCAGACGCTCACTTCCAGTGATTGTTACGCCTTGAAAGAGAATCTCAGACTATCCAAGAACCTGTGACTGTGGTTTTTGAAATTTTCTCGGCGTATTTCTTCTTCCAGTAATTTTCGGGTCTGCAGACGGATCTCATCGACATCCTGATGCGATATTTCGGTCCAGAGACGTCCTACCATCCTCAGGTGAGTAGACGATGTAGTGAAGAGACCTGATGCAGTCATGGTATTTATACAGAATTCCGCGTATGCGAGTCGTGGTGGCGGTTTATGGCGCATGCGTAAGGAGGTGACATGCGCGCGGCAGCCAAATTGTCTGTGCTGCCCTCAGTGGTGAAGTAAGAACAAACTAATCACTGAGTATCGACTGATCGTATCGTTTCCGTTGTGACTGCATCATTTTAATAATAGGATTCCGATTTTTATCAAGCTGAAAGCCGTTGTCACGATTTATTAAATCATAAGAAAGACGTATTACCACGGATTCCTCAATTACAGAGTCCCAGAAGCTGGAAACCGGTGCTAAAATTTTGGTGTTATTGTGTTCCATTGAATGTCCCGTGGAAATGCAATGTTCTGCCACATGGAGAATTAATGCATCTACTGAAGGTTTTTAAAGAGAATGGCTATACTTCGGCTCAAATACGAAAGGCCATGCACGATTATAATAACAAAAAGCAACACTCTGAGGCGACTGGAGATGACTATAAATCAACTGAACCCCTTCCATATGCTGGTAATATTTTCTAAAACAGGCAGATTGCTTAGGAAGAATAGTATTAATGTCATCTTCCATCCACCAGTAAGGAGCAGGACCTTAGTCGGATCCGTTAAAGACGGTTTACAATTGAGAAAAGCGGGTGTTTGTAAAATTCTCTGTGAGTGTGGCTCTGCATAAATAGGTCAGACGAGAAGAACGGTTCAGGAACATTGTATAGAACACGAAAGACACACCCGTCTGCAGCAACCTTTAAAATCAGCAGTGGCAGAACATTGCATTTCCATGGGACATTCGATGGAATACAATAATATCAAAATTTTAGCATCGGTTTCCAGCATCTGGGACTCTGTAATGAAGGTATCCGTGGAAATACGTCTTTCTGATAATTTAATGACTCGTGATAACGGCTTTCAGCTGGACAAAAATTGGAATCCAGTTACTAAAATTATGCGGCCACAACGGAATCGACATGCTCAGTCGATACTCAGCGATTAGACTGTTCGTGCTTCACCCCTGAGGGCGGCACACACAACTTGGCTGCCTCACGCATGCGCTGTAGCCCACCAGTACGACTCGCATGTGCGGAATTCGCTATAGATACCATGACCGCATCAGGTCTCTTCACCCTTCATTCGGTGGTAGGTCGCCTTCGAGGCAGTGATTTTTAACGTTTTCGCTGTGGTGTCAGTGTTACTCCAGTACCATGTGCAGTGCTACGTTCCACCAGCACCAGCAGTGTCACCAGCGTCATTCATTTGTGTTCCCACTGTGGTGTTTCTCTGTTTTCGTGTCGACTCACAGTGTTCATTCTCCGCATGTGTGTATGGCTCTCGTCTATGTTGTTTTTAAATCTACCGTTTCTACTCATCTACTTTTGTTCTTGTTAATTCATCACTTTATACCATTCTATGTTATGTGTTATTTTCTCATTTGCCTACGTTTTCTCTGTAACTCTCTTGGCTGATGAGTGGCGTATTGTGCCGCTGCCAGCCCGCCCCTTTTTGGGGGGTGAAATCACAATAAAGTAAAAAAAAAAAAAAAAAATTGTCTCTTCAGTACTCTGTCTACTCACCTGAGGATGGCTGGACGTGATTGGGCCGAAATATCGTGACAAAAAGACGATGGGATCCGCCTACAAACCCAAAAATTACTTTAAAAAACCGTAGCTGTACTATCAAACATGTTATAGCAGAGCACGGATAGCTTTGAAGAAATCAGAGTGAAACTTGAACAGCTCTTGCTTGTCATAGTGCGTTCTAGTCTTCCTGTACGAGTGGTAAGCTCTGTAGATGGTTTGGGAGACAGGTGTGGCGTATGGGGAAGTGGTAGACAGATCAGCTGTGGGCATAGACACTGTCCTTTATTCGGTGATTCAACTTGATGCCCCCACGAATGTGAACAAGTCTTTAATTATTTCATCCTGCTACTACAGTCATTGAAGTGCATTTCCATCTTCATGTACTACTCTGCGCTGAGCGGCAGGCGATACTGTATGGCGAACGAAGTGCACGTGCTGCTTGGGAGAGCCTCCAGTATGAGAGATGAGAGGTGAGCTGAGATGGCACGAAGCGCCTATACAGTGTTCACGGGTGGCAACCACGTCTTCTCTACTGAGGAAGACCTCCCAGCGGCAGAGCGAAGTCTGGCTGGGCCAGCGTTTAAATGCTGCTTCCCGGCGCTGAATTCACGAAAGGACTGCGTTTGTGGGCCACTGCGAACCGTCTGGAGAAGGGCAATGGCCGGGGTCTGGCAGGTAGCACATGTTGATGATGCAGAAGTGGGTCAAGCTGGAGTGGCTTCTTGGAGACTAAGTCCATGGCGTTGACACCTGGGATGGTGTCGCAGAAATCCCGCTACTGCTGAGTGTTGCTGATCAAGCATGATTACAGCCAGCTGCCGAAGTTGGGGTTTGGGGTCTAACGACACAGGAGCTGATCACGCAGTTCAACGAGCAGCACTTTCTGTCTGGCTTTGGTCTTGTTACAGTACTGGGTTCTGACTTAAAGTTCTACAGTTTTGTCCCACTACAGGGGGAAGGCTGAACAGTACATGATGTTGAATCCCCGAGTTCTGCTTGTCCTAACACGCCGGTGCCCCAAGTTACTCTCACCATACTCGTCAGTGTAACATGAGCAGGCCAGTGGTGCGTGACCAGCTGCCGTCAAATGCGCACCTAGGAGTGTTTGCTGTGAACTCTGTCATTAGAATCTGCCAATCTCCGCTGCCAAGAAGAGTTGCCTTCCAAGTCTGTCATTCTGCATCGCCAAAGTAAGTACCAAAGTTGAGTTACCAAGAGTCAGTAGCCAATAATCGAAGTGACTGGCAGCCGAAAGACAAGTTCAGTTTTTTTAGAAATTAAATTCTTCATTTGTATGGTCATAGTGTCCATAACTGCTTTATAATTCTTTATGGTATTTTTGTTCTGTCGTTGCAACTACAATAATGTGTGATTTTTTTCACCAGACGTGTTTCACTTTATTGAGGTAAAGCATCATCAGTGGTCTGTAATTAAGTTATTTACATTTAGAGTTGCTCTTAGGTCGAAAAACAGTTTCTTAAAAATAGGTTGATTTGTACTTACGGCTGATTTCTCGCTTACATCGGTGAATTCCGTCTGCTAGTACATCGTTGTTTCTCTGTGTTAGGCACTGATAATTTTGGTCCAGTTTTTAGATGTTCTGCAACACTTTGCATTTCTTATGTTTTTCACAACACACTTTTACGCACTCCACTGTATTCTGTTTGTTTTCGTACTTCAAGTATGTATAAATTTTTAGACAACATAGTTGCGTGGAGATAGCAGCGATTGATTTAATTATAATCAATCAATTAAAATGACAGTCACAATCGCGTTATTTATTTTGTCGCCAACCGGTTTCAACCCGCGATGGGGTCATCTTCAGGGCAATTTACACTGTAAAGTTATAATATTAGTAAGTAATCATGTACGTAATGTACAAGCAATTAATCAAAGCTACATAAATAAACAAAATTTTTTTATACCCATTTGGACGTGCGATGGAATTGTCACCCTGCCTGTGCACGATTGTTAACTGTGTGGATGGTTGACTTTTTTTTTTTTTTTCATTTATTGAATTTCAATTCCCCCCGAAGGGGTCGGGCTGGCAGCAGCTTAGTATGCCGCTCTTCAGCCGACAGATTTTGTGACAAAGATCAAGAGAACAAATAATAAAAAATAGGCGATAAAATCGGAGACTTAGAGAGCAACAAGGCGAAAAGAAATCGTGGAACTTAAAACAACAACACAGGGATGATGACACTAATAAAAATACATACGAAGCAGACAGGGAAAACAATAGACAATTAAAAAAAAACACGGCGACAGTCTGGATTCTGTTCGCAAAGGACATAAAATTCACACCTAGCGACAGCATGGTTTCTGTTCGCAACACGAGAAAGACAAACAACACTGAATAGTCACTGGAACACTGCACTAAAAAGTTGGCAAATGTGACACCACAGTCGAGAACAGGTGGGGGGAAACTGGACAGAAGATGGTAAAACAAAAGAGGGGGGGAAAGGAGAGTAAAAGCGAAGGGGGGAGCCGGGAAGGGAGCTGAAGGAGGATGAGGACCCATAAGAGGGGTGGGGGGCAGACGCGACAGGGAGTGGGGTAGGCAGAGGAGGGGAATACAAAAGGACTGGGGGGGAGAAGGGAGGTAGGGAGAGGTTTAGTGGGGAGAAAAACAGGACGGAAGGGGGGGGGAAGAGGGAGCCCAGGGAAAGGACAGAGGAAAGGAGGGGGATTGAGGATCAGAGTTGATAGGAAGGATAAATGGAGGGAGAGAGGGCATCATCCGGGAGGGGGAGTTGACGGAAGCCACCTCGGGAAAGGAGATGGAGGGTGTAGAGATGGAGGGTAGGGGGGACACAACAGTGAAGACGTGGCAGGGGGCGGGGATGGGAGAGGAGAGGAGCAACCAGGGGGTGAGGGGGTTCAAGGCAGCGAGAGGTGTAGAGGATGTGGATATGTTCGAGGAATAGGAGCAGATGGGGGAAAGGAATGAGATCATAGAGGATCCGCGTGGGGGACGGGAGGCGGATACGGAAGGCGAGGCGGAGTGCATGACGCTCAAGGATCTGGAGGGACTGATAGAATTTGGGGGGGGCAGATATCCAGGCAGGACTGGCATAACAGAGGATGGGACGGATTAAGGATTTGTAGGTGTGGAGGATGGTAGAGGGGTGAAACCCCCATGTCCGGCCAGAGAGGAGTTTGAGGAGTCGGAGGCGGTTGTGGGCTTTGGATTGGATGGAGCGGAGATGAGGTATCCAGGTGAGGTGACGGTCAATGGTGAGGCCAAGGTAGGTGAGGGTGGGGGTGAGGCAGACAGGATGTGCGCAGACAGTAAGAGAGAAGTCCAGGAGCCGGAAGGAGCGAGTGGTACGACCTACGATGATTGCCTGGGTCTTGGAAGGATTGAGTTTCAGGAGCCATTGGTTACACCATGCAGCAAAACGGTCAAGGTGATTCTGGAGAAGGCGTTGGGACCGTTGGAGGGTAGGAGCGAGGGCGAGGAATGCGGTGTCATCAGCATATTGCAAGAGGTGTACTGGAGGGGGGGGGGGGGGGGGTTGGGGCATATCTGCCGTGTACAGGAGGTAGAGGAGAGGGGAGAGGACAGAGCCCTGGGGCACACCGGCAGAGGGGTAGAAGGTGTGGGAATTGGATGGTTGACTCTCTGCATGAGCTTAAATAACGGCCAACAACACGTGGGCAGACGGTAACGCCCTCCACGGAGACCAACAGCAGTTACATATTTAAGCAAGAAATCGTAAATCTTAAAGTTTGTTCCAGTCGTAATATAAAACATAATAAATAATAATTATATTTTATTAAATCTCGAGAAATTTACAATTATTTAAAATTCAGATAACTGTTGTCCCATTCATTTTTCACATCATTTGTGGATAGAGTAGAGCCCTCTATCTTTTGTGGTAGGGACGCCGTTGCCATGGGCGATAGTATATATCAAGCGCCCTCTAGCCTTGTGGTTGGGACGTTGACGTCATGGTAGCCGCTTCGTATAGGTCGTAATATCATCTTTTCGCGGTGTTTGTTGTTATGGTGACGGCGTACCATAACGATTTATCCGCCATGTTGTTTTCAATCCATGTGGTCTTCTGTTGCGGCGTTATCTTTGCACAGCATGCGTTGTCGTGGTGTGTTCTGGCTGCTATCCATAAAAGTTGTTCTTAGTAATTACTAAAAATCTTTAAAATCAGTGTATTCTCCTTTATAAAATTAACATATTAGGAAAGCGAAGTATACCAGGTGCCCCTTAGCCTATTTGGCTAGGATTCCGTCGTCATAGCAGCCTCCTCGTAGGTGCGCTCTGCCGCTGCACGGCATTCGATCTCGTATCATCGGTGTACCACAATCCTCCCTTCATCATGCTGCCGTCGATTCACGTAAGTCATTATATTATGGATACTCTTCCACAAAGTTGTTTCTGAATTATATGTTAATATTTTGGGACTTATATAACGTAATCTTTAAACTTTGCAGGTCTTCATTATAAAATTAAAACACTATAATAAAAATTAGTATCAATATACATCGTCCTCTTAGCTCTTAATGCAGTTTCTCTGTCCGTCGCGACAGTGTGTCAGTCACATCAAATGTATAATTCTTTAGTCTTTTTTTGGTGTATTTTAGCATAGTCAAGAGATTACTACCCTGCAACTGTTCTTTTTCACAACGACCTGAATGCTGCCTGCTATTTCACTGAAATTCCTTTCTGTAGACCTAAAGTTTTCAGTATACAGTTCTCTAAAGCTGCCCTTTCACAGTCCAACCAGTCGGCCAACGCAACCTTCAGAATGGGTCTGCCCCGACATGTTTACTTTGTGTGGGCGCTTTTCCAGCAATGGGACCCTTTGTCTGGGTGCACTGGCTCCACCAGTACACTGCTACCTGCTAGCCACAACGGCTACAGCCAGCTCACGCTCCACCCTTTTCCCTTCTGTTCTGGCATGATGGAAGCTGCAACGTGACTCGGCTCAGGTAGGATCCACCATGCAGTGTGTAACCTCCCCCTCACTTATCGACCTTAATGACAGTGAAAAATTAAACCGCGTGTACCTAGTGGAAATTTGGGAAAAGCAATCGTCACCGAAGTTAATTTGTCGGTAAAGAGGAGGAAGGGTTACATCTAAATGAAAGGAAAAATGCAGATGAAATTGGTGGAAATAAATTTTGAAAAAAGTTAAAGTTAATAAAGAAAGTAAATGTGCGGTCTTTACGTTAACAATTAACTGGTGTTAATTAGATGTCTGAGATTTGGGGAAAATTATGGTCGCCAGTCCTATGGACAACTACTATAATAACTGAAAAGGAAAGATTATTGCACATATAATTAGCACCAAACGCGTGGCAACTGAAGGTTGACATGTGCTGTGTGAAAACTGAATGTTTGTCAGAAGTAATAAATTTCGCTACACTCTGACTTAATTTAGCAAAAGAATTAATAAAACCTGAAAATTGAAAGTTAATTTAGTGACTGAAATTAATTGTGAACTTTGTTTCTGAAGCACTACGAAATTCAATAAAATAAGGTTAGTCTTGCGCTATGTCAACAATCATTTCAAAAGCTACTTGAATCTTCGCAATTTCGAAATAAGAGATTTAACTTTGAACTTGAATTAAATGATTCTGAACAATTAACAATAGTAAAATTTAGTACGTACCAAGCTGAGCTGCAGTCACAGGTAAGCTAAAATATGGTAACAAAGCTCGCACTCTTAATTTGTGCTTGTGTAATCTAAATATTGTAGTCAGCTATGAATACCTTACCTGAACTTTGAAATTAAAGCAGTGAAATGGAATGATATTACTTTAATGCTGGCGTTTGAATTTCAACGACAATCGAGTTCATTTCGGAAAAGGAAGGGACCCTGCTTGGTAATGCAATTGGGACAATGAGAAACAAAGGTTCATGCTAAGTTGCTGTATTTTAGTGATGCTAATGGGACAGTTTGAAAAGCTGAGGTGTGCCATACAGTTCTAAAACTTTACGTGCTTTCAGTCTTCCTTGTTGGTTGATTGAAGGTTCGAAGTCGTCGATCGAGGAGGTGGCGACAGTCACTTATGTCGGCCGTAGCTGTTGCAGAAGCAGGACGTTGGCGCGCCTTCTTCTCGATACGGTCACCAGGCGAAACGGGCTATTGATGTGCGCCAGCTAATGCTTCCCGTCCGCGACACCGTGCCAGAAACTATCATAGCAAGTCGAGCGCAATTACATGCTGCCAAACCCCGAAAGCGCGGCAACTCGCGGGAGCGTCACACAACACACCTGCTCCACCGCCCTACTCCAGCCAGACTCTGCTCTGCCCGCGCTCCACGCGGCAGAGTTAACAATACCCAAGATCCTTAACACTTTGGTTCTCCACACGACCTATCGATGTAATCGTTCGATAGCATAGTTTTCCCTAGGCAAGACCCAGCGTAAAAATACAAATAGTATTTACGAAACAAACCAATTATACATCGAAATAAATGCATATATATATATATATATATATATATATATATATATATATATATATATATATATATATATATATATAAAATAGTAAATCAATTACAATATAAAAAGACATAGAAATGTCATATCTTCACGTAACAAACTAAGGAAAAAATTATAGTACAATAGATGGAAATAGGAGGATATGCATTTCCGGCGTTACAAATGACGAGACTACTCAGATCAGACAGGGTGGCGACCTGCTCAGTGGGACGGAAGGGGAGGGCGTAGGTTGAATGGTGGGCCTGAGAATGGGCGGCTTAAAACGACACAAGCCATAAAAAGCTCCATGTCCCCTGCTGAATCACGTCTTTTTGCTATGATTTGTTTCCACCTTGATTCATGCTGAAGCATATTGACTGGCTGTGGACTGAGGGCAACACTGCCCGGGTGTCTGGCTCTATGTTCTGAAACGAACAACTCGTAAGGCCATCTCTACTTTTACCCGAGCAGTCCTCGCCAGTTCTCTGAATAGCTCGTCCTTCACCTGCATTTTCTCTCTGAATGTCTGGTCCGCAGCACGCCACTGATTGAAAGTTCTCCCAAAGAAGTCATTATAAAAGCATGCACTCGGTTCATTGTAATAGACCAAGGAAAATAAAACGTAATTGCCCCTAAAATTCGCTGATATCGCTTTCTTCAACATTAAAAATGTATTCGCACAATCTGCGTCAGTTTAATTACGTGATATCACATACACCTACCAAACTGAATGAGAAGTGGCCAATCGAACTGTTTGACGCTTTTCAAGTTATACTGCTTGACCTAGGAACCTTCACTCTATTAGTTCATCCTGAGTTGGACTTCAGTATTGCTACTGGTTTAACTGAATTTACCAGGGACTCTGCAAAATAATTCGATGTTTTACGCTAACATAACTGCACTCGCGACAAATTTAATTATTTAACTTCAGGTGGAACAAACACGCGTTAAATTACGTTTTGTAAGACCACCAGCACGTTTATGTGAGTTTTACAGGCAATACGGTATCCAGTTTTAAATCAGTTGCATCATTGAGTTGACTAACTTATTCAATTATCCGTTCCATTTACTTCCACAGTTTTATTTAAATTGTCCCATCAATTATTCATTTGCATTGTTGCGCAACTGTATTTATACGTGTTTGCTGGGTGCCTGTTAAAACCTTTCGATTAAACTGCTGCTATTACTAGGGTAAAAACGTAGCAGTGTTCAGCCCACACTTCAGACTCAGAGCTACATTGTGAACAGGGTCGGTGACTTACCCCAACCACTGCAATTATTATTCATGAGTAAGAAGTGGTAGGAAGCTCGCAAGGTTAATGTCTCTGCTTACTCCCTTTTGGCCTCCAACTCTTGTTTCATATCCGGCAGTAAAATACCACCAGGACAGTACAGCTTGTCTTTGGACGTTCGTCTCAGATATCCTGTCATGATACGGCACGATTCGTTAATGCGAACTTGCTTAGGATGACTTGCCGTATGCTGTGTCAGGCCCTCAAAATCTGCTGTTAAATAGGGTAAAGGTAGGCCTATAGTAGTTAACGGAGATATGTGCACCGCTCCTGTCACTTTGCAGATGGTTTTCTCACTGGAAAATCGTATGTACTGTACGTACAGTGTTTTCTGTGGGTGAGCGTTCTGCTCAAACTGACACCTATAGATTTTGGGGCAGTGCTCTGCACCAGCGAGGTGTCCTCCTAGGGCAGCTACAGAGTTCTTGCACTCTGTCAGTTTTTCAGGCGGAACAAATGTTTTTGAGTTTCGAAAGGATTGTTCTTGTAATAGGTAGTCAGAGGGCTGCATGCAGATCACCACAACCTAGAAGCCATCAATTTTTGCAGTGTTGGCGCGATGTTTGTCTTGTATATAACTTTGGGCGTGACGATTACTTCCGTGAAAATGGAAAGCCTTTTGTCTGACAAGTAACAGATTCTGAGAGAATTGTACTGTAAATATATTCTGCCTGACGAAAACATGAAGCACCTTGAAGACTTCATCCAATTCCAATTCGTCTTCTGAGGTTCTCTTGGAGTGCTTTATAACCGTCCGACAACGACTGTGCCCATGATTAATTTAACTCGTGTCTTCCATCCACTTCCTTACTGTTAAAATTATCCTAATATTGTCCATCTTAAGGACCGAAGGTAGTGTTTGGTAAGGTAATCATTACAAATGTTTTAGCACACATCCACTAACATTAGGAATTTATTCCACAGCAACGCTTTTCAAGAGTCAGTCCTACATAAAAGTGTTTTTGAAGTACATTTTATGTGCGATTAAATCAGAGAAACATATGATGGGAGCCTGATTCCTGCAACGCGTTACTGACGATTATATTTCTAACATTATTGGTTTTATACTAAAATATTCATAACTATGTTAAAACGATGTTAAAATTACAGCTAAAACTACTAGCAGATTTGACAAAATGAGTACCATCTCCGTAAAAGTCAATAAAAACGCTATTTTAAAAATTAGAATCTTTGGGTCCTGTCATTCCACAATTGACGTTTAAACACACTACCCTGAAACCTACAGACTGACCTTAATTTATTTCGTAAATGTTTGCTTGCTCATTCCGTACCGCATTCAACATTGGCTCATAGTCATTTATTTCAGGACTTCCGAATGGGATGTTGACAACTTTTAATGATGTAATTTTTCACGGGTTAGCAAATACTGTCACTTCATAACTGAGTTTCTTCATTACTAATTACAATTTAATATTAAGTGAATTTTCCGTCGGTGGTTAACACAACAAAACAAAAATTTTAAATAGTAAACACTTTCCTAAAGTTCTGCAAAATATTATTTATTTGTTCACGAACCGACTCTCGGCTTCTTAGACCATCATCATGTAACAATTGAATGTGGCAAAACGGGTAAAATAAAGTGCGACTTACACACGTTGGAATTGGAACTGGAATTGTATACATGCTAACCATCGGCAATAAACAGATAGCGTTTCAATCATCTGTGACATGTAGAACAGCTACCAGAATGCATTAGTATTGCTCGTGTTGAGTTTTGTTTCCAGGCCTGGTGGTGTATACAAGAGGGAGGGAGAGGAGTGACGTAAACAGCATCAGATGTTGGGTCATGAGTGTGAAAGATGCGGAGATGTGAGACAGCGATATCAGCGCCTGCCCGAGTTTCACAAGGGCCTCATTGCGGGTCTCCATTTGGTCAGCTGGTCGAAAGGTGCAGCATCTAGATTTGTAGGACATTCGGATGTGACAGTGGCCCGATATTGGACTACATGAAAATATGAGCGCAGGCATAACCGTCGCCAAGGCTGCGGACGACCAAAAAGGGTGATCTCTGTAATGTGGACCATGCATATCGTAACCCCATTACATCGCCTTCTGCCGTCCGCGAACAAGCAAATTTGTGATCCCTTGATGCCTCAGAACATGTCCTACCAACCGGTCCCTTCTTCTTGTCAAGTTGTGCCACGAACTCCTTTTCAAAAGCTTCTATTCTCTTCTTGTCCAAACAATTTATCGTCCATGCTTCATTTCCATACATGGCTACACTACATACAAATACTTTCAGAAATGACTTCCTGACACTTAAATCTACACTCGATGTTAACAAATTTCTCTTCTTCAGAAACGCTTTCCTTGCCACTGCCAGTCTACATTTTATATCCTATATACTTCGACCATCATCAGTTATTTTGCTCCCCAAATAGCAAAACTCCTTTACTAATTTTAAGTGTCTCATTTCCTAATCTAATTCCCTCAGCACCACCCGACATAATTCGAATACATTCCATTATCCTCGTTTTGCTTTTGTTGATGTTCATCTTATATCCTCCTTTCAAGACACTGCCCATTCCGTTCAACAGCTCTTCCAACTCCTTTGCTGTCTCTGACAGAATTACAATGTCATCGGCGAACCTCAACGTTTTTATTTCTTCTCCATCGACTTTAATACCTACTCCGAATTTTTCTTTTGCTTCCTTTACTGCTTGCTCAATATACAGATTGAATAACATCGGGGACAGGCTACAACCTTGTCTCACTCCCTTCCCAACAGTTGCTTCCCTTTCACGCCCCTCGACTCTTATAACTGCCATCTGGTTTCTGTACAAATTGTAAATAGCTCTTCGCTCCCTGTATTTTACCCCTGCCACCTTTAGAATATGAATGAGAGTATTCCAGTCAACACTGTCCAAAGCTTTCTCAAAGTCTACAAATGTCAGAAATGTAGGTTTGCCTTTCTTTAATCTAGCTTCTAAGATAAGTCGTAGGGTCAGTATTGCCCCACGTGTTCCAACATTTCTGAGGAATCCAAACTGATCTTCGCCGAGGTCGGCTTCTACCAGTTTTTCCATTCGTCTGTAAAGAATTCGCGTCAGTATTTTGCAGCTGTGACTTATTAAACTGATAGTTCTGTAATTTTCACATCTGTCAACACCTGCTTTGTTTGCGATTGGAATTATTCTTCTTGAAGTCTGAGGGTATTTCGCCTGTCTCATACACCTTGCTCACCAGATGATAGAGTTTTGTCAGGACTGGCTCTCCCAAGGCCGTCAGTAGTTCTAATGGAATGTTGTCTACTCCCGCTGCCTTGTTTCGACTCAGGTCTTTCAGTGCTCTGTCAAACTCTTCACGCAATATCATATCATATCTCCCATTTCATCTTCATCTACATCCTCTTCCATTTCCATAATATTGTCCTCAAGTACATCGCCCTTGTATGGACCCTCTATATACTCCTTCCACCTTTCTGCTTTCCCTTCTTTGCTTAGAACTGGATTTCCATCTGAGCTCTTGATATTCATACAAGTGGCTCTCTTTTCTCCAAAGGTCTCTTTAATTTTCCTGTAGGCAGTATCTATCTTACCCCTAGTAAGATAAGCCTCTACATCCTTACTTTTGTCCTCTAGCCATCCCTGCTTAGCCATTTTACACTTCCTGTCGATCTCATTTTTGAGATGTTTGTATTCCTTTTTGCCTGCTTCATTTACTGCGTTTTTATATTTTCTCCTTTCATCAATTAAATTCAATATTTCTTCAGTTACCCAAGGATTTCTTCTACCCCCCCCCCCCCCCGTCTCTTTACCTACTTGACCCTCTGATGCCTTCACTACTTCATCCCTCAGAGCTGCCCATTCTTCTTCTACTGTGTTTCTTTCCCCTATTCCTGTCAATTGTTCCCTTATGCCCCCATCTCCTTAAATTCCCACCTTTTTGCAGTTTCTTCAGTTTTAATCTACAGTTCATGACCAACAGATTGTGGTCAGAGTCCACATCTGCCCCTGGAAATGTCTTACAATTTAAAACCTGGTTCCTAAATCTCTGTCTTACCATTATATAATCTATCTGATACCTTCTAGTATCTCCAGGATTCTCCCATGTATACAACCTTCTTTTATGATTCTTGAACCATTGTTAGCTATGATTAAGTTATGCTCTGTGCAAAATTCTACCAGACGGCTTCCTCTTTCATTTCTCTCCCCCAATCCATATTCGCGCACTATGCTTCCTTCTCTCCCTTTTCCTACTCTCGAATTCCAATCACCCACGACTATTAAATTTTCGTCCCCCTTCACTACCTGGATAATTTCTTTTATCTCATCATACATTTCATCAATTTCTTCATCATCTGCAGAGCTTGTTGGCATATAAACTTGTACTACTGTAGTAGGCATGAGCTTCGTGTCTATCTTGGCCACAAAAATGCGTTCACTATGCTGTTTGTAGTAGCTTACCCGCACTCCTATTTTTTTATTCATTATTAAACCTACTCCTGCATTACCCCCATTTGATTTTGTATTTATATCCTTGTATTCACCTGACAAAAAGTCTTGTTCCTCCTGCCACCGAACTTCACTAATTCCCACTATATCTAACTTGAACCTATCCATTTCCCTTTTTAAATTTTCTATCCTACCTGCCCGATTAAGTGATCTGACAATCCACGCTCCGATCCGTAGAACGCCAGTTTTCGTTCTCCTGATAACGATGTCCTCTTGAGTAGTTCCCTGCCCGGAGATCCGAATGGGGGACTATTTTACCTCCGGAATATTTTATCCAAGAGGACACCATCATCATTAAACCATACAGTAAAGCTGCATGCCCTCGGGAAAAATTACGGCTGTAGTTTCCCCTTGCTTTCAGCCGTTCGGAGTACCAGCACAGCAAGGCCGTTTTGGTTAGTGTTAGAAGGCCAGATCAGTCAATCATCCAGACTGTTGCCCCTGCAACTACTGAGAAGGCTGCTGCCCCTCTTCAGGAAGCACACGTTTGTCTGGCCTCTCAACAATACCCCTCCGTTGTGGTTGCACCTACGGTACGGCTATCTGTATCGCTGAGGCACGTAAGTCTCCCCACCAACGGCAAGGTCCATGGTTCATGGGGGATAAAGATGAAGATAGAAATCGATAGGTCGTCTTGCAATCGGTCGAATCAAAGCGTGTGCCACTCCTACACAACAGAAATTTCTTGCCATATTTTTATAGTGGAAGATGGCGATGCGAACATAACCTGAAACTCTTTGTCAGCGTAGATGAAGTACAGAAGTGATAAAAAACTGTCTGTCCGACCATCTCGAATATATGGCATCGACCAACGATGCATCAATTGCTACCGTTAAACCGGACACAGAATATACGGTTCAGAAGAAGATACAACGTCGCAGAGGCAGACTGCCCTAATTCCTCCAGCATGCGGGGCAAATCGTTTCCTAGTATTAGGAATATCCGAGAGAAATATGATACCTCCGCAGATGCAGAGTCCAATCCAAGAAGATGCAGCAGGACGTACAGGAACTTATGCAAGAGACAGCCACCGTATTGGGCGATCATCCCGTTTCTTCCGAGAGCAATGCTGTTAGTGAAGGAGAGCATCGTCGTCTCTTCAGTGTCGAATAAAGACAGAGCGATTGATGAAGCTGACGAGGGCTGTTGACATGACTAGAAGCATTCGAAGGACCTGGAGTCTAATGAAATGCCTAGCCACTGAGCCTACTAAGACAACAACGCACACAAACGGTGAACCCAGCCAAATCACATGCCCAATGCTCATAAACGTGAAACAACCGAACAATAACAACAATGCACTAATAAAACAGAGGAGCATAAACCGACAGATACCGCAAGAAATAGAGCTCTCGAAACATTTTCCTGTGACAATTGTCAAACGTAAAATCCGTAAGGCAGGACGCCTTGAAGTATGTGTTAAGGAGGTAAATCACTTCGGTCCATCAGAAAATGATGGATGCTGAAAAGACAAACAACTGCAAGAAGACCTGCAAAAACCGAATAGCAACAGGCCTTTCTCACTTCTATATCACTTACACAATGCTCCGGAGAGACTGCTACTCCGTCGTCTTACAGACGTATTCGAGCCATCTCTGATCCCAGAACAAACTCCTTCATACCGAGAAAATGTAATGCAACGGAAGCGCTGAAATTAACGCACCCCATAGTGGACGGTTCTGAGAACAGACATACCACTTGCACTTTTCAGCAGCCTATGGTATAATTAACTACCGACTCTTCTTAGAGAAACGCTCTTCGCGAGGACTGCAAGCTGACGCAAATGATAGGATTCCTCCAAAATGAAGAGTTTCTAAGAGAGAGCAGAACGCATAAGAATGGTGCCGAGGCTTTTTAACATCTCTAGTCTTTATGAAACACTTGTTAGACAATGAGACGTCCAGCATTTCAAATGGCGTAGCTCAGTCGTTCTTTCGGGCATGATCCGCAGCCTTCTCAATAACTGTAGAAGATAATTACGAAACTACTTAACTGTACTTATGATCTTACCCAACAGTGAGTTTCAGAACTTAATTCCTCCGCCCCGAATACTCGTCCCGGAATCCTGCGACTATTCCAGAGCGCTCCAGCGACTTGGCGGATTTGTTTGTATACTTAGCGTTTTCTGAGGTCCTCTTGGAGCGCTTTATAACCGTTCGACAGCAACTGTTCCCTTACGTAGTTTAAGACGTGTCTTCCATCCACTTCCTTAGTGTTAAAATTATCCTAATATTGTCCATCTTAAGGACCGAAGGTAGTGAGTGGTAAGTTAATCATTACAAAAGTTTTAGCACACATCCACTAACTTCAGAAATTTAATCCACTACAACGCTTTTCGAGAGTCAGCCCTACATAAAAGTGTTTTTGAAGTACATTTTAAGTGCGATTAAATTAGAGAAGCATATGATGGGAGGCTGACTCCCGCAACGCATTACTGCCCATTATATTTTTAATATTAGTGGTTTTATGCTAAAATATTCATAACTATGTTAAAACGATGTTAAAATTATAGCCACAGCTACAAGCAGATTTGATACAATGACTACCATCTCTGTAGAAGTCAATAAAAACGCGATTTTAAAAATTGTAAACTTTGGGTCGTGTCATTCTACAACTGGCATCCAAATACATTAACCCTGAAACCTACAGATAGACCTTAATTTATTTCGCAAATGTTGCCTTTGCTCATTCCGCACTGCATTCAACATTGGCACATAGTCATTTGTTTCAGGACTTCCCAATGGGATGTTTACAACGTTTAAAGATGTGACTTTTCACAGGTTAGCAAATACTGCCACTTCATTACTAATTACAATTTAATATTAAGTGAATTTTCCGTCGGTGGTTAACAGAACAAATCAACAATGTTCAATAGTAAACACATTCCTAAAGCTCTGCGAAATATTATGCATTTGTTCACGAACCGGCTCTCGGCTTCTTAGGCCATCACCATGTAACAATTGAATGTCACAAAACAGGTAAAATAAAGTGCGACTTACACAGAGATTACTTATACGGAAGACAAAAAGAAAAAAAAAGATTACGTAAAGAGTACACTACTGGCCATTAAAATTGCTACACCAAGAATAAATACAGATGATAAACGGGTATTCATTGGACAAATATATTACACTAGAACTGATATCTGACTACATTTTCACGCAATTAGGGTGCATAGAGCCTGAGAAATCAGTACCCAGAACAACCACTTCTGGCCGTAATAACCGCCTTGATATGTCTGGGCATTGAGTCAAACAGAGCTTGGATGGCGTGTACAGGTACAGCTGCCCATGCAGCTTCAACACGATACCACAGTTCATCAAGAGTAGTGACTGGCGTATTATGACGAGCCAGTTGCTCGGCCACCATTAACCAGACGTTTTCAATTGGTGACAGATGTGGAGAATGTGCTGGCCAGGGTAGCAGTCGAACATTTCCTGTATCCAGAAAGGCCCATTTGGGACCTGCAACATGCGGTCGTGCATTATCCTGCTGAAATGCAGGGTTTCGCAGGGATCAAATGAAGGGTAGAGCCACGGGTCGTAACACATCTGAAATGTAACGTCCGCTGTTCACAGTGCAGTCAATGCGAACAAGAGGTGACCGAGACGTGTAACCAATGGCACCCCATACCATGATCCTGGATGATACGGCAGTATGGCGATGACGAATACACGATTCCAATGTGCCTTCACCGCGATGTCGCCAAACACGGATGCTACCAGCATGACGCTGTAAACAGAACCTGGATTCATCCGAAAAAAATGACGTTTTGCCATTCGTGCACCCAGGTTCGTCGTTGAGTGAACCATCGCATGCGCTCCTATCTGTGATGCAGCGTCAAGGGTAACCGCAGCCATGGTCTCCGAGCTGATAGTCCATGCTGCTGCAAACGTCGTCGAACTGTTCGTGCAGATGGTTGTTGTCTTGCAAACGTCCCCAATTGTTGACTCAGGGATCGAGACGTGACTGCACGATCCGTTACAACTATGCGGATAAGATGCCCGTCATCTCGACTGCTAGTGATATGAGGCCGTTGGGATCCAGCACGGCGTTCCGTATTACCCTCATATTCTGCTAACAGTCATTGAATCTCGCGAGCAGCAATGTCGCGATACGATAAACCGCAATCGCGATAGGCTACAATCCGACCTTTATCAAAGTCAGAAACGTGATGGTACACATTTCTCCTCCTTACACGAGGCATCACAACGTTTCACCAGGCAACGCCGGTCAACTGCTGTTTGTGTATGAGATATCGGTTGGAAACTATCCTCGTGTCAGCACGATGTAGGTGCCGCCACCGGCGCCAACCTTGTGTGAATGCTCTGAAAAGCTAATCATTTGCATATCACATCACCTTCTTCCTGTCGGTTAATGTTCGCGGCTGTAGCACGTCATCTTCGTGGTGTAACAATTTTAATGTCCAGTAGTGTATTTACAAAAGAAAGTATTACGTTTTCACGTCACGCGGAAATACGTACACTTAACCCAAAATAATTTGAGTTATACGCATTTCGTTACATTAACAGCAAATTAAAATGATATCGACAGGAAGTGCAAAATGGCTAAGCAGGGATGGCTAGAGGACAAATGTAAGGATGTAGAGGCTTGTCTCACTAGGGGTAAGATAGATACTGCCTACAGGAAAATTAAAGAGACCTTTGGAGAGAAGAGAACCACTTGTATGAATATCAAGAGCTCAGATGGCAACCCAGTTCTAAGCAAAGAAGGGAAGGCAGAAAGGTGGAAGGAGTATATAGAGGGTCTATACAACGGCGATGTACTTGAGGACAATATTATGGAAATGGAAGAGGATGTAGATGAAGACGAAATGGGAGCACTGAAAGACCTGAGTCGAAACAAGGCCCCGGGAGTAGACAACATTCCATTAGAACTACTGATGGCCTCGGGAGAGCCAGTCATGACAAAACTCTACCATCTGGTGAGCACGATGTATGAGACATGCGAAATACCCTCAGACGTCAAGAAGAATAATTCCAATCCCAAAGAAAGCTGGTGTTGACAGATGTGAAAATTACAGAACTATCAGTTTAATAAGTCACAGCTGCAAAATACTGACGCGAATTCTTTACAGACGAATGGAAAAACTGGTAGAAGCCGACCTCGGCGAAGATCAGTTTGGATTCCTCAGAAATGTTGGAACACGTGAGGCAATACTGACCTTACGGTTTATCTTAAAAGAAAGATTAAGAAAAGGCAAACCTACGTTTCTAGCATTTGTAGACTTAGAGAAAGCTTTGGACAATGTTAACTGGAATACTCTCTTTCAAATTCTGAAGGTGGCAGGGGTAAAATACAGGAAGCGACAGGCTATTTACAATTTGTACAGAAACCAGATGGCAGTTATAAGAGTTGACGGGCATGAAAGGGAAGCAGTGGTTGGAAAAGGAGTGAGACAAGGTTGTAGCCTTTCCCCGATGTTATTCAATCTGTATATTGAGCAAGCAGTAAAGGAAACATAAGGAAAATTCGGAGTAGGTATTAAAGTCGATCGAGAAGAAGTAAAAACTTTGAGGTCCGCCGATGACATTGCAATTCTGTCAGAGACAGCAAAGGACTTGGAAGAGCAGTTGAACGAAATGGACAGTATCTTGAAAGGAGGATATAAGATGAACATCAACAAAAGCAAAACGAGGATAATGGAATGTAGTCAAATTAAAGTAGTAAAGGAGTTTTGCTATTTAGAGAGTAAAATAACCGATGATGGTCGAAGTAGAGAGGATATAAAATGTAGACTGGCAATGGCAAGGAAAGCGTTTCTGAAGAAGAGAAATTTGTTAACATCGAGTACAGATTTAAGTGTCAGGAAGTCATTTCTGAAAGTATTTGTATGGAGTGTAGCCATGTATGGAAGTGAAACATCGACGATTACTAGCTTGGACAAGAAGAGAATAGAAGCTTTCGAAATGTGGTGCTACAGAAGAATGTTGAAGATAAGGTGGGTAGATCACGTAACTAATGAGGAGGTATTGAACAGAATTGGGGAGAAGTTTGCGGCACAACTTGACTAGAAGAAGGGATCGGTTGGTAGGACATGTTCTGAGGCATCAAGGGATCATAAATTTAGCATTGGAGGGCACCGTGGAGGGTAAAAATCGTAGAGGGAGACCAAGAGATGAATACACTAAGCAGATTCAGAAGGATGTAGGTTGCAATAGGTACTGGGAGATGAAGAAGCTTGCACAGGATAGAGTAGCATGGAGAGCTGCATCAAACCAGTCTCAGGACTGAAGACCACAACAACAACAACAACAACAGCAAATTAAAAATAGACTTGTATTTGCTGTTGTAATTTAATATTTGTATAAAACCAAAGGGATATTTGGGGCAAGGATCGCTGGAGCGAGTAAAGCTTCGAACAACAGTTCTTTGAAATATACCATAAATAAGTGACTCAGGCAAATGTTATTGGACAGCCAGTACAAGTCTATTATATTAAGAAAGTTGTTTTCCACTTAACAACAAACTGCCAAAAACAGTAGCTAGTAAAGGAAAGCGTGAGCAGAAGCCGACATGTGTGGAAAGTAATGAGGACGTCACAGCCGTAGTTTGTTGCAGCATTTCTAATCAGTGCTATGCCAATTAATTTTTTACTGCCTTTTACTGTTTACAAAATTAAACCGCGAGAATGGATGAAGAAGTGTGTGGTTTTGGAGGAACAGAAAGGAGTAATCACAATAGTTACCCTTCATTTCTCCGGCCTATCGGCATTCACATCTGTCTTTGTGTCTGTTACTTGTCAGCTCGCTGCTATCTTCGTCCGAACGTACTATTGCCTACCACTCTACTCTGGCAGCAGATTTAGTAAATACTGACACTCGAAATATACTGGAAGAAACAGTGTCCCCGTACCGTGCGATATCCTACGGTAGATTAATTTCAGGTGACATGTCTGAAACTGCGTCTTCTCCATCGCTACAGGTCTGTAGCGTAAGTTCTTTAAAGGAGATTCCTTTAGTAAATATTCGCAGTGACCAAGTCTTTTACAATCACAATAGTTTGGTTAAAGCGGAAACAAAATAAATTTATTCCTAATAACTGTTTTTGTGTGGAGTGTAGCCATGTATGGAAGTGAAACATGTGTAATATTTCTGCCTTATTCTGCCATTATATTAGGCTCCAGGAAGCTATTCCCAGCGCAGTGGAGATGCAAGAAGCATAGATATGACGTAATGTGGGATGAGGTACTACTCCCGTGAGGGCGCCAAAACGTTAAACTTTAGTTGCTATTATTAATTAAACCTGTCATCCAAATTACTTCATTTTTTTAAAGAAACATCTCTCAACAGCCAGCTATCAATCAATCATTTCAAAATTATTAAAATCAAACTATTACTAAAACAAAGGACTGACGATATTACTGCCGATGCACTTCGGTAGCATTCGGGTCACCCCTTGCTGGCTTGGCGCGCGAAGTGTCTCGGGCAGTGCGGCTCTCCAGTTCTGACCGTTCCAGTAGACATACATGTTGTCTGTTATAGCAGTATTTGTTTCATGCAATTTTATTTACTGCAGTTCCGACCGTCGCTAGGTATAGGCATGTTGTCTGAAATAGTAGTATTTGATTCATGTAATTTTATTCTCCAGTTCTGACGGTTCTAGTAGACAGACATGTTGTCTGTGGCAGGATGTATTTCATGTTATTTTAGCCAGATATAATGACTGTGGAAAGATATGTTCAATACGTTGTGATCAAGAGTAGTTTCTCGTGTCTATATCAACAAAAACGCGAGTGGCATCCCAAATGAGTTATAGTTTATTCGTAGCAGCAGTTCCTTGCGAAGTTAATTTCAGCCTCAAGAAAAAGAATCCACTACCTGCGTGCTGTTTTCTGCGCTGGGGACATCATCATCAAGAGGACAGCAGGTTAGTGAAGTGTACAAGAACTAATGTATTCCACACAGGGCAATGGACGATAAATAGTTTAGACAAGATAAATAGTTTGGACAAGAAGAGAATAGAAGCTTTCGAAATGTGGTGCTACAGAAGAATGCTGAAGATTAGATGGGTAGATCACATAACTAATGAGGAGGTACTAAATATAATTGGAGAGAAGAAGAGTTTGTGGCACAACTTGACTAGAAGAAGGGATCGGTTGATAGGACATGTTCTGAGGCGTCAAAGGATCACTAATTTAGTACTGGAGGGCAGCGTGGAGGGTAAAAATCGTAGAGAGAGACCAAGAGATGAATACACTAAGCAGATTCAGAAGGATGTAGGCTGCAGTAGGTACTGGGAGATGAAGCACCTTGCACAGGATCGAGTAGCATGGAGAGCTGCACCAAACCAGTCTCACGACTGAAGACCACAACAACAATAACTGTCTTTCAGAGGTCGTTATCGACAGAGTTTGATTAAATCGGAAAAGTTGCAAGGTAAACTGCGGTGGGAAAAGTTTATGCACAATTATCGTGTTAACATGGATTTCCGAAAATGGTGATAATAATCTACGAGGGGCATTCAATAAGTAATGCAACTTTCTTTCCCAGTTAGTTTCAGTTCAAAAAAATGAGAAATTTGTTTTGGAACTCCGCGAAATATTGACGCTTCAGCCTCTATAGTTTCACGAAGTGCCGATAGGTGGTGGCGCTATATGTATCCTCAAAATTGGCGTCTGTAACGGATGTACATTGCAAGCAGAGAGCTGTCATTGAGTTTCTTTTGACGGAAAACCAGCATCATGATGGTCGCATCCGTGTTTGGCGACATCGCGGTGAACGCACATTGGAAGCGTGTATTCGTCATCGCCACACTGGCGTATCACCTGGCGTGATTGTATCGGGTGCCATTGGTTACACGTCTCGGTCCCCTCTTGTTCGCATTGACGGCACTTTGAACAGTGGACGTCACATTTCAGATGTGTTACGACCCCGCATTTCAGTAGGATAATTCACGACAGCATGTTGCAAGTCCTGTACGGGCCTTTCTGGATACAGAAAATGTTCGACTACTGCCCTGGCCAGCACATTCTCCAGATCTCTGACCAACTGAAAGCGTCTGGTGAATGGTGGCCGAGCAACTGGCTCGTCACAATACGCCAGTCACTACTCTTGATGAAATGTGGTATCGTGATGAAGCTGCATGGGCTGCTGCACCTGTACACGCCATCCAAGCTCTGTTGGATGCCGAGGCGTATCAAGTCCGTTACTACGGCCAGAGGTAGTTTTTCTGGATACTGATTTCTCAGGATCCATGCACCCAAATTGCATGAAAATGTAATCACATGTCAGTTCTAGTATATATATTTGTCCAATGAATACCCGTTTATCATCTGCATTTCTTCTTGGTGTAGCAATTTTAATAGCCAGTAGTGTATGTTAATCGGCAGTGACACCACATGTGAGAGTTATTTTCGTCCTTCAGTTTTGCACACCAGTGTATTTTGATCAACTTTTTGTATCGCAAGTTAATTAATTCTTAAAACTGAGAGCGAGTTCGTGACTTACGTTGCAATTTCTTGTTTTATTTACGTATGTGACCATCCTTGGTAAACTACTTGTTGATTAATCGGAGTACTTGGTTAAGAGCCGACATTTACACAACCCAATAGGAATTCCACTCCTACAGAAATGCTGCGCAACAGACATCACAAAGCAAAACAAGAGTAATGGAATGTAGCCGAATTAGATCAGGCGAGGCTGATGGAATTCTATTACGAAAAGTAGTAAAGGAATTTTGCTGTTTATGCAGAAAAACACCTGTTGATGGCAGAAACAGAGAGGATATAAAATACAGTCGGCAATAGCAAGAAAATGATTTCTGAAGAAAAGGAATTTATTAATATATGTTGTAAATTTAAGTAGTAGGAAATTTTTCTGAAGGTTTTCGTCTGGAAATATCGTGTGTCTAGGGCCTCCCGTCGGGTAGACCGTTCGCCAGGTACAAGTCTTTCTATTTGACGCCACTGCGCCGACCCGCGCGTCCATGGGGATGAGATGATCATTAGGACAACACAACACCCAGTCTCTGAGCTCGTGAAAATCACCGTCCCAGCCGGGAATCGAACTCGGGCCCTTTGAGTTGACATTATGTCGCGCTGACCACTCAGCTACCGGGGGCGGACTTCACGATAATGAAACGTGGGCGATAAACAGGTCAGACAAGAATAGATTAGAAGCTTTCGAGCCATGGTATTATGAAAAATGATGACGATTAGATGGTTAGAGGGAATATCTAATGAAATGGTACTCAGTCAAGTCAGAAAAAAAAGAAATTTTTGGCACAACTTTGGTAAGGGAAGAGGTCGATTGTTGTTGTTGTTATTGTGGTCTTCAGTCCAGAGACTGGTTTGATGCAGCTCTCCATGCTGCTCTATCCTGCGCAAGCTTCTTCATCTCCTAGTACCTACTGCAGCCTACATCCTTCTGAATCTGCTTAGTGAATTCATCTCTTGGTCTCCCTCTACGATTTTTACCCTGCTCGCTGCCCTCCAATGCTAAATTTGTGATCTCTTGATGCCTCAGAACATGTCCTACCAACCTGTCCCTTCTTCTTGTCAAGTTGTGCCACAAACTCCTCTTCTCCCCAATTCTATTCAATACTTCCTCATTAGTTATGTGATCTACCCGTCTAAACTTCAGCATTCTTCTGTAGCACCACATTTTGAAAGCTTCTATTCTCTTCTTGTCTAAACTATTTATCGTCCATGTTCCACTTCCATACATGGCTACACTCCATACAAATACTTTCAGAAATGACTTCCTGACACTTAAATCTATACTCGATGTTAACAAATTCCTCTTCTTCAGATACGCTTTCCTTTCCATTGCCAGTCTACATTTTATATCCTATATACTTCGACCATCATCAGTTATTTTGCTCCCAAATAGCAAAACTCCTTTACTACTTTAAGTGTCTCATTTCCTAATCTAATTCCCGCAGCATCATCCGACTTAATTCGACTACATTCCATTATCCTCGTTTTGCTTTTGCTGATGTTCATCTTATA
Organism: Schistocerca americana; assembly: GCF_021461395.2. NCBI lineage: Eukaryota > Metazoa > Arthropoda > Insecta > Orthoptera > Acrididae > Schistocerca > Schistocerca americana. Next base: position 1,243,099,172 of record NC_060119.1, on the reverse strand, counting down.
TCCTTGTTTCAAGACACTGTCTATTCCGTTCAATTGCTCTTCCAAGTCCTTTGCTGTCTCTGACAGAACTACAATGTCATCGGCGAACCTCAAAGTTTTTATTTCTTCTCCATGGATTTTAATACCTACTCCAAACTTTTCTTTTGTTTCCTTTACTGCTTGCTCAATGTACAGATTGAATAACATCGGGGAGAGGCTACAGCCCTGTCTCACTCCCTTCCCAACCACTCTTCCCTTTCATGCCCCTCGAAGTCGATTAGTAGGTCATATTCTGAGGCATCAAGTCTGCAACAGTTTAATAATGGAGGCATGCGTGGTGAGTAAAAATTGTTTACGGAGAGCAAGGAATAGATGTAAGCAGGTTCAAATATATGTATATAGCAGCAGTTATACATAGATGAAGAGGCTGCCTCGGCATAGAATAGAGAGGAGAGCTACATCAAACCAGTCTTCGGACTGAAGACCAAATCAACATCTTAATCCGTTCACAAAGCTGTTCCGATACAGCGCAAGCTACTATTTTGTTCACTGCGCGATAGTGGAGCATTGTAACGAGGGCAGCGTGTAAGTACAGGAGCAAGGCTGTGCTTTTGCGATGTGCAAATAGTCCCTGTGGCGACAGCGAGAGCTTTCGCGGACGAAACTCTTTTCCAGTACAAGAGGGGCTTACGACGAACCGGGCGCGCTTCTACGGCAATCCGCTTACGGGATCTCTCTCCCAGTACAGGCGCCGCCAACAATGCTACCTGCCGCAGATCTGCCACACAAATGCATGCTCTGGTTTTTAAAATGCGTCGCCGTACCGAGGCAGGAGCTGCTGTTCATAAAGTTGAAAACCGGTGAAGAAATGGGAAGTCCTACAGAAGGATGTTTTTAAAAGCGGACGACCGAAGCGCATTGCTAAAATAAATACGCAAGAAAAGATATCCGTGGGGAATACCTACCGGGAAATGGTATGGAATTTTCGGAATTTATATGCGTTCTTTTTCACAGCCTACAACGTCTTTGTTTTAAGGTTGCCCAGAGAACCTTGTAATGGATTCCCCTCAAGGAATGCCGCATCTAATATATCGACTACCATATTTGCGACCCACCACCGCCGTAATAACCTACTGTTAAGTACTAATCATCTCGCTCTTTCTTATGCTTTTATTTACGTACGAAGGGCTAATTTATGAGGGGCCTTCAATAAGCAATGCAACACATTTTTACTGGAAGCAGGTGGTTTTATTCATCACACCAGTGCACGATTTTTTCCCCACTCTTCTGGCTACAAAACCCTATTTTTGAACATAATCTTCGTTCAATACGACATCCTTAAGGGGCCTTACTTAAAGGTCCTGTATGCCCAAATGGTACCACCCTACAGGGTTATTACAAATGATTGAAGCGATTTCACAGCTCTACAATAACTTTATAATCTGAGATATTTTCACAATGCTTTGCACACACATACAAAAACTCAAAAAGTTTTTTTAGGCATTCACAAATGTTCGATATGTGCCCCTTTAGTGATTCGGCAGACATCAAGCCGATAATCAAGTTCCTCCCACACTCGGCGCAGCATGTCCCCATCAATGAGTTCGAAAGCATCGTTGATGCGAGCTCGCAGTTCTGGCGCGTTTCTTGGTAGAGAAGGTTTAAACACTGAATCTTTCACATAACCCCATAGAAAGAAATCACATGGGGTTAAGTCGGGAGAGCGTGGAGGCCATGACATGAACTGCTGATCATGATCTCCACCACGACCGATCCATCGGTTTTCCAATCTCCTGTTTAAGAAATGAAGAACATCGTGATGGAAGTGCGGTGGAATACCATCCTGTTGAAAGATGCAGTCGGCGCTGTCGGTCTCCAGTTGTGGCATGAGCCAGTTTTCCAGCATGTCCAGATACACGTGTCCTGTTACGTTTTTTTCGCAGAAGAAAAAGGGGCCGTAAACTTTAAACCGTGAGATTGCACAAAACACGTTAACTTTTGGTGAATTGCGAATCTGCTGCACGAATGCGTGAGGATTCTCTACCGCTCAGATTCGCACATTGTGTCTGTTCACTTCACCATTAAGAAAAAATGTTGCTTCATCACTGAAAACAAGTTTAGCACTGAACGCATCCTCTTCCATGAGCTGTTACAACCGCGCCGAAACCGAGCGAGGTGGCGCAGTGGTTAGACACTGGACTCGCATTCGGGAGGACGACGGTTCAATCCCGCGTCCGGCCATCCTGATTTAGGTTTTCCGTGATTTCCCTAAATCATTCCAGGCAAATGCCGGGTTGGTTCCTCTGGAAGGGCACGGCCGACTTCCTTCCCTAATCCGATGAGACCGATGACCACGCTGTCTGGTCTCCTTCCCCAACCAACCAACCAACCAACCAACCAACCGCGCCGAAAATTCGAAGCGTTTGACTTTGGTCATCGGGTGTCAGGGCTTGTAGCAATTGTAAACGGTAAGGCTTCTGCTTTAGCCTTTTCCGTAAGATTTTCCAAGCCGTCGGCTGTGGTACGTTTAGCCCCCTGCTTGCTTTATTCGTCGACTTCCGCGGGCTACGCGTGAAACTTGCCCGCACGCGTTCAACCGTTTCTTCGCTCACTGCAGGCCGACCCGTTGATTTCCCCTTACAGAGGCATCCAGAACCTTTAAACTGCGCATACCATCGCCGAATAGAGTTAGCAGTTGATGGATCTTTGTTGAACTTCGTCCTGAGGTGTCGTTGCACTGTTATGACTGACTGATGTGAGTGCCTTTCAAGCACGACATACGCGTTCTCGGCTCCTGTCGCCATTTTGTCTCACTGCGCTCTCGAGCGCTCTGGCGGCAGAAACCTGAAGTGCGGCTTCAGCCGAACAAAACTTTACGAGTTTTTCTACGTATCTGTAGTGTGTCGTGACCATATGTCAATCAATGGAGCTACAGTGAATTTATGAAATCGCTTCAATCATTTGTAATAGCCCTGTACTTATCGACGTCGGAGCCAACGTCTTACTGAATCAATAACCTTCCCATGTTCGATTTACTGGAAGGTGCGAGTTCCGGGCTGTAGGGCGGATGAGGTAGAACACTGCAACGAAATTGTGTGAGCTCCTCTCGGGAGCGCAGATTTGTGTGAGGCCTTGCGTGTTCATGGAGAAGAATTTCATTTGCATTTTTGGGCGACGAACACGATGAAGTAATTTCTTCAATTTTCTGAGGGTAGCACAATACACTTCAGAGCTGATCGTCGCACCGTGAGGAGGGCACCAAACGGAATGACTCCTGCAGATTCCCATAATCCTGTCACCATGACTTTACCGGCTGTGAATGCGGTTCTGAACTTTTCCTTTCTGAGGGAGTGGCCGAGAGGTTCTAGACGCTACAGTCTGGAACCGCGCGACCGCTACGGTCGCAGCTTCGAATCCTGCCTCGGGCATGGATGTGTGTGATGTTCTTGGGTTAGTTAAGTTTAAGTAGTTCTAAGTTCTAGGGGACTGATGACCTCAGAAGTTAAGTCCCATAGTGCTCAGAGCCATTTGAGCCAACCTTTGGAGGAGAGGTTTTGTGGTCCCACTCTATGGATTGTCGTTTCGTTTCCGCAGCCTTGTTGTGATGTTGATAGATGTCTTGGCCAACGACTCACCATGCTTTTGTTCACTGTCTGGTCTCTGTAAACGTTCTGCAAGCGCCTATGAATATCACGCCGGGTGATACGCCAGTATGGCGATGACGAACACACGCTTCCAATGTGCGTTCACCGCGATGTCGCCAAACACGGATGCGACCATCATGATGCTGTAAACAGAACCTGGATTCACCCGAAAAAATGACGTTTTGCCATTCGTGCACCCAGGTTCGTCACTGAGTACACCATCGCAGGCGCTCCTGTCTGTGATGCGGCATCAAGGGTAACCGCAGCCATGGTCTCCGAGCTGATAGTCCATGCTGCTGCAAACGTCGCCGAACTGTTCGTGCAGATAGTTGTTGTCTTGCAAACGCCCCCATCTGTTGACTCAGGGATCGAGACGTGGCTTCACGATCCGTTACAGGCATGCGGTTAAAATGCCTGTCATCTCGACTGCTAGTGATACGAAGCCGTTGGGATTCAGCATGGCGTTCCGTATTACCCTCCTGAAGCCACCGATTCCTTATTATGATAACAGTCATTGGATCTCGACCAACGCGAGCAGCAATGTGTCCATACGATAAACCGCAATCGTGATAGGCTACAATCCGACCTTTATCAAAGTCGGAAACGTGATGGTGCGCATTTCTCCTCTTTACACGTGGCATCACAACAACGTTTCCTCAGGCAACGCCGGTCAACTGCTGTTTGTGTATACATAAAGAACTGCTGCAGTATAACATAAGAAGGTAAAAGAAAGAAATTTCAATGAGACGAATAGATATCATTCTTTTACTCGAAGAGAATAATTAAACTGACGTCATCGTAATTCATGATAGTCTCCTTGGTCATTAAAAAATGCGTAACATGGTTCTTAATAGGGTGTGTCTTCATCAGGGACAGCAATGAACGCTCTGTAGCGTGCTCCCAACTGGCCATAATGTTGGTAGAGGAACCTGTGGCAGATCGGAGTACTTAACACCCAACAGTCATTTTGGGGTATAAGACAATTGTGGTAAGCCATTAAATCGATTGAGACCTCTTTATTAAACTACTAAATTTCAAAAAAATTACGCCATATCAATATTTAGTTACCTAGCTTTATATATTGATAGAAAATTTTGAGATATCTTCATTTTCCCCATTTAGCTCCACACTGGCAGGGGGAGGGGGGTGGCGGGGAGGGCAACAGAAAGGAGAGAAGATTGTGGGCGTCTTGGTGGAATAGAGGGTTTTGTAGTGCAGGAATGATAACAGGGAAGGGGATACGTGGGTCAAGAATAATGACAAACGAAGGCTGAGAAGGGTTACAGGAACGTTGGATATATTGCAGGGAGAGTTCCCAGCTGCGCAACTGAGAAAAGCTGGTGTTGGTAGGAAGGATACAGATGTCACAGGCTGTGAAGCAGTCACTGAAATGAAGAACGTCGTGTTGGACAGTGTACTCAGCAACTGAATGACTCAGCTATCTCTTGGCCACAATTTGTCGGTGTACAATCACGCGGACAGACAGATTGTTGGTTGTCATACTCACGTAGAACGCAGCACAGAGGTTGCAGCTTAGCTAGTAGGTCACGTGACTGTTTAATGGGATAGGCGATGCTTGTGACCAGAGTAGGTTGTTGTTGGAAGGAGGTACGACACAGGTCATGAGCCATGAAAACAAGTGGCAGGGATCAGTTATTGTCTAGGGATGAAAGAGGATATTGTGTAGGTTCGGTGGGTGGCAGAATATCACTGTGGGAGGGGTGGGAAGGATAGTGCGTGGGACATTCCTCATTTCAGGGCACGATGTGGGGTAGTCCAAACCGTAGTGAAGAATGTGATTCATTTGCTCCCGTCCTGGGTGGCACTGAATCACAAGGGGAATGGTCTTCTGCGGCCGGACAGATGCACTTTGGGAGGTGGGTCGCAGGAGAGATAAGATACTTTAGAATGGTGAGATGCATTCGTAGTTTGCTGAGGTTGTACATACTGCGATAGTGAATCCCACGGTAAGCAGTTCAGTTGAAGAGGAATAGGCATTTATAAAATGGTAATCACAGAAATTGGACAGACAAACGTTGGTACAGTCAACCTTGGGTAAAATAAGAAATACTTCAACTGATTGACGAAGAAGGAAGTACAAGAATGTTCAGAAAAGTACAGTGATAAATCAATATAGGTCACTTCGGAATGAAATAACCAGGAGGTTCAGGGAAGCTTAGGCGAAATGACTTCAAGAACAGTGTGAAGAAGTCGACAAAGAAACAATCGTTGGAAGGATTGATTAGCATATACAAAAATCAAAACAATCTTCGGTGAATTTACTCCTAATTAAGAACAGAAACTATGGGAAACCAAGAATGAACTCTTCTCACTATAAAGAATGTAAGGCAGGTATGCAGCCTTTCAACCCTACAGTTGAGACTATACATCGAAGAAACAATGACATATGTAAAAGAAAGGGCCATGAGTGAGATTAAAATTCAAGATGAAAGGATGTCAATGATAATATTCACCGAAAGCATCACCATCAGTTATGAAATCGAATAAGAAATACGCAACACGTTGAATTGAGGAGTGGTAGAAATATGGACAAACTAAACATCAAAATTTGTCACCACGAAGTAGACGCAGTTAAGGAAGTCTGCTCTCTTGCCAGTAAACTAACAGATGATGGAAGAATCAAGAAGGATATAAAAATTGGGGTAGCACAGGCAAAGACAGTATTTCTAGCCAAAAGAAGTGTACTAGTATCAAACATTGACCTTAATTTGTTTAAAGAATTGCTGAGGATTTACTTTTGGAGCATAGCAATGTACGGTAGTGAACCACAGACTGTCTGGAACCGGTACAGAAGAGAATCGAAGAATCTGCGCCGTGGTTATGTAGGAGGATGCTGAAAATTAGGCGGACTGATAAGAAAAGAGGCGATGAGGTTCTCTGCAGAATCGACGAAGAAAGAACCACAAATCATTGGCAGTAAGTAGGTATAGCATGAGAGTACCTGTGTTAAGGTTGGTTGGTTGGTTTCTTAGGGGGAAGAGACCAAACTGCGAGGTCATCGGTCTCATCGGATTAGGGAAGGACGGGGAAGGAAGTCGGCCGTGCCCTTTCAAAGGTACCATCCCGGCATTTGCCTGGAGCGATGTAGGGAAATCACGGAAAACCTAAATCAGGATGGCAGGACGCGGGATTGAACCGTCGTCCTCCCGAATGCGAGTCCAGTGGGCTAACCACTGCGCCACCTCGCACGGTCCTGTGTTAAGACATCAGGAAATAACAGAGAGGATTAAGTGTATAGAAGAAGAACGAGATTGGAATATATCCAAGAAATAAATGAGGCTGTAAGGTGCATGTGCTATCCTGAGTTGAAGAGGATGGCACAAAAGAGGAATTCGTGGCGGGAAATATTGAACTTGTCAGAAGACTAACGACCAAAAAAAATTTTAAAAAGTTTGAAAAATATCTACATGTACAACAATATATTCAGTTTGCCCATCATGCATGTATCACAATCCCCTATCAAGGACTATGAAATTTGAGCCCAGTTAGATGGAGATTTAGATGAGATGTTTATATTTCAAATTAATTTGTATTAACTAAAGCACTTTTTCATACTGAATTTACTGGCAGCGCATAGCTACACATTGGCAATTATCTCGCAGACCTGTATAGGCATATTTACCGGAATCATCTTGCTTCTGTTATCGTACTTTCAGCTATGTCATTTTCAGCTGTTAATTACGGTACGTCTCGAATATTATACGTATTCTCGATAACATGAGTGATACCAGTTGTTGTGCCGTTTTTCTAGACATATGACGATGTATCAAGATAGTAATTAGAGGAAATCACCACCGCCTCAAATTACACTGAAATAATAACGAACACATTTTAATTAAAATCATTGTATTTTTTATTGTATTACCATTACGGACTTTGAGTGCTTATAAATAGATATTTTTAGCGTTTTTGGATGAGAACCATACATACACCTACAGAGTAAGTGTTTCCAAGAGTAATCAGTTAGTAAATTCCATTATAGTTTAGTTTATTGCTGTTAAATGGGGAGACTCACTCTAAATTCAGTGACATAAAATTCATGACTTAGGTGCCTGTTTTCTTAATGTCTACAGAAGCATACTATTAATTATCCAATGGGGTGCAAGGTAACAACTCAGCAAGAATAACATCGATTTTGAAGAGCATCTGCAATCAACATCCCTAATCAGCACCTAAAGTCCATGCCAGTGTGCACAGTAACCCTAAGAGTTTAATTCATAACTTTACTCCACTTAGCTGGCAGCCAACAGGAAAACTGCAAAAATCAAAGCATACTTCGATAATATTTCTCTGCCTACGGCATGCACCTCACTTATTTCAAAGTGATATTGACACATTATGTCCTTTAACATCTCTAAGCCATCCAAAAGCATCACATAAATTTCGTCAACAATTCATCAGTGGGTAAATGTCACTCCACGCATCTTTACTTGATGGTCTGGTTCCTTCATTTCACCCAAATTATCCAGTTAACCTTCTCACAGTACTGGAATCATTTAAGCTGTTATTCTTTGTGTATATTACAATGGAGAGTGATTTTTCATCATCCAATAGTTGCAGAAATCCTATGTACACGAATTAACTGGTTCCTGCAGCATCATTTGCCCTCCAGTTTTAGTTACAAATCATGTTAGCCCCATTTGCATCATAACACATTTAGCAAACAATCACCTCACTTTGGATTCTGCATCAAACTGTACATCCCCACCCTCTTCTGAGTACAAGATCTTGTCAAAAAAAGGCAAACACGTTTCATCTGCAATTGGATATACCGGTGTGGCATTGTGTTCAAATAAACCTTTGTATTGATAGCAGCTTTATGTGATAAAACTTAATCTCAATGTCGCCGATGAGCGTTGTTTCGACTTCCATGTTGAGACCTATTGACAGACTTTAAAGATACAAATGTTTCACCTCCGTGATGTTACCTTCAAACAAAGTAATGCATGACTACATGTCGCCTGTGTTGTCACAATCTACTCAAAACAGAATTTTTTCGACCACTGCCATGGGCTGTGTGTTCTGTGGATCTCTCCTGAACAGAGAACGGCTGGGCATGCCACCACTTACCAGGCAACAAAGTTGAACTTTGACACACAGCTGAAGCAGCACAGGAGATACCCATGACTGACATCCAAGTTCTGTTTGGTCCAGCGCCCAGCAAGGTTGGAGGCATTGCTGCTGCCTGAGGTGATACTAAACCTTGTACCCATCACACCTCCCTGCTCACTTACAAAAACAGTTACATATTCTTTTTACAATACTTTGTACAATAAAAATAAGACTTTGTTATACGCCACCTTTTCGTGTGTGGCAATTTTAATGGTCACCAATGTACAGGGCTATTACAAATGATTGAAGCGATTTCATAAATTCACTGTAGCTCCATTCGTTGACATATGGTCACGACACACTACAGATACGTAGAAAAACTCATAAAGTTTTGTTCCGCTGAAGCTGCACTTCAGGTTTCTGCCGCCAGAGCGCTCGAGAGCGCAGTGAGACAAAATGGCGACAGGAGCCGAGAAAGCGTATGTCGTGCTTGAAAGGCACTCACATCAGTCAGTCATAACAGTGCAACGACACCTCAGGACGAAGTTCAACAAATATCCATCAACTGCTAACTCTATTCGGCGATGGTATGCGCAGTTTAAAGGTTCTGGATGCCTCTGTAAGGGGAAATCAACGGGTCGGCCTGCAGTGAGCGAAGAAACGGTTGAACGCGTGCGGGCAAGTTTTACGCGTAGCCCGCGGAAGTCAACGAATAAAGCAAGCAGGGAGCTAAACGTACCACAGCCGACGGTTTGGAAAATCTTACGGAAAAGGCTAAAGCAGAAGCCTTACCATTTACAATTGCTACAAGCCCTGACACCTGATAACAAAGTCAAATGCTTTGAATTTTCGGCGCGGTTGCAACAGCTCATGGAAGAGGATGCGTTCAGTGCGAAACTTGTTTTCAGTGATGAAGCAACATTTTTTCTTAATGGTGAAGTGAACAGACACAATGTGCGAATCTGGGCGGCAGAGAATCCTCACGCATTCGTGCAGCAAATTCGCAATTCACCAAAAGTTAACGTGTTTTGTGCAATCTTACGGTTTAAAGTTTACGGCCCCTTTTTCTTCTGCGAAAAAAACGTTACAGGACATGTGTATCTGGACATGCTGGAAAACTGGCTCATGCCACAACTGGAGACCGACAGCGCCGACTGCATCTTTCAACGGGATGGTGCTCCACCGCACTTCCATCAGGATGTTCGGCATTTCTGAAACAGGAGATTGGAAAACCGATGGATCGGTCGTGGTGGAGATCATGATCAGCAATTCATGTTATGGCCCCCACACTCTCCCGACTTAACCCCATGCGATTTCTTTCTGTGGGGTTATGTGAAAGATTCAGTGTTTAAACCTCCTCTACCAAGAAACGTGCCAGAACTGCGAGCTCGCATCAACGATGCTTTCGAACTCATTGATGGGGACATGCTGCGCCGAGTGTGGGAGGAACCTGATTATCGGCTTGATGTCTGCCGAATCACTAAAGGGGCACATATCGAACATTTGTGAATGCCTAAAAAAACTTTTTGAGTTTCTGTATGTGTGTGCAAAGCATTGTGAAAACATCTCAAATAATAAAGTTATTGTAGAGCTGTGAAATCGCTTCAATCATTTGTAATAACCCTGTATATTGAGCTTTGCGCCTGGTTGTATTTTAGCTGTTGCAAGCATATGCCGAAGCAGGATAGTGAGCAAGCTATAGTTCCAGTACTGGAACCACTCTCGAAACTGTACTTTTCCGCCAGCTTTCCTTGCAGCGCCAGCCCTTCATCAGGTGTCCCTACCTGTTACAGGTGTGTGTCGTGGGCAGCTGGGTGTGCAGGCACCAGTGTTGGTGCAGGAGCCCCCGGCGAGGCTGCGCTTTTCCAACTCCACGGGGGCGCAGCTCAGCTGTGCAGCAAGGGGCAGCCCGCCACCAGTTGTCGTCTGGCAACACGCAGACGGGTCTCCCGTCACTGCAGTGCCGAGGCTCAGGTAGGAAAAAGCTGCTGGCTATCAGTTATTGTCTCTCCAACACGTAAGAGGAAAATTGCCTCAGTTTTGTCTTATTGGTCATATAGCGCTTCAAAACCTGGGAACCATTAATATGACTTCTCTTACTTAGAAAATTATATGAGCAATACGAGTCTTGAGGTTTTCATATTAAGGTTGCGTCATTGCGAAGTAGGTATTTGTGTGTATAATCTATCTCAAGGTGGTTCACTGGGTAAGAGATTATAAATCTGAAAATCAAAGACTTTTTTACTGTCTGCCGCTTTATTTACCTATTGCATGATTTGTTAAAGCGAAAATTGCAAACTGCAGCTTGGTTTGGAGTGCTTGCCAAACAAAAAGATCTGTGTTATCTGTCTGGGTAAGTCAATTCAGAGGCCAGAAGAAAACAAGGGCATACCGCCTGCAGTAAAACCATATCTAGCAAAACCCTGTGGTGTTCATACCAACTTTCAGCTTGAGGACAGATCTTGCCAGTTGTATTTCTCACTTGCTAGCCATCTGCGGTTGCTTCTAGTGCTTATCATGTAGACCGACTGTAGTCTGATATGGGCATATGCACTGATGTCACATCTGCACATTTCAAATTTGCCACTTGACAAAGTAATAGGTAAAGTACCCGCTACAGTTATCTAATATAGCCCAGCAATGCAATTACTGTTGGGTGAAAAGTAATAAAAATAATTTCCTCAAAGCCATTCAGATTTGCATTTCCGTCACAATGCTCTGCAGAGCAAGTTCCTCCCTCTACCCCCCCCCCCCCCCCCAAAAAAAAAAAAAAAAAAAAAAAAAAAAAAAAAAAAAAAAAATTCATTTGAGTGTGAATCGAAGCCACAATGAACTCCCCATTCAAAAGAAGTCATTTTCAAACGAGTAAGAAATATTTCGTTCGGCTAGAGAACTCCTTTGATCATATTATAGAGGGTCAAGAACGTTTTATAATACTATTCATTTATGGCTGTGGTTACTTCAATTTTATGAGATTTCACTGTGGTATAGATCTTCTATGACTGCTATTTGTAGCTCATTTCAATCAAATGGGTAGGCGGTTTCTTCAACATACCCATTTCGATTCCGTGCTGCATGCTGGCACTAATGAACGGCCCGTCAGTAACGGGCCCGCTATCGACGAGACGAGCTCTCGTGTGCTTCCTTTCCTTATTCGACCCTTAATATGTAGAAACGATTTGTGACAAACGATGTGACATATATTTTGTTCTGGAAATTATACCGGAAGCAAATATTAATTTCTGCAGAAATGGTTTGTGTATCACCAGTATAATCTAGAATTTGTTTTCCACAGCCCGCCTTATTATGTGTGGCAAAGGGTATACAGTGTAATAGTATTATTGCATAGACTTCCAGTTTCTTTTGCGAATGGTGTCTGTTCCCTCCTGGATTTATGGCCACGACACTTTTTTCCCGTGACTTTCTGGTTAAGCCACATCGTTCTATATTTGGAGTAGGAAGACTTACTCTAGTCCGTATGCAGCACTAACGAAAACGAGGGGATTAGATGCTACAAAAAACAGGAAGGTAATATTTCCTGTGCTGATAGTTAATCATAGTTTAATTTTACTCACATACAGCATTGCGACATTGTAAAGCATCATACGCAAACATTAGCAATAACTCAGCGAAATTTAACTATCGTTCATGACATTTCGGTACAATTATGACGTCTAGAAAATCTGACTGCAGTCAAATTCTTGCTGGAGAAAGTTATTTAATTTGAATTTCATATACGTCTCTGTATATATATCATCAAATTTACTGGAGAAGAAATTATTCTCGGTGAAAATTGTGCATTTCACTGCCAGATATCTAGAGCAAGCGTGACAGAGTGCAATATGCCCGCTGCTGATGAAAACGAACTGACGCATTATACGCCAACTTATCACGGGGCTGCGCCCTTTTGTTTTGGTATAACTAGAGGCTGGGAGGCGGGCCACACTAATGTGGCGCGGGAACTTCAGTGTGTGCCACCACACAGCCTTTATTTTGATGATGGGGAAGGGGGGGGGGGGGCGAGAGGAGGATCATCCGTCTTAAGGGACCCGTCGCGAATTTCTCTCCGGTGCCAAACTCTTCATATCAGAGTAGCACTTGCACCCTACTTCTCCGAATTATTTGTTTAATACTCACATCAAAAAAAGTTTTGGATCACCACGGTTCCCCTAACTCCTGAAGATAGAAGTTAACTGTGGATATTGTATCACAGACACAGTCGCTTTGTTCAGAGATGTCACTAAACCAGCCCAAAGATGTAAACAACCACGCATGAGCAGCGCCTATTAGCCGGAGGGGGACCGACAGCCGTTTAGTTGCAGTCATTCCACCAGGAAGGAGGTACACGGCTCTGCCTCGAGCATGGATGTGTGTGATGTCCTTAGGTTAGTTAGGTTTAAGTAGTTCTAAGTCTAGGGGACTGATGACCTCAGACGCTAAGTCCCATAGTCCTTAGAGCCATTTAAATAATTATTGGTCAATACCGCGGTTCGATCGCCTCCGCATTGTTACTTTGTGCCAGAAAGGGCTCTCAGCAAGGGAAGTGTCCAGGCGTCTCGGAGTGAACGAAAGCGTTGTTGTTCGGACATGGAGGAGATACAGAGAGACGGGATCTGTCCATGACATGCCTCGCGCAGGCCGCCCAAAGCTACTATTGCTGTGGATGACCGCTAGCTACGGATTAAGGCTCGGAGGAACCCCGACAGCTACACCACCGTGTTGAATAATCCTTTTCGTGCAGCCACAGGACGTCGTGTTACGACTCAAACTCTGCACAATAGACTGCATAATGCGCGACTTCACTCCTGGCGTCCATGGTGAGTGCAAATGGCTCTAAGCACTATGTTTCAAATGGCCTTAATCACTATGGGACTCAACGTCTGAGGTCATCAGTCCCCTAGACTTAGAACTATTTCAACCTAACTAACCTAAGGACATCACATACATCCATGTCCGAGGCAGGATTCGAACCTACGACCGTAGCAGTAGCGCGGTTCCGGACTGAAGCGCCTAGAACCGCTCGGCCACAACGGCCGGCTCCATTTTTGGAACCACGACTCCATGCTGCGCCGTACAGATGGGCCCAACAACATGCCGAATGAACTGCTCAGGATTGGCATAACGCTGTCTTCACCGATGAGTGTCGCGTATGCCTTCATCCACACAATCGTCAGAGACGTGTTTGGAGGGAACATGGTCAGGCTGAACGCCTTAGACACATCGTCCAGCGAGTGCAGCAAGGTGGAGGTTCCCTGTTATTTTGGGTGGCATTAGGTGGGGCCAACGTACGCCGCTGGTGGTGATGGAAGGCGCCTTAACGGCTGTACGATTCGTGAATGCCATCTCCCAACCGATAGTGCAACCATATCGGCAGCATATTGGCGAGGCATTCGTCTTCATGGACGATAATTCGCGCAACCGTCGTGTACATGTTGTGAATGACTTAGTTCAGGATAACGACATCGCTCGACTAGAGTGGCCAGCTTGTTCTCCAGACATGAACCCTATCGAACATGCCTGGGAAAGATTGAAAAGGGCTGTTTATGGACGACGTGACCCACCAACCACACTGAGGGATCTACGCCGGATCGCCGGTGAGGAGTGGGACAATCTGTACCAACAGTGCCTTGATGAACTTGTGGATAGTATGTCACGACGAATACAGGCATGCATCAATGCTAGAGGTCGTGCTACTGGATATCAGAGGTACCGGTGTGTACAGCAATCTGGACCACCACCTCTGAAGGTCTCGCTGTATGGTGGTGCAACATGCAATGTGTGCTTTCAGTGAGCACTAAAAAGGGCGGAAATGAAGTTTATGTTGACGTCTATTCCAATTTTCTGCACAGGTTCCGGAATTCTCGGATCCGAGGTGATGCAAAACTTTTTTTGATGTGTGTCTGTTTCAGTATCTGTCTTCCTTACAGAACTTTTTTACCCTCTACGGCTCCTTCAATTGGGGCTACTGTGAAAGTTATTCCTTGCCATCTTATCCGCTCTTCTTGTTAATATTTCCCACATGTTCCTCTCCTCAAACATTCTGTACCGAGCGAGGTGGCGCAGTGGTTAGCACACTGGACTCGCATTCGGGAGGACGACGGTTCAATCCCGTCTCCGGCCATCCTGATTTAGGTTTTCCGTGATTTCCCTAAATCGTTTCAGGCAAATGCCGGGATGGTTCCTTTTAAAGGGCACGGCCGATTTCCTTCCCAATCCTTCCCTAACCCGAGCTTGCGCTCCGTCTCTAATGACCTCGTTGTCGACGGGACGTTAAACACTAACCACCACCACCTCAAACCTTCTGTAGAGAACCTCCTCAATTGTCATGTTCTCTTCCCAAAATCAGGTCAAATATTTCTATAGCACCATATATCAAACGCTTTGATCCTCTACTTCGCCGGTTTTGTCAGAGTCCATTCGAACTTAAACTGCAATTATATCCACTAAAATCGTGAGAAAATACCAGTCAGGAGCAACGACTGGAAACTGTGCATTTTACTAAGCATAAAAATGACGTATCCTTTTATTACAGTGAAAGACGCTATTCTCAAACGAATGGATTTAGATTTTTGCAGGTCAAGGACTACAGGATGCTTCAGGAGGAATGGTAAGCATTTTAGGATGTGGGTTGGACTAATTTGAATAAAACATCTGATTTAACACGTCTGAAATTTTAATTGTTTAAAGAGAGAAATAAGAAGGCGTCCGTGAGTCTGTGGGAGTAAGAGTGATCTCCCCCACTCCCCTGCCCATGGACTATGCAGTAGAGATCTGTGATTCATTAAAGAATTCCCTATCACTTCCATAAGTGATTTCCCGTGATTCTATTACAGCTCTCGTTAACCCAGTTGTAATACCATTACGTGCCTGATCGCTATGAGAGAATACTGTCGCTTTGCAATTGCTGTAAAACTGTTTATATCTTTGACCTCCCCTCCCCTAGCATCTGATTAAATGTCTGCTGATGCCCATACCCATACTTCATGACTCACTTCCATACGAGTATTATGCTGTGCTCCTAAAGTACATTCTCAGAAATTTCTTACTCAAATTGAGGCCGACCTTTGAATTCTTTTGGCTAAGAATGGCCTCGTTGCCTCTTTCGACATATGTTCCAGTGGATTGATGAGGTCCTAACAAACAAAACATTGCATGTCATTCTGAACGGAAAATAGCCTTCAAACGTAAACGTAACTTCGAACGCGCCCCGAGGTAGTGGTATAGGATTATTACTTTACACAATATACAGGGTGGTCCATTGATCGTTAGCTTGAAGGAGGAAACCAGATGGCGCTATGGTTGGCCCGCTAGATAGCGCTGCCATAGGTCAAACGGATATCAACTGGGTTTTTTTAAATAGGAACCCCAATTTTTAATAACATATTCGTGCATTACATAAAGAAATATGAATGTTTTAGTTGGACCGCTTTTTTTGCTTTGTGACAGATGGCGCTGTAATAGTCACAAACATATGGCTCACAATTTCAGACGAACAGTTGGTAACAGGTAGGATTTTTAAGTTAAAATACAGAACGTAGGTACGTTTGAAAATTTTATTTTGTTGTTCCAATGTGATACACGTACCTTTGTGAACTTGTCATTTCTGAGAAGGCATACTGTTACAGCGTGATTACCTGTAAATACCACATTAATGCAATAAATGCTCAAAATGATGTCCCTCAACTCCAATGCATTTGGCAATACGTGTAACGACATTCCTCTCAACAGTAATGTTCGCACATGCATTGACAATGCGCTGACGCATGTTGTCAGGCGTTCTCGGTGGATGCTTCAACTTTCGCCACAGAAAGAAATGCGGGGACGTCAGATCCGATGAACGTGCGGGCCATGGTATGGTGCTTCGACGACCAATCCACATGTAATGAAATACGCTATTCAATACCGCTTCAGCCGCATGCGAGCTATGTGCCGGACATCCATCATGTTGGAAGTACATCGCCATTCTGTCATGCAATGAAACATCTTGTAGTAACATCGGTAGAATATTACGTAGGAAATCAGCATATATTGCACCATTTAGATTGCCATCCATAAAATGGGGGCCATTTATCCTTCCTCCCATAATGCCGTACCATACATTAACCCGCCAACGTCGCTGATGTTCCACTTGTCGCAGCCATCGTGGATTTTCCGTTGCCTAATAGTGCATATTATGCCGGTTTACGTTACCGCTGCTGCTGAATGACGCTTCGTCGCTAAATAGAACGCGTGCAAAAAATCTGTCATCGTTCCCTTTCTCTTGTGCCCAGAACTGTACACGACGTTCAAAGTCATCGCCATGCAATTCCTGGTGCATAGAAATATGGATTGGGTGCAACCGATGTAGCATTCTCAACACCGACGTTTTTGAGACTCTCGATTCTCGCGCAATTTGTTTGCTACTGGTTTTCGGATTAGCCGCGACAGCAGCTAAAACACCTACTTGGACATAATCATTTGTTGCAGATCGTGGTTGACGTTTCACATGTGGCGGAACACTTCCTGTTTCCTTAAAGAGCGTAAGTATCCGGCAAACGGCCCAGACTCTTGGATGATGTCTTCCAGGATACCGAGCAGCATACATAGCACACGCCCGTTGGGCATTTTGATCACAATAGCCATACATCAACACGATATCGACGTTTTCCGCAATTCGTAAACCGTCCACTTTAACACGGATAATGTATCACGAAGCAAATACCGTCCCCACTGGCGGAATGTTACGTGATACCACGTACATATATGTTTGTGACTATTACAGCGCCATCTATCGCAAAGCGTAAAAAAGTAGTCGAACTAAAACAAAATGGTTCAAATGGCTCTGAGCACTATGGGACTTAACTTCTGAGGTCATCAGTCCCCTAGATCTTAGAACTACTTAAACCTAAGTAACCTAAGGACATCACACACATCCATGCCCGAGGCAAGATTCGAACCTGCGACCGTAGCGATCGCGCGGTTCCCGACTGAAGCGCCTCGAACCGCTCGGCCACTCCGGCCAGCCAACTAAAACATTCCTATTTCTTTACGTACTACACGAATATGTAATAAAAATGGGGGGTCCTGTTTTTAAAAAAACGCAGTTGATATTCGTTTGATCTATGGCAGCGCCATCCAGCCAACCAACCACAGCTCCATCTGGTTTCCCCCTTCAAGTTAGACGAGTTTCGTTGAAATAGACAATGAAATTTTAAAATTCAAATGTGATATTGTAGGGCTACAGGAAATAAGATGGCAGGGGAATGGGCAGATAGATAAACCTGAGTACTAATTGGTATATAGTGGACCAGAAGAAAGAACAGGCCAGCTTGAAACAGGGTTTATAATAACTAGGGAAGTTAGTAAAAGCCTTCTAGAATTTGAACCCATAAATGAAAGGATGTGCAGACTCAGACTAAAAGGTAAATTTAGGAATATATCAATAGTTAATGCACATGCGCCAACAGAGGAAAAAGAGGATATAATTAAAGAACAGTTCTACGAAGGCTTGGAAAAAGTATGCTATGCAGTACCTAAATATGACCTGATGCTAGTAATAGGAGATTTTAATGCAAAAATAGGGAGGAATGAACATCCATATGGAGTTTCTGGAAAATATTCACTAGATGAAGAAAACAATGAGAACGGAGACTTACTATGCCAATTCGCAGCAAGGAATAATATGATTATTAAAGTACCTGCTTTCCACAAAAAGGATCCATCTGGGTACTTGGAAGTCTGCAGTCAATGGAGTAGTCAATCAGATTGACCATATTTTAGTGATTGCACGCCACTCCACCTCAATTACGGATGTACGGAGCTGCAGAGGGCCAAACTGTGGTTCAGACCACTTTGTGATAAAATCAGTCTTGAGAGAGAAACTATCACTAACAAATGGGAACAGAATGGGAAAGATGATGAAATGGAATACAGACAAACTGAACATCCCTGATGAAGTAAAAAAAATACCAAGTAACACTAAGCAGAAAGTTGAGCAATGAAAAGACCACAGTAGGAGTAGATGAAAGGTGGAACAGGTTTGAAAAAGCCATGTAGGATGCTGCAGAGGAAATAATAGGCATAAGAAGGAACAGAAGAACTCAGGAATGGTTTGATGAAGATTGCAGGTGAGCAATAGAGGAAAAGAACAGGGCAAGAACAAAAGTGCTACAGAGAGAAACCAGAAATAATGTGAAACAATATAGAGAATTAAGGAGAAGAGCTAACAGACTGTGCAAGAGAAAGAAAAGAGAGTGGAATAGGAAGAAATTTCAAGAACTAGAAGAACTAAAGGAACAGAGTGAAATAAGAAAGTTCTATCATGCCATAGGCAAAATGAAGAATAGATTCCAACCGAAAACAATGGTCTGTTCCAGTAAAGATGTGAAAATGTTAAGGGAGGAAGAACAGATAGTGGGAAGATGGGCAGGGTATTTCAAAGATACACTAAGCACCAGCCTAGAAGATGAAGAGACAGCTGCACAGGAGGGAAGAGTGGAGCTGGAAGTAGACAATGAAACCAATGAGGCAAGAAAGCCAACACTACAAGAGGTCTCCCAGGCTGTGCACAAGTCAAAAAACAATCGAGCCCCTGGGGAAGACAGTATAATTGCTGAATTAATAAAAACTGGTGGTGAGGCTGTAATAAAGGATCTGTACACGTTAATATCAGATATATGGGAAACAAAAACTAGGCCAGATAATTGGAAAATTGGAATAATAGTCCCCATTTATAAGAAAGGGGACAGAACAGCATGTGAAAACTATAGAGGTGTAACAGTCCTAAGTACAGCTTATAAGATCTTCACAAGTATATTAAACGAAAGGATACAGGAGTGTGCAGAAGGCATACTAGGGAAATATGAGTGTGGCAGAGGAACAACTGATCAAATATTTGTGATAAGACAAATGATGGAAAAGTTCTATGAATATGATATAGATCTGCATTTCCTATTCATCGATTTGAAGCAAGCCTTTGACGGCATAAATCGGCAAGAACAATACAGAGTACTGAAAGAAGTTGGTACATGTGCTAAATTAATAAGACTAATCAGAATGACAATGACAGAGACAAGAGCAAAAATAAAGGTCCTTAGCAGAACAAGTGAAAGCTTTGACTTTAATAAAGGTGTGAAGTAAGGGGATAGCCTCTCCACTGTACTATTCAATATATCACTGCACAGTGTAGTAAATAAAATCAAACAAGAGGAGGAGGAGGAGGAGGAGATTAGTGTTGAACGTCCCGTCGACAACGAGGTCATTAGAGACGGAGCGCACAAGCTCGGGTGAGGGGAGGATGGGGAAGGAAATCGGCCGTGCCCTTTCAAAGGAACCATCCCGGCATCTGCCTGAAGCGATTTAGGGAAATCACGGAAAACTTAAATCAGGAACCGTCGTCCTCCCGAATGCGAGTCCAGTGTGCTAACCACTGCGCCACTTCGCTCGGTCAATCAACAAAATAGGCACCATATTTACGAAAACTAGCCAGATATGTGCATACGCTGATGACATTGCTATAACAGGAAGAGATACCAATACACTCCTAGAAACATACAGGGCAATGGAAACAGAAGCCTTAAAAATTGGCCTCATAGTAAATGAAAACTAAACAAAATATATGGTAATGTCACAATCCCATATCACCAATATGGGAGTCCGGGGGTGGAAAAGAGCAGAGAAGTGGGGTGGAAGATTGTTGAAGAAGCCAACGCTCACCAAGGGCTGTAGCGCTACTGAAGAAGAAGAAGATTGTTCTGATCAAATTGAAACTTGTAATAGTTTTTCGGTTTCCTAGCTTTATTATTTAGCACCACCACTTACTTTTTTCTTTGATAGATGTATTTGGGGAAACATATTCATCTGATCACTGTGAGATATAACAATTTTAACATTAATATACTGAAGCAAATTTTGTCAAAGCTCGGAAAAGCTACTGTAATTTGTAATTTCATCCTTAGATTACGGCGCACGACTTTGTATGCTACGCACAGGCGCGAAATTGTGGTGATGTGGCGCTAGTAGCAGTGAAATGGGGTAAGTCCCAGCACAGTCGCTCGTCTCTGTACCTCTCAAATGATACAGCGCTTGCCTCGCCACAGTACGTTGCTAGAAGAGTCAGCCAATACGTTGCTTCCTCCTACGGATACCTCACAAAAAGATATTGGAGACAAAATTTGATACATTCGAGGCCACACGAAGGCCTTCTGATCGCGAACCATACACGACTCTAACAGGAAAAGGTGGAAGATATGTGATATACAAATTACCCTCCGCCACACATCGTAAGGTGGCTTGAGAAATACAGATGTAGATGCAGATTCATTAACTAATTCTATTTTTTGAGGTGATAGTTAAAATTTTCTTACATTTCATATATGAACTAAGTTAAATAGTTGATGACAGGGAAAAGAAGGGAACCCCGTTGACGATGAAGTTTATTAATGAAGGAGCATGATCTCGGAATGGGGAAGGAAGTCAACTTTGCCCATTTAAAATAAGTCTCCCGGGATTGGCCAAGAAAGACCATGCAAAACTTGAATCTGCTTGGTCATACGGAATTAAGCCGCATTCCACCAGAATACGAGTTCATTGTGTCAAATACCTTACTACTGCACCCTTTTGGTCGGTACGCTGATTGAAATTATCAGTGACCTAAAAGCAAGTAACGTCGGTGGATCTTATTCGACTTCTACCGATTTATCCACTTTCTTCAGCCACACCGACGATAGTCTGAAAGGCGATCAGTTTCTAGCGAGCTCCTTTCATAAACTGCGCTAGGTTTATGTCACTTGTTGATTCACACCCACTAGTCGTCTCTCTTCGCGGTACCAGCTTATCTTGCCACAACAGAATAATGCACAGTTCTCTTACTACGAGACTAAAGCTTCGACCGCAGTCGGCTGATCAGAGGGATAGGTATGCTTTATTCGATTGCTTCAATCATCCTGTTGGAAATCCAAAGACACTTATCTCGTATTTCGACACGGACAGCACGACATAGCAGCAATGTACAGACACTTTGTGTATTTTGTATGGGTGAATTAGATCAGCCACCCTCAGCAAACGGTGAGACCGCAGCAAGTAACGAGAGTTACGGTTGCATACATGTAACGGGGATCAGCAATACAATTTCAGGTAAAATGTATGGACTTCTCATACATAATATTGGATCTTAGATCTCGCTTTCAGTTGCTTCAGAACACTTGGTGATCTGTGATATGATGTTCGGAAAGAACATTAAATGTCATGACTATGTCTTACACTGGATATCTGATCCACTTTGTATCATATAGGGTTTTTCATACATTTGGACTTTCCGAATTCATTATCGTACATATATGGGAGTCATCTGCCTTACGAAACACGTGATTTCATGCTAACTGACAGCAAACTGGGCGCAAAAGGCGACCCAGTCACACATTACCTATAAGCAAACATGTAATTGCAGGGTGAAGACACAATATCTCACTTGCCGGTCGGTATCCGATTCTTCAGCCCAGTCCAAGACAAACCTGTATCTAGCCATACCTGATCCCACCAACAGGTTTAACAGAAATTGCGATTTAAGAAACGAGGCTTTGCAACGCTGTAGCTGCGTGCCCAGCATGATAGGATATGAACTTCTTAAAGACGTAAACGACCACTTTGTTTCGTCGATGACACAAACAAAGCCAATAGGAAATAATAGTGGACACACTAACAAAGTCTGCATCCAATGAGGTACAAGGAACACAATAGGTAGATTGCACGTTGTCTACTTGCACTTTATATTATGCATAATAATTCCATTCTGCGCGTTTGAGATCTAGGATTATCTTCACGGAGCCAGTATGTACACCTACGAGACACTTGCACTTTAGAGAAGATGTTCAAAACGACCACCTTGCATTTTCAGACACATCGTCACCCGCTGGATTAGACTTTGCTGGACCCTATGCAACAAATCTGCATCCACCACTGTCGAAGCGTCATGCACGCAAGCTATTAGGATGGGTACACCCGTCGCTGGAATACTATACATTTGTTGCTCTAAGTGTCCCCGCAAATAACAAATCTAATGGATTTAAGTTCAGCGAACTTGGAGGCCAGAACGCTGGACCTCCACAACCAATCCCTGGAAACGCTTCATTTAAATAGTTAAGAATATTCGTTCCAAATTTTTGGCGGGGCGCCATCACGCTAAAACCACAGCTGACGCCGAAGACCAAGTGGAACGTTTTCTAGTGCGTCAGGCAAAGTATTCCAAAGAAATGTACGATAGAGGGCTCATTCGACTTGTCCGGCAAACGGTAAGGGCCCAACAGCACTTCTCACATGATTCCAGCCCACAGGTTTATGACAAATCGTGCCTGAAATTCACGTTCATGTTGACTTGTGAATTGCGCTCCAATCAACAATGGCTGTTGTGGAGGTTGAAAATACCTTTACGGGTGAAGTCAGATTCGTCAGTCAATTTTTTGAGTCTTCATCGTCTGGATGATTTGACGCGGACTGACACGAATTCGTCCCCTACATACTATGTCTTTTATAAAATGTTCGTTATCTCACACTGGATTCAAAAGCCATTCACAAAACTGTACTCACCCAATGTTAGTGTTGAGTTAGCGTGTATAGATATGGATGCATTTCTTCATCGTTCGACTCTTCAACAATCAGTCTTCGAGGTGTCTGGAACTGGCTTGCAATGTCAAGAGTACCTCGCTGAGGTGATTGGTGAATAGTTTTACGAATTGCGTCCTCTGTTTGTGGTTTACGTCTAGTTCTTGGATGGACTCCGTCCGTTACTTGTGGACGAGAAGACCGGTTTCCCAAAGTCGTTGCGTTGTCCCAGACGACAAAAAACCGTAATATCGGAATGCTGCCATTGAAACATACGCAAAAGCAGCAGCAGTAGCTTCGTTATTGGATGCACCCAGCACCTAAAGCACATCCACGTAATCCTCGTTTTGTGGTCCATCGTGAAGCCGCGCTACAAACAGGACCAGTTAAGAATATGCATTGTCCTGCTTATAAAAGACGAGAATTAGGAAACGGACGTCGAAAAAACAAAAAAGGGACCTGGCACGGATTCCAACCATAGTTCCATGGTGGATGTCCCAGCAGCCTAATCAGTGAGCTACGACGGCTGCTGGTACGGTAGTGTGTGGCGGGGGGGGGGGGGGGGGGGGGGGGGGGGGGGGTACACATTCCTCTATATCTCTATATATTCCGATCTGCTGCAAGATGTGACAGTGTTGCCACTCCGCATTTACATCTACGTGATTACTCTGCCATTCACAATAAAGTGCGTGGCAGAGAGTTCCATGAACCACCTTCAAGCTGTTTGTCTACCATTCCACTCTCAAACGGCACGCGGGAAAAACGAGCACTTACATTTTTCTGTGCGAGCCCTGATATCTCTTATTTTATCGTGATGATCATTTCTCCCTATGTAGGTGGGTGCCAACAGAATGTTTTCGCAATCGGAGGAGAAAACTGGTGATTGAACTTTCATGAGAAGATCCCGTCGCAACAAAAAACGCCTTTTTTAAAATGATTTCCACTCCAATTCTTGTATCATGTCTGTGACACTCCTCGTTTTCACCCGTCTGCTTTGAAAATGCACACGATCAGATTTTGCTAGATAAACTTTTGTCTTGAATCTTGACGAGGAATCGCATTCTGACCAAGTGCGCCATTCATTTTTCACCCTGTATAGAGGGCACTTAACCTCAAGCAGGACAGAGTTTCCTCCGGCAGAAAATTTCTAACCCGCCAACATCTCGGGTGATTAACAGCCGACATCAGAAACTATGTGACTGAGGATTATACTCAGTTAAGCTTCTGCACTATTCTAGTCTTGTAAGACCAGCTTGTATGTACTGGTATATGTTTGGCACTTCCATAGTGACGTGCAACTGAACCTAAAGGTTCGATTAAAGCGATAGAAACTGGCTCATTTCCTTGTTTCATGGTCTACAGTATCATCGTTAGATGTTACTATGTACAGTACTATTCATAATATAATATTCAGCCGGTGTGGTCGCTTGGTTCTAGTAACTGGTTAACAATAGCGTGAGGGTACAAGTCTCGCCTGTGTTTCAGATGCTCTTCCGCATGTTCACGTAAACACGTGAAAAATCATTAAAAGCAGGCCAAAAATCAACCCAGTGTCTAATTTCCTTATTAACTCCTCACTTACCTGAATAGCCTGCCATCCGAGTCATTTCGTACTGTCTCCAGCCACAGAGACTTTAAATACAAAATATCACTTCTAGGAGCTGCCGCCGTTTCGCAATCTGATCGTAACCGCTCGCTTGCCTTCCCACTTCACCTCAAATCTGATTGTGATAATCGAAGTAACTAGGTTGCGACCAACTGTAAAAAAAGACCGTGTGTACTTCGCCTCTATATTTGAATAACACCGATTTCAACCAAAACATGCTCCACTGCGTTGCGTTTTGCTTAGGGGCTGCATTGCACATGTGCACCGTGCTTGCATTTACCTTTCGTAAGAAATTTCAACATTCCGGGCAAGGTGTCGCTGATGCATTTCTCAGAGACATGGAGAGGTGGAGAGGACGGAGTAGTAAATTATTCCTTTCACCAAAAAGCCTTTTGTTTTTATGTTAGTAGATAGTGTAGTAAACAGACGTCAAAAACATTCATTCCTGCATAAAACGGACCTGTAAGGCGCGATTTAGTACATTTTGAGGCTATGTAACTTGAGATTTGCAGTTCTGCTTCAAAATTCAGTAGTGGTACTTCCAAGTAACTGCACCCCCCCCCCCCTTTTCTTTGCGATTTACGTAAACTGCCGCATCTCCGAATTCAGTTCCAAAGACAGATCGCCTTATTAATTGGTTATATTCAGTGCTTGGGGATATATTTCGTGACAGAAACCGGGTCCATACCTCTGCATGCATACTCGATATAATTTTGAAAGCAGTGGCAGTTTATCAACCTCCTTGTAGAGTGCGCTTATAGTAACGTATTTAGCCAGACGGTCGCATGTCCAGAAAAAAATAGCTTTCTGAACAGAGTGCTGAATTATGTGGCATGGTGCTAACTTGCATGTTGTTTCTCGCCGAAACCAGTGTTATTGAACGAGTGAATTGTTAAGTTAACAAACCGCAGAACACGGGTATTTTTGTTCACTGTCTTGCCTTCTATCCCTAACGTTGATCTTCATGCTTGGCTGGAAACGTTTCAGACCTCTTCACATCTTTATCGGCAGCGAGTGCTGAGAGCAGAATTGGGGCCCTCAGCTCGGCTGCAGACCGTTGTATCAGTCAGACAGCCCGCAGTGAGTGGACAGTGGGGAATTCGGCGGCCACTGTTTGCCCCGCCGTGTTAGCTCAGCAGTAACGTGATGGCTGGAGTTTGCACAGCGCATGCGCCGAGGCTCCGTGGACAATCAAATTAGTTCAGCTTGCGTCGCAGCACTAGGCGAGCAGGCCGTTACTCACACTGTGTAACCAGCATTGGCTGCACTGACATTCGAATATGGGTCCGCGACCAAAAGATACACGTAGCAGGGCAGTAAATGCAACAACAAAATTTTTAGTAATACATATCCTCTAACACAGAGAAAAGACGCACCACGAAGGAATTATCCGAATTGGTCGGAACTCAGTACATGTGATGCACGTGTGCAGCCAAACAAATGATTACATTTTAAGAAAAGTTGGATCATTTCCCGGAGAAAAACAGCTTCACAAACTGTGCATTTCAATAATGCGTTGGTACACCGATGGCCCTTATGCAAGCAGCTGTTCGACTTGATTGGTGGATAGAGTTGTTGAATGTTCTCCTGAGGCATATCCTGCCAAATTCTGTCAGTTTAGCGCGTTACATTGTAAAAATCCCGAGCTCGTTTGAGAACCCAGCACATAATGCTCCAGACGTTCTCAACTGGGAAGACATCCGGAGTCCTTGGTGGACAAGTTAGGATTTGCCAAGCATGAAGACAAGCAGTAAAAACTCTCACTGTATGCGAGCGGGCATTATATCGGTGAAATGTAAGCCCATGGTTACTTCCATCAACGGCAAGAAAATGGGGCGTAGAATATCGCCGACATACAGTTGTGATGTAAGGGTCCAGCGGATGACAACCAAACGGATCCTATCATGAAAACAAATGGCACCTCGGCCCGTCAGCCCTGGTTGTCGGGCCATATGGCCGACGAGACTAAAAATCTACTCTGTAGGAATCAGCATGGGTTTCGAAAAAGACGGTCTTGTGAAAACCAGCTCGCGCTATTCGTCCACGAGACTCAGAGAGCCATAGACACGGGTTCCCAGGTAGATGCCGTGTTTCTTGACTTCCGCAGGGCGTTCCATAGTTCCCCACAGTCGTTTAATGAACAAAGTAAGAGCATATGGACTATCAGACCAATTGTGTGATTGGATTGAAGAGTTCCTAGATAACAGGACACAGCGTGCCATTCTCAATGGAGAGAAGTCTTCCGAAGTAAGAGTGATTTCAGGTGTGCCGCAGGGGAGTGTCATAGGACCGTTGCTATTCACAATATACGTAAATGACCTTGTGAATGACATCGGAAGTTCACTGAGGCTTTTTGCAGATGATGCTGTGGTGTATCGAGAGGTTGTGACAATGGAAAATTGTACTGAAGTGCAGGAGGATCTGCAGCGAATTGACGCATGGTGCAGGGAATGGCAATTCAATCTCAATGTAGAAAAGTGTAATGTGCTGCGAATACATAGAAAGATAATTGCCTTATCATTTAACTACAAAATAGCAGGTCAGCAACTGGAAGCAGTTAATTCCATAAATTATGTGGGAGTACGCATTAGAAGTGATTTAAAATGGAATGATCGTATAAAGTTGACCGTCGGTAAAGCAGATGCCAGACTGAGATTCATTGGAAGAATCCTAAGGAAATGCAATCCGAAAACAAAGGAAGTAGGTTTCAGTACGCTTGTTCGCCCACTGCTTGAATACTGGTCAACAGTATGGGATCCGTACCAGATAGGATTGATAGAAGAGATAGAGAAGATCCAACGGAGAGCAGCGCGCTTCGTTACAGGATCATTTAATAATTGCGAAAGCGTTACGGACATGATAGATAAACTCCAGTAGAAGACTATGCAGGAGAGACGCTCAGTAGCTCGGTACGGGCTTTTGTTGAAGTTTCGAGAACATACCTTCACCGAGGAGTCAAGCAATATATTGCTCCCTCCTACGTATATCTCGCGAAGAGACCATGAGGACAAAATCAGAGAGATTAGAGCCCGCACAGAAGCATACCGACAATCCTTCTTTCCACGAACAATACGAGACTGGAATAGAAGGGAGAACCGATAGAGGTACTCAGGGTACCCTCCGCCACACACCGTCAGGTGGCTTGCGGGGTATGGATGTATATGTAGATGTAGAGAGTCAGCTTGTTATCCCACCGTTGCTCAGGGTATCTCCAGACGCGTCTTCACTCGTCATTGGGAGTCATTTCGAAGCAGGACTCATTGCTGAAGACAATTCTACCCCAGTCCATAAGATTACAGGTTGTAGACGCGTCTGGAGATGCCAAGAACAGCGATTGGATGCCAACGTAGCTGTAGTCCGCCATACGGATCAGCAATCATGAGTAATGGTCTGGAGTAGTATTAGTTTTTATAACAGGACCCCCTTGATTGTCATCCGCGGTACCCTTACAGCACACTGGTTCGTCGACAATATTCTGTGCCCCATTTTGTTGCCCTTCGTGGCAAGCCATCCAGGGCTTACACTTCAGCAAGATAATGCCAGCCCGCGCAAGAGAGATTGTATTGCATGTCTTCGTGCTTACTAAACCCTCCCCAACTGAGAACGTTTGGTGCATTACGGGCTGGGTGCTCAAACGAGCTCCGGATTTTGTCGATCTGACGCGCCAGTTGGACGTTATTTGGCATGATATCTCCCAGAAGGACACCAAACAACTCTGTCCATCAATTCCAAGCCAAGTAACTGCTTTTATGAGGGTCAGTGGTAGATAACGAGCTGTTGACTTGCACAGTTTGTGGAGCTCTTTCTCTTCAGTAAACTATCCAGATTTTCTGAAATTGTAATCATTTGTTTCTCTATACATGTACACCCCACATACCGATTTCCGCCCATTCGTATAATTCCTTCATGCGTCGTTGTTTTTTTCCTTTTTTTCTCGGAGAGTATTTTGCACTTTTGGGTCAACTATTCCCCAGAATGTGTCCTTTACACGTTACTATTCGTCTTTAAGGGCGATGGCAGTCCCTTGTTATCATTACTGAGCAGTGAGTGCTTATGTATTCTTTGACAAAGGAATAGCGCCAAAGGCGAACAAGTGGGGAGGGGAAGAGTCGCAGCTACAGTCGGTTTCCACCCATTCTTGGCATAAACTCAGGAGCCACTCCATCGACAATTTTTTGGAGATTGTTCAGGGATGTATTCTGAGAATTTTGGTTCATGGGACGCGTGGTTTTTGGCACCCCGTTACTGAAAAATTTTATTTCGTTGTATCCGTAATAAAAAGCAATGTAGATGTCGGCTGTATGCACTTCTCTTCAGCCTCAAGTTAGCATTCAGTACTTCTCGCTTCTTTCTGAGGTTTTTTCTTTGGAAATGTTTAGACGCATACTCACCTAGCGACAAAGTTGCGGAACAAGAGTCGCTGGTCAAGTTCAGGGTTTTTCTTCACTTGATCCCTCGTGTTCCGCGACTGTGGTGATGTAGAAGTCGCAAGTCGCGCGGAAACCGGGAACATGTGACAATGGTGCGCGACTTATTGTAGTTGGTACGTTTACCGAGCCAGTTTCTACTGGCATGCCACTGTGACAACATTGAGACTAATTGAAGATTTTCGTCTCTTCCATGTCTTTGGGATGAGGCACCCCAAGTACCAAAAACCAGAAGCATAAAGAGAGATGCCATGGAGTATTCAGCAAAAAGTAGGAAATGTCACAACACGACAAGGAAAAATACATAATTTAAAGTCATAACACAGTGAAAAAAAACGAGTAATAAAGGTGGTTATCTGAAGGAAGAAAGGAAAGAAGATTTAAGCTTAAGGTCCCATAGACGTCGAGATTATTAGAGATGGAGCACAAGCAAGGAAATCGTCCGTGCTCTTTCGAAGGAACCATTCCTGCATTTGGCTAAAACGATTGAAGAAAACTACACAAACACAAAGTCTTGATGTCCAGACGGGAATTTGAACCATAGCCCTCTCGAATACGACTCAATTCATCTTCGAAAAAGTCAAGGTAGCTTATTTACCACCTATTACAATTAATACTAGAAGGCATGTTGCGAATAAATTAAAGACAGCGGACGAACACGAATGGAAATTTCACTAGCAGAGTGAGAAATTCATATTGTTTTTCCTAAAATTAGAAATAGGATTTTGTGGAAGGATGGCGAATTTAATTGTGCAACGTGCTACATCACTTGAGATAACAATACCTCCAATCCATTCGTCGCCACCATCATTCCATAGCGCAAGTAGCCGTCATTCATTCTCTACTCATTCTTCCTATCTTTACACATCGCAACACAGTGAAACTACCGTTCAGAATTCATTGTCCGCGCATAACCAAATTGTACAAATACTGGTAGACAAGTCTGAGTAATGAACAGGCTTGTAGCTGATACAGTTGTTTTCTTTAAAAATTCATTATTAATATGAAATGCATTTCCAACAAAAATAACTTTACTTCTTGCCTTTACAAAGCCTTACGGTGACATGATTATGGCTTTTGATTTTTGAGACGATACATGAAATTGCCTGTTTTTAAATTCAAAATGAATGCATCAGGCTGGCGAAATATCCACCACTGACAAGAAACCGCAGTATGACCATCTGCAGAGGGGTTTCAAAGTCAGCAGCGCACATTCTCAAAAACAGTGATATTCCAGTTCTACTTTCTGGAGAAGATTCGTAGCAATAGTAATCCTTCCTGGAAATAGAGTTCTCCTCCAGCAACGTTTACCTTTACTTTATTATATTAATAATGTTAAATTAATTAAGCAAAAATTAAATGCACTGATAGCAAATTCTTTGGACATCAGGTTCTGATTTCCGAAGTGCAACTGACTCCTATGGTGTGGAAGCGTGACTTTGTGTAGTGACTGTCGAGTTAACAATGCATCGTGACCGTCCGTATGTAATGTCGCGCGACTTAGTCACTTGGTGTGTACGAGCAGTTTCTCTTTCTTTTTCCTTGTTTTTCCGTCATCAGTCTTCTGACTGGTTTGATCCGGCCCGCCACGAATTCCTCTCCTGTGCCAACATCTTCACCTTGGAGTAGCACTTGCAGTCTGTGTCCTTAATTATTTGCTGTATATATTCCGATCGCAGTCTTCCTCTACAGTTTTTGCCCTCTACAGCTCCCTATAGTAGCACGGAAATCATTCCCTGATGTCTTAACAGATGTCCTATCATCCTGTCCCTTCTCCTTGTCAGTGTTATCCACATGTCGCTTCTCTCTCCGATTCTGCTCAGCACCTCCACGACCCTTAGCCGTATGTTAACAGTGACATACAGGTGTAAGAAGAGATAGTTATTTTCATTTCACAATTTTATCAAAATAATTCTTATCACCTCAGCAGTTAGTTAAATAATAAATATTGCAGAATATTACACAAGTTCGCTAATTTTTCATTCACAATGTATAAAACC
Organism: Schistocerca americana; assembly: GCF_021461395.2. NCBI lineage: Eukaryota > Metazoa > Arthropoda > Insecta > Orthoptera > Acrididae > Schistocerca > Schistocerca americana. Next base: position 1,243,067,866 of record NC_060119.1, on the reverse strand, counting down.
GCCTGCCATGAACCAATGGGACAGATATCTAAACCTAGCGCATCGCATGGAGGTCAGTCCTAACCAGCACCAGTAAACGTGGGATAATCCAACGCGATGACAAGTGTTCATGTGAGATGAGGCCTGGAATTACTGTGCAAAAATTCTCGATGCATGGCCGATTGTCCAACACTTGCTGTGTGGAAAATAAACTGATCCAAAATTGCGCCGGTTTATCTACTCTCGCACGACAAAAAAAAAGAAAAAATGGTTCAAATATCTCTGAGAACTATGGGACATAACATCTGAGTTCATCAGTCCCCTAGAACTTAGAACTACTTAAACCTAACTAGCCTAAGGACATCACACTCACCCATGCCCGAGGCAGGTATCGAACCTGCGACTGTAGAGGTCGCGAGGTTCCAGACTGAAGCGCCTAGAACCGCTCGGCCACTCCAGCCGGCTCTCGCATGACAAAATGGTCGATACGCTCTCTGCAGCATAATGCAGACAGAGCAGTAACTTTGGGAGAACACAGTGGTTTCGCTTCACACAAATGATGATTTTCGAGATCACAAAACAGACAGTACTTTTTACTGACGAATTCATCCAGGTGAAAGTGTGCTACATCTGTGAACCATATACAGACAGCATCAGACGCTTCACTATCGGGAGAATATGGTTCACAACATCAGCCCTTTGTTGCACAGCGATTACAAGTATGACCTGGTGACTAGATTTTGAATGGAAAAGAGTGCAGACAGTTTCTCAGTGCTGCGACATTTTGCAGGGGTAATACACAGTTGCAACGTTACTACATAGCTTGCCGAAAAGGTGAAGCCCACAGAAGTGGAGGAGGAAACTAAATAAACGTTCACCGTCGGAGAGAGCATGTATTTCAGCGATTACGACATGCCACTTTACGAAGAACTTCACAATGTGAGTTCACTTATAAAGCTGCACAACCTGTGGCCTGGGTACACCCACTGATTTAGTTATAGCGCTATTTTATGCTAGTCCTCTGAGGCAAAGTGCTACACAACTGTTGTAACTCGCCGTTAATGTTCTGCGTACTGGTGCTGGGACGGAACTGACATACGAACTGGTCCCACACATCTCCTTTCAGGGACAGATCTGAGGATCTTGCTTGTCACAGGAGTACCTCGATATCAACCAGGCAATTCATATGGAAATGTTCCATGAGTGCACGAGCATCGGCACCACGATACTGTCGCGTGAGAGCCTGTGCGTAAGAAATCAGAATGTCCTTTGTACCCTCAGAGTTCCCTCGATCATAACGTCCCCACACCACACCATGACACCATGGCGCCGGGAGTAACACAGCTGTTCCCGTCAGTAAACATTGGAAGAATGGAACCTCTTATCATACATTAAAGGCTTTCACGACCAGATGTCTCACTTGCTGGTGAATCGTTCCGGTTGTACAGACCGTGGCCCATAAAACATTTTCTCTTCCTAGCGTTTTGTCCTGAGCTTGCGATGGACATCTTCATAGATGCTCCTGGTCGGCAAGGCTTAGCGGAAACAGGGGCACCTCTGAAGACGTCCTGCGCATCTCGGAACGAAACCTTAACAACGGAAAAGTTTCATGTACCACGGCCATACAACACGGAAGACTCACCAGCAACTAGTGAAACCTCTCCCCAGGTTGCAGCTACTCGCCAGCTATGGTCATCCGAGGTAGTACACAACTGCAATTCATCACTTAACGCAATGCGATGCGATTCATCAGCAGTCCATGCTCCCCGATAATGGCACCACTCAAAACGCAGGTTCTTTTTTCGTAGTCCTATCGGTAGCCTAAACAGGGGGCCTCAGTTCCCCAGCCCGGCGGCTGCTTGTCTCCGACCAGTGGTGCATGATGACACAGAATGGTGTGACTTCACCTATTTCCTGTCTTCCCTCTGGAACATAGGGCCGTGACAAGATTCCTCCACCTGATACAATTTCTAGCAAGTCTCTTTACTTCACTCCAGGTTGTCCCATCCTCTGCAGCTTCTCTCTCGATCGTCCTTTTCCAGGTCTGTTTGGGACGACCTCGTTTTCTGGCTCCTTGAGGGTTCAGTCCAACTCCACCATTTCAACAGCTCCATCTGGTTTCCTCAATGTATGCCCAATCCAGTTCCATTTTCTTTACTTGATTTGTATATTGACTGGTTGTTGATTGGCCTCCCTTCAAAGATCTTCATTTGTGAAACTTCCTGGCAGATTAAAACCGTGTGCTGGACCGAGACTTGCACTCGGGACCTTTGCCTTTCGCTGGCAAGTGCTCTACCAACTGAGCTACCCAAGCACGACTCACGCCCCGTCCTCACAGCTTTGCTTCTGCCAGTATCTCGTCTCCTGCCTTCCAAACTTCACAGAAGCTCTCCTGCGAACCCTGCAGAACTAGCACTCCTGGAAGAAAGGACATTGCGGAGACATAGCTTAGCCACAGCCTGGGGGTTGTTTCTAGAATTAAATTTTCACTCTACAGTGGAGTGTGCGCTCAAATGAAACTCCTTGGCAGATTAAAATCGTGTGCCGGACCCCTGCAGGGTTCGCAGGAGAGCTTCTGTGAAGTTTGGAAGGTAGGAGACGAGGTACTGGCGGAATTAAAGCTGTGAGGACGGAGCGTGAGTCGTGCTTGGGTAGCTCAGATGGTAGAGCACTTGCCCGCGAAAGGCAAAGGTCCTGAGTTCGAGTCTCGGTCCGGCACATGGTTTTAATCTGCCAGGAAGTTTCATATCAGCGCACACTCCGCTGTAGAGTGAAAATTTCATTCTAGACTATCTTCATTTGTCATTACATCTGGCCACCTCACATGTAAAACATGTGGAAAAAGCGATCGATAAAGACTTGGAGTGGTTAGGCACCTTCCAAGTTTCGCAACGATAAAACAGAACAGCCTTCACATTGCTATAGAAATGCCGGAGTTCGGTCTTCTTTGAGATGTTCCTATTTCTCCAAACAGGGTACAGTTACACAAACGCACAATTTGCTTTGCGGATGCGACTATGGACGTCCTCCTCAGCGCCTCCTGTGGTCGTGACTGTACTTCCAAGATAGAGGAAAGATTAGACCTGTTCTACGTCCTCTCCATTAATGGCCAGAATAGTCGTGGTGGTCGAATTTATCAGCATTTCTTTGGTTTTGCGAACATTTATCTTGACACCTGCAACTTCTGCCTCTCTCTGAAACCTGGCCAGTTTCTCTTCGATGTCTCGATATCGTTGTGCCATTAAGCAGATGTCGTCTGCTAAATCTGGATCTTCGACCCCATCCCGTATCCCCTATTGCACACCTCTCTTCCGTCCCCCCCGTCACTCTCTTCATCACATGGTCCAAAACCAAAAGAAATAGTGTTGGTAAAAGAATTCCATGATGGGAGGCGCAGGTCTAAAGTGCTCCCCATGTGCTTGTTGCACAATACGACTGTGGTGTGCGTACTGTAAGACCTTCGGTACACACACCATCAGATTATTTTACTTGTCGCTCTAACGAAGTAGGCGAGTGTCAGCAATATGTCTCGTGGTCTTATCGTGGCGCGTTTATCTTCTGCCGTTAGGTCAGGCAATAGAAATGCCACTTGCATGCTTCGAGTAGCAGATTGATGGTGACCAACTTTAAACAGATCTTGATAAATTTTCACACACATTTATTAAAATAATAACAAGCATAAAAATAACTTGGTTCTGGATGCTATTTACAATTGATAATCTGAAGTTCCTTTGGTCTTGGTACGTTAATCATATTCTCACATATCTCTGATACTTGACAAAGTGTCTATACATTTATCTTCATGGCTATGTACAGGAATATGATAATCTTATTAGGCGCTGACTGAAACTTGACTATAGACTAATGCAGACTAATGCAGACTGACTAATCGGAGGTCTGTACACACGTTATAATACCTAGAGCGTTCATGTATCACTGCGCGAGTGTGATCCGCAAGGAGAAAAGGTTCTACGTTAGCACCAATCTCATTGACTGCGTTACATATTAATGCGCGGATCAACGGAAGCAGAATTTGGTCCGTCTCTAAGACAGCGCCATCTCGTAGTGCGGAGACAGATGAGCGCTGCGCCTGCGCTGTCGTGCTTAGCGGGCCGCGCTGTAGTGGGAATGTTGTGTACGCGCTGACTACGCGGAACTATGTACACAACAACAACGGTCCTCACTTCTGATGGGCAGATGCTGGTGACCCAACCTTGACAATGAGCCCCCTTTGAAACTCTGTCAGGTGCTGATAACGCTGTCTCAGATGAGTACGCTTCATTTCCGTGTTCTTTACAGTGATCGCTGAACATCTGAAGTAGTTCACCCCCCTTATATACCGAACCGCAACTGTAATTTCTTATATATATATATATATATATATATATATATATATATGCGGTTGGTCAACATAAAAAAGACACACTTTCTGCGGAGCTATGAACATGGTTTATTGTGTTATTTTCCAGTTGGAGCCAAGAGATACAATAGTTGTTTCTATCGCTCTCTGGGATCGTTTAAACCAACTACTTACAAATCAGTTTAAATCACATTCCTGTCACGTTTGCTTTGGGAGCTTCAACCCTTCAAAGTTTCAGGGGCGGATACCACACGCCGTACATAACACAAAGCGCCTTCTAAAGGTTCTGCGGGCGAGATCGCCGCCGATGTCACGGAGCGACAAGCTTCTTCGGTGTGCTCTTAGACTGTCGCCCGTATACGTGATAGGTCGAACAATACTAACAAACGGGATTCAGTGTGCCGCGGTTACTGAGGTCGGATGGAGATGGCAGACACGTACAACGAGTACGTTGACACGTTACTGATGCTCGGCGAATGCCGCCGACACGATACCAATGCAGCAGCCATGGCGAGTGCGTGAGGTGTCCTAGGAGGAGAGCTCCGGCAGCCATTACGTTCTTACGTGCTGAACAACGACTTCGGGAAAGAAACAGCTTGGGAAGGCGCAGCAGTAACAGACGAAGACCTGCAAGAAGTGAGGAGACGGAGGTGCTTGTTTTAGTTGCAGTACACCACGATCCGCGTGTCAGCTTACAAGGTGTTGCAGCGCTCTCTGGTACCAGTCTTACATCTCCGTGGCGTATAGTACAGAGTTAACAGGTTTCATCCGTACCGCCTGTCACTGACTCAGGAGCTGCATGGGGACGTTTCCAGCCGAAGAGTTACGTTCTGTAAACGGGCTGTAACAAGTCCACGTTCATAAATTATGGTGCAGTGAACCGTCAACATGGTGCGACTGCTGGCGCATCTGATTCTCTCTCTCTCTTATTTTTTTCTTTATTGTTTTTCAATTCCCCCGAAGGGGGTGGGCTGGCAGCAGCTTAGTACGCTGCTCTACAGCCTACGGACTTCTTTTAAATACGGAAGAAGAAAAGAAACAAGCAAAACAGGCCATAAAACGGTGACTTAAAGTGTAAAATGGCGGAAAAATGCGGAAAGTTAAAGCAGAAAGCAAAAAGGGGTTGGCAACGTTAATAAAATACACAGGAATCAGACAAGTAACATAGCAGACACACAATTAAAAAACATGGCGACGATTCTCTCTCATTACAGCTCCTTATATACACGATTGCCATGGGCAGTCACCCACGTTTTGCTGTTCAGCGCCATCTGTCGGACATTTTGTGAACTTCGCTTTTTTTTCCTTTTGTTCTAATAAAACCCCATGTCATTCCAAGCATGTGTGTCAATTTTTACCTCTCTATCTACATTATTCCGTGATTTATTCAGTTTCAAAATTTATACAGACTTATTGATCACCCGGTACGTGTATGCGTCTCAATATGCGTAGGACCCGCGCGACACGTGCGAAACGTGCGCGTCGCGCTGTAGTGTCGTAGTGTCGTGTCACGTCACACGTGCTGTACGCGTCTCTGTTTGCGCCGAGCCTAACTGTGGTGCCACTGGCAGCCTTAGCGTACGACCAGAATTTCTCTGGGGTCTTGTGAAAGATAATTCGACAATATTCTGCTACGGCAGTCACTGGAGGCTTGGCGCATCGCTCTCTTGCACTGCTGCTCATGTATAAATTCTGCCCCTGAACCAACAGTGTATTATTGTCGTGATAACAACAACAACGTATGGTATGATGTGTTGGTCTCGACATCAAAAGGAAGGGAAGAGCCAGCAGAAGGCCATTATTCACCGAGGAAGCAAACACACACGCGCACACACACGCACACACACACACACACACACACACACACACACACACACACACACATACACGCAGACAGACGCGGGGTTCAGAATGGATGCTGACGCCGGCCGCCATACATGATGCAGGGCGCACAGTAGTCTGGCCTGATACATTATTCCCGCGGCCCTTTCCCTCTGAACGGCGTTCCTCCCTTCCCTTTCCGTCGCTGCCCTTCCTTTCTTATGGCCGCCGTATATTGGCGCCGCGCCAGACGTCAGCATCTCCGCCAAACAGAAACGTTCTGCCTGACTGCCCACACTAACCGTATACCCCGCTGGTAGCTACATCGAAGTCGGCGCTTTGTAGACGCTAAAGTCACCCTGAAAGCGAGTAGCTCACAATTTTTTTGTGACAATAATATTCACAGCAGTTTCTTGTGAGAATCAACGCACCTATTGTACAACTGTGAGTTGTTGCTAAGAAACTCCGTACTTCTAGTATCGACAGGGCCTAATCATATCTGTTATTTCTGAAGCCAACATCCCTTTCTCTCAACGCACAATAATCATATAGGGATAAATGAGGTGCCGCTAGAAAGGTTTTTCAATGGTCTTCTGACACTGCATACCAATTTTGCATTAAAACTTACTACCTGTGTAAAATATAACACCTAAAAGAGACTTTTATCTATGATAGGAGAAACGGAATCATGGATGCCCAGGTTCACACCAAAATTTTACGAAGATAACTTATTAATCACTAATAAGGAAGTCTGTTTTCATGAATAACATTTTTTGTTTTAAATTACTTATTAATCGCATAATTTGTAAACATCATTGTGATACATAATAATCGCGATCACTGCACTAGTCCATTACCTCTGCCCGTCGCAAAAGTTGACTGTTCTAAGCAAGTATGCTATCCGAGTGACAAACATATTTGTCATTAGAATGATATTTTCACTCTGCAGAGTGAAAATCTCATTCTGGAAACATCCCCCAGGCTGTGGCTAAGCCATGTATCCGCAATATCCTTTCTTTCAGGAGTGCTAGTTCTGCAAGGTTCGCAGGAGAGCTTCTGTAAAGTTTGGAAGGTAGGAGACGAGATACTGGCAGAAGTAAAGCTGTGAGGACCGGGCGCGAGTCGTGCTTCGGTAGCTCAGATGGTAGCCGGCACGGTTGCTCAGCGTGTTTGGTCAGAGGGTTAACAGCCCTCTGTAATAAAAAAACTGAATTAATCGATCAACAATGAACTTAAACGGATGTCTTACGACGTCCGCCCCGAACAGATGCTACGAACAAAAGCGAACAAAACGAGATTAAAAAAAAAAGAAAAGAAAAGATGGTAGAGCACGTGCCCTCGAAAGGCAAAGGTCCCGAGTTCGAGTCTCGATCGGGCACACAGATTTAATCTTCCAGGAAGTTTCATATTTGTCATTGTTGCCTTGAAGTGTGATTTCCCTATTGCTCCTATGACTTCAGGCGCTTACTGTAACTGAAAATGTCTGTCGAGTTAAAGTTATAGGTTATGTGGAGCTATTGACAGCCCATGATCTCTGCCTGTCGCAAAAGTGGGGACAAATATTCCGAATGCAAAACACATTTTTGGACACATGGTAATGTACCGGATGGTTAAAATTAAACTTTCTCTATTCACCACGTTATAACACGGAAACAAATTACCGTACGAGGACCAAAATTGGTAGCAGTAATGTGAAGCACATGAGGAAGAGAAGTAGTGCTGAATGAATTCAATTGAAACACTTCTAATGTGCTGCTGCGGTACATCATACCATTACATACCGGTACCATTACTGCCACAAAAGGGGCTCAATATTGCGCTCATCGGTTTGCAGAAGAGTGCGCAAGCGTAGGATTGCGTTCTGCACAGCAGAACGAAGCATGTCCGTAGGTGTGCTGGCTACTTCTCTTAATATGCTGCGCCTCAGACCAGTACATGTTTTAATGTTCCCCTGGTAAATCCTGTTCTTCAGGTACCCCAAAACCAGAAATCACAGGGAGTGAGATCAGGTGATCGTGTCGACCAAGCATTTGGAAACGATCGTCTGATAATTCGATCGTTTCCAAATGTGTTTCGGAGAAGCAAGTGACCTTCACAAGCGATGTGCGGTGGGGCCCAATCTTGCATGAAAACTTCTGAGTTCAATGTGTCTTTCTTCTGTAGGGCGGCTACGACATGCTGCCATAGCGCAGTAACGCTGGCCGGTCACACTGCAAGTCTTGGTCATTGAGCGCCAGCCTGTTCAAAAAAGAATGGGCCAATGACCAACGTAGCCGTAAATCCATACCATTTGGTTCAAACGGCTCTAAGCACTAAACATCTGAGGTCATCAGTCCTCTAGACTTAGAACTACTTAAACCTAACTTAACCTAAGGACATCACACACAACCATGATGGAGGCAGGATTCGAACCTGCGACCGTAGTAGCAGCGCGATTCCGGACTGAAGCGCCTAGAACCGCTCGGCCACAGCGGCCGGCATACCATATGGTGACACGTTCACCATACAAAGGGACTACATGACCAGTGCCTGGAGTTGTAGATCCCAACAATCGGCAATTCAGTGTGTTCATCTCACCCGTCAGAGAAAAATTAGCTCCTCAACTTCAGCCCTTGTGAGAAAGTGGAGAGCGAAATCAACAAGTTGTGCGTCCCGTGGTGCAAGATGCTCTGCTATATGGATTCGAAATGATACCATTTCAGAATGTTTCAAAGCACCTTCCGTACAGTGGACCACAGAATGTTCAACAGTCTTGGCACAGCACGCGCACTGCCTTACGACCGGGCATTGTATGCAGCGTTGTCTGCCATAGCGATAGCGATTTCATCACCCATCTGTGGTGCAACCGGTCGTCGGTCTCTTCCGAAAGCGACGCCCAAGTCTCTAGCAGAATCAAACTTGTTCCACTTGCTCCGCGCAGCAGATGGAGAAAGAGGACCCTTCCGTAATCCTTTCATCTGGCTATATTCTCGAAGTGCAGCTGCAGCATTACTGATGTTTTGATAACAGAGCTTCACCAATGATGCCGTGCTCGTTATGGCCAGCCGGCCGTTGTGGCCGAGCGGTTCTAGGCGCTTCAGTCCGGAACCACGCTGCTGCTACGGTCGCAGGTTCGAATCTTGCCTCGGGCATGGATGTGTCTCATCTCCTTAGGTTGGTTAGGTTTAAGTAGTTCTAAGTTCTAGGGGGACTGATGACCTCAGATGTTAAGTCCTATAGTGGTTCAAATGGCTCTACGCAGTATGGGACTAAACACCTGAGCCGGCCGGAGTGACCGTGCGGTTCTAGGTGCTACAGTCTCGAGCCGAGCGACTGCTACGGTCGCAGGTTAGAATCCTGCCTCGGACATGGATGTGTGTGATGTCCTTAGGTTAGTTAGGTTTCATTAGTTCTAAGTTCTAGGCGACTGATGACGTCAGAAATTAAGTCGCATAGTGCTCAGAGCCTGAGGTCATCAGTCCCCTAGACTTAGAACTACTTAAGCCTAGCTAACCTAAGGACATCACACACACCCATGCCCGAGGCAGGATTCGAAACTGCGACCGTAGCAGCAGCGCGGTTCCGGACTGAAGCGCCTAGAACCGATAGGTCACGGCGGCCGGCTATATGTCCCATAGTGCTCAGAGCCATTTGGAACACATTTGAACCTTTTGGCCAACCTCATATTGACACATCAACAAGTGCACTGCGACTGTCCAGGTGTGTGAGACCATGAATCACGATGACTGATCACGGCACGTGGTGGCCATACTTGGAACCGGACCGTGGTGCTGTGACGCATGGAAATCAAGCACCCCGTACTCTAGACATTATTGCTAAATGCTACCAAGTTTGGTACTTGTACGGTAATTTTTTTCCGTGTTACAACTTATTAAATAGGGAAACTATAATTATAACCAACCAGTATATACAAGAAAGTACCATAAATTCGAGACTATTATTTCACGTCGTTCGGTTCATTTTTAAAGATGTTTTCGCGTCCACAACTACCCTTATCCCAACGACTACACCAATTCCAAGTACTGTGGTTATTTAAAACTATAAAAGTGCCTAAAGATTCACGTGAGTTCCCTTATAAATTATTAACAATACGATATTAGTTACAGAAACTGTACTTTAAACTCCAGACGTACACGGCTGAAAACTGAAATTTCTTGAATTTTATCCATAGTGGATGCTGTCGAACTCCGTGACTGCTCCTTTATGGGGTTGTAGAAAAATATCCGCTACCAGTCACAATAAAAGGTTGTTTATTCATCACACGACCGGTTTCGGGCTTGCGCCGATCTTCAGGTGTTCATACATTCAATTACATGTTTGTACTGTTGGAGACCACTGTAGAAATACAAAAAATTATTTGCTAGTGACTACATAGATGCAAGTGGGACAATTGTAAGTGGTAAGGCAGCATTTGACGAAAATACGAGGTGCATTGAAGTTCTAAGGCCTCCGATTTTTTTTCTCCGGACAGGAAAGAGATACAAACATGCGCATTGTTTTAAAATGAGACCGCGTTCATTGTCAATACGTCCCAGAGATGGCAGCACCGCACGGCAGATGGAATTTTACCGCCAGCGGCGAGAATGAGAACTGTTTTAAATGGCGACGTTTTCCTTACTTGAACAGCGTGCAATCATTCATTTTCTGAATTTGCGTGGTGTGAAACCAATTGAAATTCATCGACAGTTGAAGGAGACATGTGGTGATAGAGTTATGGATGTGTCGAAAGTGCGTTCGTGGGTGCGACAGTTTAAAGAAGGCAGAACATCGTGTGACAACAAACCGAAACAACCTCGGGCTCGCACAAGCCGGTCTGACGACATGATCTAGACAGTGGAGAGATTTGTTTTGGGGGATCGCCGAATGACTGTTGAACAGATCGCCTCCAGAGTTGGCATTTCTGTGGGTTCTGTGCACACAATCCTGCATGACGACCTGAAAATGCGAAAAGTGTCATCCAGGTGGGTTCCACGAATGCTGATGGACGACCACATGGCTGCCCGTGTGGCATGTTGCCAAGCAATGTTGACGCGCAACGACAGCATGAATGGGACTTTCTTTTCGTCGGTTGTGACAATGGATGAGACGTGGATGCCATTTTTCAATCCAGAAACAAAGCGCCAGTCAGCTCAATGGAAGCACTCAGATTCACCGCCACCAAAAAAATTACGGGTAACCGCCAGTGCTGAAAAAATTATGGTGTCCATGTTCTGGGACAGCGAGGGCGTAATCCTTACCCATTGCGTTCCAAAGGGCACTACGGTAACAGGTGCATCCTACGAAAATGTTTTGAAGAAGAAATTCCTTCCTGCACTGCAACGCACCCGCACATCGAGCTAACGTTACGCAACAGTTTCTTCGTGATAACAACTTTGAAGTGATTCCGCATGCTCCCTACTCACCTGACCTGGCTCCTAGTGACTTTTGGCATTTTCCAACAATGAAAGACACTCTCCGTGGCCGCACATTCACCAGCCGTGCTGCTGTTGCCTCAGCGATTTTCCAGTGGTCAAAACAGACTCCTAAAGAAGCCTTCGCCGCTGCCATGGAATCATGGCGTCAGCGTTGTGAAAAATGTGTACGTCTTCAGGGCGATTACGTCGAGAAGTAACGCCAGTTTCATCGATTTTGGGTGAGTAGTTAATTAGAAAAAAAAATCGGAGGCCTTAGAACTTGAATGCACCTCGTATATCTGTACTTACTAAAAGATGAAGCACCATTATTACAGCTATGCTGTGGTGATAGTTTTGCCACTTAGTTACACACAACGAATACGAGGAATCGTTTTGCCTACACATGTACGCAAATATTTTCCACTGTTGCGAAGTATCCATCAGTGGCAGAGGAGATTTTGGTGCAGCATACTTCATAGCTTTTAGCACCACAATACCACAATGTTTTATGCTACAGGTGTTTACTCTAATAAACGAAGTCCAGACTATTTTTACGCTTCCTTCTTTTGCTTTCCCTCTCCTCATTATCTTCAGCCACCGTATTACTTCACTGTTCATTTGAAATATTTTCCATTTAGATACGTTCAGGTCACAAACGTCATTGAACAGCGATATGCACATATACAGATGGCGGTAGTATCGTGTTCACATCATATGAAAGGGCAGTGCATTGGCGGAACTGTCATTCGTACTCAGTTGATTCGTGTTAAAAGTTTTCCGACGTGATTGTGGCCGCTCAACGGGAATTTATAGACTTTGAACGCGGAATAATAGTTGCAGCTAGACGCATGGGACGTTCCATTTCGGGTTATCCCTAGGAAAACTCAGAAATCAATGTAGGACGTACGACGAGCGTGTCCGTTTGGACAGTGAGGAGAAATTTGGCGTTAATGGACTATGGCAGCAGACGACCGATGCGAGTGTCTTTGCTAATAGCATGACATCACCTGCAGAGCCTCTCGTGCGCTCGTGACCATATCGGTTGAAGCCTAGACGACTGGAAAACCGTGGTCTGGTTATATGAGTACAGATTTCGGTTGATAACAGCTGATGTTAGGGTCCGAGTAAGGCGCAGACTCCACTAAGCCATCGATCTAAGTTGTCAACGAGACACAGTGAACGCCGGTAGTGGCTCCATAATGGTGTGGGCTGTGTTCACATGGAGTGGACTGGAGCCTCTGGTCCAACTGAATCTATCATTCACGAAAAATTATTCTGTTAGGCTACTTGGAAACGATTTGCAGCCATTTGTGAATTTCATGTTTCCAGTCATGTTACTATAACTCTCATGGTGCTAAATGTAAATAAGTAATGTACTGTTTTAACTATACAACACTAAAAATGTAACAACTTTATAATTAAGAGTAACAGTATCCGCTCAAAAACTCACAAATTCAGTGTCTCCCTGTACTAGTGTATAAGGCGTTTCAGTTGTATAAGTCAATATATGATCTTTTTCCAAACACAGGACATGTTCAAATCTTACGATATATGATAGCATCTTTGATACTCATACGCACTATGTTTGTATCATAATATGTGGTGCTTGGTAGAAATCTTTTCTGTGACAAATCTAAAGTGTTCAGTGAGAAAAATTTACTTGTGCAACGATAAGAATGCAGTGGGAATGTATTCACGTCTGTTGGACAAATGTTATGAAAACAAACACTCCAAACAGACATTTCATGTCAGTCACATCCAATCCAATGAAAATCTGTAACGCAACCATCTGTGTGTGGCGAGCTTATAATGATTTATTATTTATATTTTATGACAATTAATCTGTAAAAGAACGCACCATATGTTGTAAGGAAGGTATGTACACCGTCTGAAACTGAATCAGAACGATTCGAAACCAGTAGTGGTACTGAAAGTAAATTTGTGGCTGGTTGCTGTCCCAACACCGTCAACATTTGTCTTCAAATAACAGCCACGGTCTTCAACCATGTCATCATATGACAAAATTGCATCAACATCAATTCTTCCCAAATCGCCGTCCTAAAATTTTGCTTTTATGCAGTTTCGACGCCATATTTCAAAATGCCGGCCTTTTTGTTACCTCGCCACTTAGTAGCTCGACGCCAATACTACCGCTTTCCGTTTCGGTTTCACTCATTTTTCGCAACTTCCAACAAAGAAAAATAACAGAAACACACAGAAGATCCATCTTGTCACGACTGGAACGCGGGAATATCTGAACGGCACACAGCCGCTACCTGTCTTTCTAATCGCACGTCAACGGGCGTTTTCCTGCCTGCGACTACAGACTTTTTTCATAAACGCTGCGTTAACACGTGTCAGTATGCGCTCATGTGACGGATTTTAAGTTGAGCGTTAGGTGTCTAATCGAGCCATCTTTTGGTAGACGCATGGTGGTGTGCATTTTGATGCTTTCAGGCTAAAACGCCTGTGATATCAACAAGCATGAATTAAATTGCCCTCAGTTTGCTTATAATCTTGTGGATGAGGCTCACGTCATGGCAGCCATTGCTGTTGATCCCACTATTGGTGTTTACTCTATCGGCCACTCTGAGTAACCTGTATAATGACTGACCATCTAGCATGACCCGTGCTTAGTTGGACTTGTAACCCAAGCTGCTGTTGCCAAATACAGGATGATTATAATGTAGGTGCAACTATTGACGGTGAGGACTGTAATTCCCGTATGGCAGAGGAACCTGGTAATAAATATGCAAATGTGTTACTGCAGAACCGAATTACGCATGAAAAAATTGGTTCCAATTTTGGCCACCAACTGCAGAGTTGGCTCTGTAAATGCAAGAAGTATGGCCGCGCGGGATTAGCCGAGAGGTCTAGGGCCGCTGCAGTCATGGACTGTGCGACTGATCCCGGTGGAGGTTCGAGTCCTCCCTCGGGCATGGGTGTGCGTGTTTGTCCTTAGGATAATTTAGGTTATGTAGTGAGTAAGTTTAGGGACTGATGACATTAGCAGTTAAATCCCATACCATTTCACAAACATTTGAACTTTTTTTTTTTTTTTTTGCTACAAATACACCGCTGGCCACTAAAATTACTACACCGCGAAGATGACGTGCTACAGACGCGAAATTTAACCGACAGGAAGGCAAACGATTAGCTTTTCAGAGCATTCACACACGATTGACGCCGGTGGCGACATCTACAGCGTGCTGACATGAGGAAAGTTTCCAAACGATTTCTAATACAGAAATAGCAGTTGACCGGCGTTGCTTGGTGAAACGTTGTTGTGTTGCCGCGTGTAAGGAGGGGAAATGCGTACCATCACGTTTCCGACTTTGATAGAGGGCGGATTGAAGCCTATCGTGATTGCGGTTTATCGTATCGCGACATTGCTGCTACCGTTGGTCGAGATCCAATGACTGTTAGCAGAATATGGAATCGGTGGGTTCAGGAGGGTAATACGGAACGCCGTGCTGGATCCCAACGGCCCCGTATCACTAGCAGTCGAGATGACAGGCATCTTATCCACATGGCTGTAACGGATCGTGCAGCCACGTCTCGATTCCTGAGTCAACAGATGGGGACGTTTGCAAGGCAACAACCATCTACACGAAACGTTCGACGACGTTTGCAGCAGCATGTACTATCAGAGACCATGGCTGCGGTTACCCTTGACGCTGCACCTCAGTCAGGAGCGCCTACTATGGTGTACTCAACGACGAACCTGGGTGCACGAAAGACAAAACGTCATTTTTTCGGATGAATCCAGGTTCTGTTTACAGCATCATGATGGTGGCATCCTTGTTTGGCGACATCGCGGTGAACACACATTGGAAGTGTGCATTCGTCATCGCCATACTGGCGTATCACCCGGCGTGATGGTATGGGGTGCCATTGGTTACACGTCTCGGTCACCTCTTGTTCGCATTGATGGCACTTTGAACAGTGGACGTTACATTTCAGATGCGTTACGACCCGTGGCTCTACCCTTCATTCGATCCCTGCTAAACCTTACATTTCAGCAGGATAATGCACGACCGCATGTTGCAGGTCCTGTACGGTCCTTTCTGGATACAGAAAATGTTCGCCTGCTGCCCTGGCCAGCACATTCTCCAGATCTCTCACCAACTGAAAACGTCTGGTCAATAGTGGCCGAGCAACTGGCTCGTCACAATACGCCAGTCGCTACTCTTGATGAACTGTGTTATCGTGTTGAAGCTGCATAGTCAGCTGTACCTGTACACGCCATTCAAGCTCTGTTTGGCTCAATGCCCAGGCGTATCAAGGCCGTTATTACGGCCAGGTTCAAATGGCTCTGAGCAATATCAGACTCAACTGCTGAGGTCATTAGTCCCCTAGAACTTAGAACTAGTTAAACCTAACTAACCTAAGGACATCACAAACATCCATGCCCGAGGCAGGATTCGAACCTGCGACCGTAGCGGTCTTGCGGTTCCAGACTGCAGCGCCTTTAACCGCACGGCCACTTCGGCCGGCTATTACGGCCAGAGGTGGTTGTTGTGGGCACTGATTTCTCGGGATCTATGCACCCAAATTGCGTAAAAATGTAATCACATGTCAGTTCTAGTCTAATATATTAGTCCATTATCATTCTTCTTGGTATAGGAATTTTAATGGCCAGTAGTGTATGTATAGACATGTTTCCACATGTATGGACTGGGAACCGTACGTGGATAGATAAAGTCAAATAAGTGAGAACGACATAAAGTTGGTTTTACTACTAACTACCGTTTACACAATATGTATGAGCACCGGAGACGTCGACAGGGTACTGCATCCGTAAAACGATGTGACCAACAGTTGCTCGCAGCAGTTCCAGTGGATTCTAAGCATCGTTTTCCTGCATACTGGGCATCATATCAGGTCGAGACCGAACCTCTTCCTGGTAAACGCGTTTCCTTAGGTATCCCCAGAGCCAAAAGCCACGTGGATTAAGACTAGGTGATCTTGTAGGTTATGCGTCTGGAAAACCTTTAGAGATAAAACGTTTGTGGAAGGTTACATTAAGGAACTGTTTCATTGGGCGAGCGACGTGAGGTGTTTGCCTACTTTGAACGAGAACAGTAGTTTCAACACTTGCGTTCGTCCAATGCAGCATTTACCTGCTGTACAAGGAGGTCTTGGTAACATGCAGACGCCACGGAACACCTGAATGGCCATGTGAGTGTGTTCTCTTGAAAATAGAACGGACCGAGAATGAAGGTGCCTTGAATGCACTCCACTCAGTGCCATACCAAGCTCACCTGTGTTTCCAACACGATGTGTTTAAACCATTTGGTGCACTCGGGCCTCAGTCGGTGATCCTTTCTCAATCCAACACTGTAAAGCCGGCCGAAGTGGCCGTGCGGTTCTAGGCGCTGCAGTCTGGAACCGCGAGACCGCTACGGTCGCAGGTTCGAATCCTGCCTCGGGCATGGATGTGTGTGATGTCCTTAGGTTAGTTAGGTTTAACTAGTTCTAAGTTCTAGGGGACTAATGACCTCAGCAGTTGAGTCCCATAGTGCTCAGAGCCATTTGAACCAGCACTGTAAATACTGTCGTTCACATAAAACAGTTTCACTAACGGAATATGGTCTCTCTTCTCGATAGCTATAGTGTTCACTGACGTTATGACATGTTATTTGACAGTATGCGTGTCATGTAGTCATACAGCGTATGTGTCACATTTGTATCTGGTGGCCAGTCTTATTCCTATGTTAATTGTTCCGTTTTAATGCATTAGCATGTCTACCAAGTTCCTCTAAAAACCGCGTCCGTACAGGCCTCCGACGGAACCGACCGACCGCCGTGTCATCCTCACCCGGTAGGTTTCACTGGCTGCGGATATGGAGGGGCTTGTGGTCAGTACACCGCTCTCGCGGCCGTTGTCAGGTTTCGTGACCAGAGTCGCTGTTTCTCAGACAAGTATCTCCCCCATTGTCCCCACAAGGGCTGAGTGCACCCTGCTTGCCAACAGCGCTCGGCAGACCAGAACGGTCACCCATCCAAGTGCTAGGCTCGGCAGTGCTTAAGTTTGGTGTTCTGACGGCAACCTGCGTTACCATCGCGGCAAGGCTGTCGGCATCAACTTCCTCTGTCATACGATGATTGCACCCCACAATGGACCTCCGTCAGTAGCTGCACTGCACCGGTATTTAATAAGCCATCAGAAAGTGTAACTATCATGAATCGTAGATTCCGCCAAAATTCCGAAGGTGTTTTGTCGCCTCGTTTTTCTTATCGTGCAGTTTATAAGGCAAGGTAATATTGCTGACGAGGTGAGTGGGTACTAATGCCCGACTCCAATGCATTTGCCTGATGGTCCAAATTGCTGATTTCTAACGTAAATTCATAAACTACAACGTGCTGAAGCGCGAAAATATTTTCTCTTGATCGCGAAGAAAATTTCTGATTGGTCGGTGATAAATGGCGGAGACGGGAACTGCAAATAGGGCACGGAAGAACCGCTTACGCCGACGGACAGACAATTTATAGTTCGTGAGTGTGGTCGTGAAGCTGAAGAAAACACAGGAACAGCCAGTTTTGCTTCCTGGAATAGTAGAAATATCCAGTCCACTGTGGTGTGGGAACAGCACTGCTGCACGTGTTTGTTTAACGGATGCGGTGTTTCCACTGTTTTACCTTCCGGCTTTGTACATTGCACTGTGTAAACAGAGCTACAAAACCTGGATCTCACGGCGAATTCCTCGAATCTCGGCGTCGAATACGTGCAACAGGCTGCGTTTGTCTTCCATTACAGCGTCGTTGTTTACTCGTCACTAAATAAACTGTCCACACTGAAACTTCTTTCTTCGTTGTCGGTATCACCATTTACATGGGTAAACTTGTACACCACGTATAAAAACGTACACTGGCTTTATGTGTACAGAAATGCATGTAATACTCGCAACACAAGATACACGTTATATTGTTACCTAGGGGCACTAGACACAGAGAGGATTCAAAGATACATGTTTATATCGAAGATGACAGACACCTAAGTCGATTGTTAGATTGATCCCAAATGCTCATCTTCATTCACTAATACGGGTGCTACAGACGATTTCTTGTGTCTGGGGAATTTTGTCCGTCTTGCACGTGGAAAGTCTTTTCCTAGTCCCACATGAGCTGTGATTACAGCCTAAAAGGCTGACATAAGGGACTACAACTTTTATCATCGCAGTTGTTCTCTAGTAACTGTAAAGAACCATAGAAAAGTCCTGTCCTGAAGCAGCACTTTCCGGAGAACATGAGAGGGGAGGGGGGGGGGGTGGTGGAGAGGCCTTAAGGGGAGCCGGAGGTGGTCAAATCCAAAAAATTACGATTTTTTTTGCTACCGAAAATTAATTGGAACATTCCTCTTTAATGTAAACTTTGAATTATTGTTCTACTCGCCCTAGAAGTGGAGTTATTACCATTTTCCCCCCACGCCTGCAGAGGAAATGGGCGGCCGCTGAATGCATCTAACACCCTCTCGTGACTTCCTGGCGAACTGCTTGGGATTTTCTCGGCCTGTTACGCATACAGCGCCTTATTTTACGCATACAGCGAGTGTGCAAGGGTTGGCTACATTGTTTTCTGTGACAAATATTACCCGTATTTCCTTACAGATTACTCCTATTTTCCTCAGAATTTCGAACATCGTGCTCCATTTAATATTGTCGCACACTTTTGTTCTGGTTACGATGCCACGTTTTAGTAACCGTGTATATAAGAAGAGGAAGAACGTAGGGAAAAGAAAATTAACACTAATACCAAGTTGCGATACTACAATGACTAAGAGCGCGGAACATCGTCTCTTTGCTGTTTACCGTTTCGAATTAGTTCAGTGTTGCGCCTGTTGTTGGTAGTATTATACTTCTTGTGTAAAAAGGGTAATATGCAGTATGTACAAGAATCAGGAGGGAACAATAAAACCAATTTTTCATGACTTAGCACAGCCAGAATTGTTACACAAATGTCTACACGGAAAGACGCAGAATCCTAATGAGAGCGTAAACAATTTGGTTTGGAAAGTG
Source organism: Schistocerca americana (assembly GCF_021461395.2). NCBI lineage: Eukaryota > Metazoa > Arthropoda > Insecta > Orthoptera > Acrididae > Schistocerca > Schistocerca americana. The sequence continues at coordinate 1,243,048,295 of NC_060119.1, read as the reverse complement.
ATTTCTAAAAGGGTGTTTGCAAGCATAAAAACACTGCACTATGGCATTTATGATGCAATAGCAACCTACAACCAAGGGAACAGTGTGAAGTGTGAATTTCTGAAGGCATTAGGATTTACAGCTGGGGTGAACACTGTACGAGCACTAAGAAATATTGACAGAGAAAGGATAAGAGGAGCAGGAAGAAGAGAAAGGCATATGAAGTATGAAGGAACAACAGGCCAGAAAAGAAGACAGAAGAGGAGGCTTTTGGAGGATGAAGAAGAAGACCCTGATAATCCATCCTACAGTGCAGGAATGTATTGAGAAACTTTGATAGCCATTTCCCGTAAATTAGAATTTTTCGAATATAAAGAACTCAAAATCCACTCAAGCTAGAGACATGAAATTTTTATACAGCACTCCTAGTGGTCAAACTTACATTGTAACACAGCCATTTGGCAATATGTTCAGTAGTTTCATTTCAGTTTAATTATAAAGCAAATATTTGTAAAAAAAATTTGGGTCATTAATAAAAAAATAATTAGAAGGAAACTAGAAAAGATACTCCAAAATCTCTCTGTCATAACTGCAAATTTTTCTATTCGGTAGTTTATTCATAAACGTTCCTCAAACTTAGTGATTTTAACATGGGCAGAATAGGCACCTCCGGCTCCCCGTAATTCTAGGCCTGGATGCCTGAAGGACCCAAATGTTAGCCGCATGGTCATAGGCGCCTTGTCACGGTTCGTGCGGCTCCCCCCGTCGGAGGTTCGAATCCTCCCTCGGTGGGCATGGGTGTGTGTGTGTGTGTGTGTGTTGTACATAGCGTAAGTCAGTTTGTTAGATGCAGTGTGTAGGCTTAGGAACCGACGACCACAGCAGTTTGGTCCCGTAAGACCATACCACAAATTTTTTTCCCACATGTTAAGTAATTCCATGGGACGCTTGCAGCTCTCGTAAGTGTAGGAGGGAATCCTTGTGCCTTCCGGTATGGATGTTATCTTCCAAAGTGGTCGTCTTTTCGGTAGGCACGAGTTGGTACTCCATCCTGATCAACGGGTCTACTTTCTCAGTACAGAAGGGCTTACAGTCACTTGAAAGTACATTCCTGTGTGTGCGTTTAGCATACGGACGAATCAGTCTTCTGGTTTGTTTAATGTGGCGCACCAACCTTTTCATCTCAGAGTGGTACCTGCATTCTCCGTCCTCAATTATTTGTTAAATGTATTCCAATCTCTGTCTTCCACTACTGATTTACCCTTTACAGTTTCCTCTAACACCATGAAAGTTTTTCTCTAAAGTCTTAACGGATGTCCTATCATACTGTTCCTTCTTCTTGTCAGTATTCTACTCCCCAGTTCAGCGGAGAACTTCGTCATTCCTTACCTATTTTTTCTACATTCTTCTGTATCACCACGTATCAAATTCATCGATTCTCTACCATTCATGGTCCATAGTCCATGTTCCACTACAATATACTAAGGATAGCAATGGCATCAGCGAATCTTATCACCGATGTCCTTTCGCCCTGAATTTTATTTCCGTCTGATCAGCAGATGAGAAAGACTGCAGCCGTTGCAGCCTACTTCGTTCTTGGTCTTTCAACCCTATTGCTCCCTCTTGCTTCTTGCACATATTGTATATTGCTCATATTTCCCTATATCGTACTCCCACTTTTCTCTGAATTTCGGTCATATTGAAATATTTAACATTATCGAACGCTTTATCCACGTCGCAAAGCCTATTAACGGTTCCTTGATTTTTTTTTTCAATGTTGCTTCCATTGTCACGTGCAACTTCAGAGCCTCGCTGCTGCCTTTACCTTTCCTGAATGAAAACATCATCATCTACCAGATCCTCAATTTTCTTTTACATTCTTCTGCTATTATCCTTATCAGCAGCTTCAATGGATTAGCTATTAAGCTAATTGTGAGACAGTTCTCGCACTTGACGGCTCTTGCTATCTTCATCATTGTGTGGATGATGTTTTTCCGAAAGTCTGATGGTATATCGCCAGCCTCGTACAACACACGAACGTGAATAGTCGTTTTGTCGCTATTTCTCTAATTGATTTTAGAAATAACGGTGGATATTTATCTTTCTCTTCCTCCTTATTTGACCTTAAGCTCTTCCCTGTTGACTACTGTTTCTTCTATCACGTCATCTCCTCCCTCTCATGCACACCTTCAATGTACTCTCTCCACCTACACGCTCTCCCCTCAGAACAGTTCACTGTGAATTCATCATTACACTCTACATCCTACCATCCTTCCTTTTAATTTCACCAAAGGTTGTTTTGACTTTTATGTATGCTGAGTCAGTCCTTCTAACAATCATTTATTTTTTATATCTTCACATTTTTCATGTAGCCATTTCGTCGCAGCTTTCCCGCGCATCCTATTTACTTCATTAAAAAGTCACTTCTACTTCCGTATTCCTGAATTTCCCTGAACGTTTTTCTACTTCCTTTTTTCCTCTATCAATGAAGTATTTCTCCAATTACCCATGGTTTCTTCGCTGCTACATTCCTTCTACCTATGTTTTCTTTCCAACTTCTGTGATTCGCCTTTTCAGAGTTGTCTATTTCTCTTCAACTGCACTGCCTCCTGAGCTATTCCTCATTGTTGCATCTATAGTCTTAGAGAACTTCAACCGCATCTCGTCATTCCTTAGTACTTCCTTGTCCCACTTCTTTGTGTATTGTTTCTTCCTGACTAATGTCGTAGACCGATGACCGTAGCAGTCTGGTCTCTTTAATCCCACAAACCAACCAACCAACGAATGTCTTAAACTTCAGCCTATTTTTCATCGCTACTATACTGTGATCTGAGTCTACGTCTGCTCCTGGGTACGCCTTACAACTTACAATCCAGTATCTGATTTCGGAATCTCTGTCTGACCATGATGTAATCTAACTGAAACCTTCCTGTATCTCCCAGACTTTTCCAAGTATACCTCCTCCTCTTGTATTTCTCGAACAGAGTATTCACTATTACTGTCTGAAATTTATTGCAGAACTCAATTAGTCTCTCTCCACTGCTGTTCCTTGTACCAAGCCCTTATCTCCCATAACCCTTTCTTTTATTCTTTTCCCTGTAGCAGTATTCCAGTCCACTATGAATATTAAATTTTCAACTCCATTTACGTTCTGAAATACTCGTTCTCATCTACGTACCTGGAGTGTATCAACTCACAACCAGAGTACCTGGAAAAGTCGCTTATTTCAGCAAGAGACACAGGATCTGCTGAAATGTCTCTCTGCATAAGTGTCATTGAGCAGACACGTGACTGACAGTGATAACAAATTCTAAAATAACCAAAGTGCTGACATTTGGATGCGCTTCTCTCTGAGGGGATGTGACGTATCGAACATCACGTCACAATAAAGGTCCCGTGACACGTTATCCGTGGGACACCTGTGCTCCCACAACAGCGATACAGCAAACACCAAGACACAGCAGACGGAAACAGCCTCGCGTGTGGCATGTCGCTGCCAGTCTCGCTACGGACAACTTCCAGATGCGTTATGTATTTACTGGAGACTAGAAAGAGGTGTGGCTCTCCCTCCAAAATAGAATGAGAAAGATTTTGTAGCGCAAACACGTTTGAATTCCAAAAGAGCGGTTTTTAATTTTTTACTAAAAAATTTAAAGTTTTACTGTGAAATTGGCTACAAATACCAACGTATCACTACTTCACCTATCACAAACAATTACAGGCTGTCCAAAAACTGCGTTTACAAATTAAGGCTTTAATACATTTAAAATTATACTAGATATTAACAGATGGTTTTCAACATGTTGTAAGGTAACTCACGAAGTTATGTTTCCTCTCTCATACACATCAGTGAGTGCAGCCTCTCAAATGCGTTGTCACTGCGTACCTTCAAGTCCTGTAGCCCTCTATAGTTGATGCGGTACACCAGGAACAAATCTGTTTGTGTGACTCCAGAGGATCATGGCGGCCATCCCACAGAAGCATCTCGTGCAGTGCACCCAACCGGAAACCTTTCATTTCGAAACTGATGGACATTTAGAGACGATTGCCTTGGTGACCCACCTTGCCGGAATATGATATCAGGTTGCATGTTTTCCGATTGTGGTTCAAATGGCTCTGAGCACTATGGGACTCAACATCTGTGGTCATCAGTCCCCTAGAACTTAGAACTACTTAAACCTAACTAACCTAAGGACATCAAACACATCCATGCCCGAGGCAGGATTCGAACCTGCGACGGTAGCGGTCACGCGGCTCCAGACTGACGCGCCTAGAACCGCACGGCCACATCGGCCGGCTTCCGATTGTGGCATAGCAAATTCTTGCAGAGCGACGTGACGCAGTGATTAGAACAATGGACTCGCATGCGGGAGGACGACGGTTCATACCCGCGTCCAACCATTCTGATTTCGATTTTCCGTGAATTTACTGAATCGCTTCAGGGAAATTCCGGAATGCTTAGTTTGAAAGGGCACTTCCGATTTCCTTCCCCATCCTTCCCTAATCCGAGCTTGTGCTCCGTCTCTAATGACCTCGTTGTCGACGAGACGTTAAACACTAATCTCCTCCTCCTCCACAGAAAATTCTTTTAATATGTCCAGGTAAACACACCGTTGACGGCAGAGTCGATGAAAAAGAATGGGCCAATGATGCAACCGTGCATCAGTCAGCACCAAATATTGACCTTGGAACTGTTATTTTCAATTTCATATCTGACTTGAGCACTCCGTGAAACCCATATACGAACGTTTTAACGATTTTGTTTGCCTGATACACGAAACACTACCCTATTGGAGAAACAAGTGTTTTCCAAAGGGTCATTGTTTCCGTCAGTCTTGTCTACTATATGAACTGCAGACTGTTCGTACTGAAATTCGTCTGTAGGCTTTAATTGCTGAATCATCTGCGCCTGGTACGGATATAGCGATGTTTGTCATTTCCAACTAAGTCCCGATTTTGCCGGATTCCTTACTAACACCTGTAATACTTTGTTCACGTTGGCGTTATCAGGTTTTAAAGTTGGGTCTTGCGTCAAAATGGCGACACCTGGAAGTTAAAAATATTTTGTGAGTTATCACACGTTGAAAACCATTTGTTAATATCTAGTATACTTTTGAAGTCAATAAGTTGTTAAGATAATTTATGGACAGATTTTATTTTTACGCACATCAGAGAACTTGAAATTTCCCTTTCTGTGTATACTGATCACCCAGAATATTATGACCACCTAAGTAATAGCCACTGTGTCCACTTCTGGCACGGATAACAGCGCCGACGCGTCGCGGCATGGAATCAGCGAGGCCTTTGCATGTCGCTGGAGGGAGTTGGCACCACAGCTTGACTACACACGAGTCACGTAATTCCCGTAAATTTCGGAGAGGGGGGCGATGAACTCTGACACCACGCTCAGTCGCGTCCCAGACGTGTTCGATCGGGTTCAGATCTGGCGAGTTGGAGCAAGACGACGGACTCCCGCTCTCCCATCAGCATTATGAAGAAGATAACGGGATTCATCAGACCATGCATGGTTCTGCCACTGTGCCAACGTCCAGTGCCGATGATCACGTGCCCATTTGAGTCGTAGGGCCGATGTCGGGATGTTAACATTGTCGAATGCATGGCCGCGCGGGGTAGCCGCGTGGTCTCAGGCGTCTTGTCACGGTTCCCTGTCGGAGGTTCGAGTCCTTCCTCGGGCATGGGTGTGTGTGTTGTCCTTAGCGTAAGCTAGTTTAAATTAGATTAAGTAGTGTGTAAGCGTGGGGACCGATGACCTCTGGAGTTTGGTCGCATAAGACCTTACCACAAAAAATTTTCGTACACATGGGTCGTCGGCTGCGGAGGCCCTTCGTTAGGAGTGTTCGTTGGGGACTGTGTGTTCAGACAGTTTCTACTCTGCCCAGTATTAAAGTCTCATTTTAGTTCCGCCACAGTTCGCCGCCTGTCCTGTTTTACCAGTCTGTCCAGCCTACGAAGTCCGACATCTACAATGAGGGGTGGCCGCCAAATCCCACAACGTCTGGATGTTCCTTCACCACGGTTTCCTCATGTGTTGAAGACACGCACCACAGCACTGCTCGAACATCCGACAAGTCATGCAGATTTCGAGATGCTCTTGCCGAGACTCCGGGCCAGGACCATTTGCCCTCGGTCAAACGCAGATAGAACGGGCGTCTTCCTGTTCCACACACGGACAGAAGGATCACTGATATAACATTAACCGTGTTTATGTCTGACTAGCAGTCATTGAACGCCAAGTGACATTGCTAGCGTCTGGATCAGTTTACATCGATAGTAGGTCGATGGTCACACACTTTTTTTTTTTTGTCATCAGTCTACTGACTGGTTTGATGCGGCCCGCCACGAATTCCCTTCCTGTGCTAACCTCTTCATCTCAGAGTAGCACTTGCAACCTACGTCCTCAATTATTTGCTTGACGTATTCCAATCTATGTCTTCCACCACAGTTTTTGCCCTCTACAGCTCCCTCTAGTACCATGGAAGTCATTCCCTCATGTCTTAGCAGATGTCCTATCATCCTGTCCCTTCTCCTTATCAGTGTTTTCCACATATTCCTTTCCTCTCCGATTCTGCGTAGAACCTCCTCATTCCTTACCTTATCAGTCCACCTAATTTTCAACATTCGTCTATAGCACCACATCTCAAATGCTTCGATTCTCTTCTGTTCCGGTTTTCCCACAGTCCATGTTTCACTACCATACAATGCTGTACTCCAGACGTACATCCTCAGAAATTCCTTCCTCAAATTAAGGCCGGTATTTGTATTTGATATTAGTAGACTTCTCTTGTCCAGAAATGCCTTTTTTTGACATAGCGAGTCTGCTTTTGATGTCCTCCTTGCTCCGTCCGTCATTGGTTATTTTACTGCCTAGGTAGCAGAATTCCTTAACTTCATTGACTTCGTGACCATCAATCCTGATGTTAAGTTTCTCACTGTTCTCATTTCTACTACTTCTCATTACCTTCGTCTTTCTCCGATTTACTCTCAAACCATACTGTGTACTCATTAGACTGTTCAATCCGTTCAGCAGATCATTTAATTCTTCTTCACTTTCACTCAGGATAGCAATGTCATCAGCGAATCGTATCATTGATATCCCTTCACCTTGTATTTTAATTCCACTCCTAAACCTTTCTTTTATTTCTACCATTGCTTCCTCAATGTACAGATTGAAGAGTAGGGGCGAAAGGCTACAGCCTTGTCATACACCCTTCTTAATACGAGCACTTCGTTGTTGATCGTCCACTCTTATTATTCCCTCTTGGTTGTTGTACATATTGTATATGACCCGTCTCTCCCTATAGCTTACCCTTACTTTTTTCAGAATCTCGAACAGCTTGCACCATTTTATATTGTCGAACGCTTTTTCAGGTCGACAGATCCTATGAAAGTGTCTTGATTTTTCTTTAGCCTTGCTTCCATTATTAGCCGTAACGTCAGAATTGCCTCTCTCGTCCCTTTACTTTTCCTAAAGCCAAACTGATCGTCACCTAGCGCATTCTCAATTTTCTTTTCCATTCTTCTGTATATTACTCTTGTAAGCAGCTTCGATGCATGAGCTGTTAAGCTGATTGTGCGATAATTCTCGCACTTGTCAGCTCTTGCCGTCTTCGGAATTGTGTGGATGATGCTTTTCCGAAAGTCCGATGGTCTATCACCAGACTCATATATTCTACACACCAACGTGAATAGTCGTTTTATTGCCACTTCCCCCAATGATTTTAGAAATTCTGATCGAATGTTATCTATCCCTTCTGCCTTATTTGACCGTAAGTCCCTCAAAGCTCTTTTAAATTCCGATTCTAATACTGGATCCCCTATCTCTTCTAAATCGACTCCTGTTTCTTCTTCTATCACATCAGACAAATCTTCATCCTCATAGTGGCTTTCAATGTATTCTTTCCACATATCTGCTCTCTCCTCTGCATTTAACAGTGGAATTCCCGTAGCACCGTCGCTTTTAATTTCACCGAAGGTTGTTTTGACTTTCCTGTATGCTGAGTCTGTCCTTCCGACAATCATATCTTTTTCGATGTCTTCACATTTTTCCTGCGGCCATTTCGTCTTAGCTTCCCTGCACTTCCTATTTATTTCATTCCTCAGCGACTTGTATTTCTGTATTCCTGATTTTCTCGGAACATGTTTGTACTTCCTCCTTTCATCAATCAACGGAAGTATTTCTTCCTGTTACCCATGGTTTCTTCGCAGCTACCTTCTTTGTACTTATGTTTTCCTTCCCAACTTCTGTGATGGCCCTTTTTTGAGATGTCCATTCCTCTTCGACTGTACTGCCTACTGCGCTATTCCTTATTGCTGTATCTATAGCGTTAGAGAACTTCAAACGTATCTCGTCATTCCTTAGTACTTCCGTATCCCACTTCTTTCCGTATTAATTCTTCCTGACTAATGTCTTGAACTTCAGCCTACTCTTCATCACTACTATATTGTGATCTGAGTCTATATCTGCTCCTGGGTACGCCTTACAATCCAGTATCTGATTTCGGAATCTCTGTCTGATCACGATGTAATCTAATTGAAATCTTCCCGTATCTCCCGGCCTTTTCCAAGTATACCTCCTCCTCTTGTGATTCTTGAACAGGGTATTCGCTATTACTAGCTGAAACTTGTTACAGAACTCAATTAGTCTTTCTCCTCTTCCAAATGGTTCAAATGGCTCTGAGCACTATGGGACTCAACTGCTGAGGTCATTAGTCCCCTAGAACTTAGAACTAGTTAAACCTAACTAACCTAAGGACATCACAAACATCCATGCCCGAGGCAGGATTCGAACCTGCGACCGTAGCGGTCTTGCGGTTCCAGACTGCAGCGCCTTTAACCGCACGGCCACTTCGGCCGGCTCTCCTCTTCCATTCCTTGTCCCAAGCCCATATTGTCCTGTAACCTTTTCTTCTACTCCTTCCCCTACAACTGCATTCCAGTCGCCCATGACTACTAGGTTTTCGTCCCCCTTTACATACTGCATAACCCTTTCAATATCCTCATACACTTTCTCTATCTGTTCATCTTCAGCTTGCGACGTCGGCATGTATACCTGAACTATCGTTGTCGGTGTTGGTCTGCTGTCGATTCTGATTAGAACAACCCAGTCACTGAACTGTTCACAGTAACACACCCTCTGCCCTACCTGACTATTCATAACGAATCCTACACCTGTTATACCATTTTCTGCTGCTGTTGATATTACCCGATACTCATCCGACCAGAAATCCTTGTCTTCCTTCCACTTCACTTCACTGACCCCTACTATACTAGATTGAGCCTTTGCATTTCCCTTTTCAGATTTTCTAGTTTCCCTACCACGTTCAAGCTTCTGACTTTCCACGCCCCGACTCGTAGAACGTTATCCTTTCGTTGATTATTCAATCTTTTTCTCATGGTAACCTCCCCCTTGGCAGTCCCCTCCCGGTCATACACTACTAGCCATTAAAGTTGGTACACCAAGAAGAAACACAGATGATAAACGGGTATTCATTCGACAAATATATTGTATTAGAACTGACGTGTGATTACATTTTCTCGCAATTTGGGTGCATAGATCCTGGGAAATCAGTACCCAGAACAACCACCATTGGCCATAATAACGGCATTGATACGCCTGGGCATCGAGTCAAACAGAGCTTGGATGGCGTGTACAGGTACAGCTGCCCATGCAGACTCAACACGATAGCACTGTTCATCAAGAGTACTGACTGGCGTATTGTGACGAGCCAGTTGCTCTGCCACCATTGACCAGACTTTCCCAATTGGTCAGAGATGTGGAGAATGTGCAGGCCAGGGCAGCAGTCGAACATTTTCTGTATCCAGAAAGGCCCGTACAAGACCTGCAACATGCGGTCGTGCATTATCCTGCTAAAATGTAGGGTTTCGCAGGGATCGAATGAAGGGTAGAGCCACGAGTCATAACACATCTGAAATGTAACGTGCACTGTTCAAAGTGCCGTCAATGCGAACAAGAGGTGACCGAGACGTGTAGCCATACCACCCATACAACCACGCCGGGTGATACGCCAGTATGGCGATGAGGAATACACGCTTCCAATGTGCGTTCACCGCGATGTCGCCAAACACGGATGCGACCATCAAGGTGCTGTAAACAGAACCTGGATTCATCCGAAAAAATGACGTTTTGCCATTCGTGCACCCAGGTTCGTCGTTGAATACACCATCGGAGGCGCTGCTGTCTGTGATGCAGCGTCAAGGGTAACCGCAGCCACGGTCTCCGAGCTGATAGTCCATGCTGCTGCATACGTCGTCGAACTGTTCGTGCAGATGGTTGTTATCCTGCAAACGTCCCGAGCTGTTGATTCAGGGATCGAGACCTGACTGCACGATCCGTTACAGCCATGCGGATAAGATGCCTCTCATCTCGACTGCTAGTGATACGAGGCCGTTGAGATCCAGCACGGCGTTCCGTATTACCCTTCTCAACCCACCGATTCCATATTCTGCTAACAGTCATTGGATCTCGAGCAACGCGAGCAGCAATGTCGCGATACGATAAACCGCAATCGCGATAGGCTACAATCCGACCTTTATCAAAGTCGGAAACGTGATGGTACGCATTTCTCCTCCTTACACAAGACATCACAACAACGTTTCACCAGGCAACGCCTCATGTCAGCACGTTGCACGTGTCGCCACCGGCGCTAACCTTGTGTGAATGCTCTGAAAAGCTAATCATTTACGTATCACAGCTTCTTCTTGCTGTCGGCTAAATTTGGCGTGTGTAGCACGTCATCTTCGTGATGTAGCAAGTTTAATGGCCAATAGTGTAGTATTGTGGCTGATTAATGTTGTACACGATACAGCTGTATGGAGCAACCAACACTTAATGATGCTCTGGGAGAGACTAGAGAGAATCGTGTAGGTGTTGTAACGCTGCCGTTGCAGGATGAGCCAGTCCAGTCGCTACCTCTACGTTTCTGCTCTTTCCACCAGTGCGGGCTGCTTCTGTATCGTATCACCAGTCGCATCGTTTATCTTATTGCATATCGTACCGCCCCAGTGAGAAACGCCTACAGTCGTCTGACCTGTCACAACGAAACCTAGCGTGACCTGTGTTCATGGCTTTCCCTTCCTCGCCAGCAAATAGCTCCGGCTGAGCGAGCCGCCGTGTCTATCTGGCGAGCAGCGGAGCTCCGAGTCGGCGTGTCTGTAGCGACGCTGGTCCCAATTACGTTAGTGGTTGCAGCCGGCGTATCTGCCACGGGCAACTCCATTCATCTCGCGACTGCTCCCCTCAAAGGGACAATGCGGGCGCAGCACAATGCCGCGGGCGGCGCTCCCTTGTGATAGCGCCTAGCCGTGCGTCAGCTGCCGTCTGCTCCTCCGTCGCAGAAAGGCGTCTTCCAAAAGAGTAATCCGATGCGAAGGGCTCTCTCTCTCTCCTTCGCGGCTGTAGAAGGGGGGGGGGGGGGCGAAGGAAAACTGTCACATCAGACGCGTCGATTTCTTCTACCAAAGACTGCGTTTGTGCCAGGTTGTAGCTGTCGAGTCTGCAAGTAGAAAACATAGTAGCTGTCCTAATGTAAATACGACAAGCAACTTGCTGATTCTTCTGTTGTTTATCTCACAATGGACCATCAGATACGCTAATCAAAGATTTTAAAGTGTTCAAAAATGGTTCAAATGGCTCTAAGGAACTTAACATCTGAGGTCATCAGTCTCCAAGGCCTAGAACTAGTTAAACCTAACTAACCTAAGGACATCACACTCATCCATGGCTCTAAGCACTTTGGCAATTAACATCTGAGCTCATCAGTCCCCTAGGCCTAGAACTAGTTAAACCTAACTAACCTGAGGATATCACACTCATCCATGCTCGAGGCAGGATTCGAACCTGCGACCGCAACAGCAGTGCGTTCCGGACTGAAGCGCCTCGAACCGCTGTCACAGCGGCCGGCTTTCAATGTGTCTTAAATATGCTGCAGAGGGAACTATCGTGAGTATCTGGCTAGAGGCGCTTAGTTTCGTACAAAATAATTGATATCGAAGTTGTAAGCGTACAAGCTACACCTATAACACTGAGTTGTGGTTCGGGCAAGCTAGCATAGCACTCGAGACTGAGGGTCACAGCTACCCAGCTGGAGGTTGAATTCAAGTCTTAACGCTGTTCTTTTTTTCAGTTTCATCGTACAGAATATCATTAAATATTATACTTGTTCCCAAACTATTGAGTCATTTTAGTCGTAGTAATTTCATTAATAAATCATTTATTACAGCATACTTTCTTCAAATACGTATTCTGTCTGTAGCTCTTAGTTGAAATTCCAAGTATTTGCACACCTGCAAAGAGTGTCCAACGATGCACGCGGAGTGATTCCAGATACAGATGGTAGTCCCCATCCCTCATTTTGACCTCTATCATGTAATTAGTACCGATGAAACCAGCTGCCAGTACCAATCGAGGTACTACATATCCCTTGCAGGACAACGAGAGAAAACCGATTTGAACAAGGTCGGTCATTCCTTCACAGCGAAGTATACCATAATAGTGTTAGGAAAGATATTTTCTCGCGCTTTCCTACGTATGCTGGAAACCATCCGACAAATTTGGTTGGAACCTTAAAAAAAGAGTTGACTCATAAATTAAAAGACTGGGGAAGTCCACGAAAAGCTGTACGAATAACACAGGCCAACGATGTAAAATATTTTTTGCTGAAAATACCTTGTTCTTATGTTTTTTAGGGTGGGAGATCCAATTATGACACTTACAAAACTGTATCACCCACCATTTCTTCACATTTTACAGTTAAATTTATTAAATTAAGCGATTTTCTCAGAATTTAACAGCTTTTATGTAGTTAAAATAATTTTAAAAAGTGATGTAAAGAATGTAGATGACGTTGGTAGCACTGCTGAAAAACATTTGCTGGCAAAGAAAAGGTCGATTCTATTTTTGTGTTAACAGATAATGTTTTTTTTTTTTTTTACTGTCAACCTAACCTCACTTTCCCGTTTCCTGTACATGTGCTCAGTACAATGTCTAATCGTGGTTGTAAAAACTCTGCTGACAGTTTTTGTTAAATTGTGGTGAATTTGCGATTAAAAACACCAAAGAAACATTACAGACTTTTTGAAAAAGGTTTATCTATCATACTTTGGATCTAAACTGGGTGATCAAGATAAATCCTGGGCACCGCATAAGGTATATTACGTGTGTTGAAGATCTGAGAAAATGGTACAAAAAGGAGAAAAAAGGCTTTAGATTTGCTGCTCTTATGATATGGAGGGAACTAAGAAATCATTCCGATGATTGCTGCTTTTGCAGTGTTGATATTACTGGTCATAATTCGAAAAACAAAAAGGTAATAAGCTACCCTAACCTTCAATCCGCCATCCGACCAGTAGGGCATGGTGTAGATTTGCCTGTTCCTGATTTAAATTCCATTGCAACAGAACTATTTTCTGATGTACAACACGATTTAAATGAATTAGATGATGATGAATTCCATTGTAATACAGAAAGCCTAGAGCCCAAATTGTTTGCTCAGACCGAGGAATCTGGGATTAACTAAAGAAAAAGCTGAATTGCTTGGCTCTAGATTAAAAGAAAAGAACGTATTGGCAGTTGGAACCAGCATATACGTGTATGAAAAGAGAGAGCAGCAATTTTTCAAACTTTTTCAACAAGAATGTGATTTAGTGTACTGCTCACATATTCCCGGTTCGATGAATGAGTTTGGTATTGAATACAAAAAGGAAGACTGGAGGCTGTTTATTGATTCATCCTAAACTAGTTAAAAAAATGTTTTGTTACACAATGGTAACATGTATGCACCTATACCTGTTGGACACGCTGTACATATCAAAGAAAGCTATGAAAACCTAGCAATAGTGCTAAATAAAATTGGCTATTCTGCTCATGGTTGGATGATATGTGGCGATCTAAAAGCAACATGCATGCTCCTTGATCAGCAAGATGGCTTTACCAAAGTTCCATGTTTCTTGTGTGAATGGGACAGTAGCGCTAGGGATCAACACTGGTGCCGAATGAACTGGCCTGTGAGGAAGTCTTTAAAACCTGGTGAGGAGAACAGTCTACGCGAAAACCTTGTAGATCCAAAAATCGTACTCCTACCACGTCTACATATAAAGTTAGGCCTAATGAAGCAGTTTGTAAAGGCTTTGCCTAAAGTTGGACCATGTTTTAAGTATCTCTGCCAAAAGTTTCCACACCTTTCAATAGCTAAACTAAAGGAAGGCGTCTTTGTCGGATCTGGCATTAGAAAATTGATGTTTGATGTTAACTTTGAATCCACAATATCCTTAAATGAGAAAGAAGCATGGGTATCATTCAAGCAAGTCGTTACAAAGTTCTTAGGACATGAAAAAGACCCAGAATATGTTTCTATTATAGCTACAATGTTGAAGAAGTTTAAAATTTTAGGATGTTTAATGAGCCTAAAAGTTCACTTTTTGAACAGTCACCTTAATTCCTTCCCGAACAATATGGGAGATGTTAGTAAGGAGCAAGAAGAGAGTTTTCACCATGACATGAAAGTGATCGAAAAACGGTACCAAGGCCGCTGGAACACCAACATGATGCAGGACTACTGTTGGTCACTTCACCGAGAAGTTCAGCAAGCGACTCATCGTAGAAAAAGCTACACAAGAAGCTTCAAAGAAAAAAGAGAAAGAAAATACAAACCAATTCCAGCTGACAAATAAAAACCTCTATTAACACATATCATTGTTTTAAGTAGCTTACTTACAAATCATGCTTATGTTGTAACAAAGCGTTTCATATTAATTTCCCCGTTTACCGTATAGCATAGGGTTTTTATACTATATAATAAAAAGCATATTGCTTAATAACTATAGGTGATACAAAAAAACCAAGGCTAGATTTGGATTCAGCTCGTACAAATCTATAAAGATCAGCTATCAAAGTAACAAAGTTTTTAAAAAAAAAATTTTTTTTTCGTTGGCCTGTGTAATTTTTATAATCTGTCATTCTTCTGTTCGTGGAACAAGACGAATTTGCTAACATGACTGATTCGTGAGGAAGGCCGCCTGATTACACACTACGATTAAAACTTTGTAATTGAAAGAAAAACTCCTGACTTACTAAAGATTAATGGAGAAATATTTTCAAGGAAAGATTCCATAAAAATACGTTCTTTAATCCTGCGTCAATTTAGTGCACTTGCTTTCGCATTAATGATCAAATATGCTTGGTTTACGTCCAACTTGACTGAAGAAAGAACAGACTTTTTGAATTCAGATGACCTGTGTTTTGCAATATCGTTTCTGAAAAATCTGCGTGCCTGCAAGGCAGCAGCTTTCATTAAATGTGTGTGGAGTTCCACGAATTTATGTTTCGGTTGCTTCTTTCAAATACCATCCGTAGCGCACAGCATCCACAGCAAGCGACGCAAGAGAGAGTGTGACTAAGGCGATACTGCAATCTATTCTGTAACAAACTGAGTACACATTTTAAAAAACTGTGGTGTAATGATTGATTTATTTATGAAATTACTATGGTGAAAATAGTTCCAACCTTTTGCCAGTAGGGCTCCGAATTGTAATGTATTATGTGGTGGCGGCGTAACGTAGCTCTGTCGGTGTGTGAAAACTGAAAGCAAGAATTCGGATAGTTCGTCCACACATGTAGCACCGTCTCCTTCAGCATGACAATACCGGAACACACACGAGCGCTGCGACATCTGCAAGAAATCGACGCCTTGACCCCACTGTCATTGGTATCCACCAAACAGTCACGATTTCACCCCATCCGACTCTCATATGTTTCCAAAAAAATGAACGCCTTCGAGGGCGAAGGGATGCAAACAGAGGTGAGGTTGTGGCTACGTCAGCAAAGTCAAACATTCTACAGTGACTGATCAACAAACTGGTCTCTCGTTGGGAGAAACATGTTTATCGGAAGAGTGAGTATGTTGAGAAATAAATATGTGGACATGAAGAGTAATAAAAAATTCTTAACTAAGTTGCATTCATGGCTGAAGGCCCTGTTGACCAGAAATTCAAATTATTTGTCGGCTGAAGGCCCCAATAGTAATAACTCAAAACACAATTCGACGGCTGAAGGCCTGGATAGCAAATTCTGAAGAATGAGTTAAACTTCTCCAAGAGATACTAAAATATTATATAAAGAGACAATCATCAAATTTTCACCATTAACAGACAATATCTAATTAAAATGTTTAAGACAAATTGCATTCACGGCTAAAGGCCTTATTGAGAAAAAATTCAAATTATTTGTCGGCTGCAGGCCCCAAGAGTAATAATTCAAAATTAAAATATTTTTTTAAATAAAAAACAATTTTCACAATCTGACCAAATCAAGAGAGAAGTGGGCCTCGGACAGTGCTCCAAGGATCAACCTGGGAAATTTCGCTCAACTTCGTAAACGATGAGACAGGCAGCCAAGAGTCGCATTTACTTAACCAGATAGCAACTCAAACCAGTGACAGTTTAAATGCAGGCCAACACTTGCAAAATCTACCTAACGTCTGATACAATGATGGAATACAATGATGGAATAACCCAGGCAAGGCAGAACCGGCGGACAGCACTGCGTCTTCAGAATCTGGTGTATAGAACATCCAGAAGCAGAAGGAACCACTATGACCAAATTAGTCCAAAAGAAATAAATATCCGAGCCACAATCAAGGAGGCTGTCGAACTACATGCCTTACCAGAGAGCAGCAGCAAGGCAAGGAAAGGTACACTGCCGCGAAAATACGCTAACCTCCAGGGCAGGTAACTGGGGCGTTTGCGGCCACTAGGCAGAAAAATACCGCTGGTTGAACTTGTAACATTATGTGATTGCCTTATCATGTGAAATCATTCGCTAATCGAGCAGTCGCTCGGCAACAGCTACAGTTAGCAAATAAAGTTGCGAGAATGTGAAAGGTGAACGACCTGTGGCGTAACTTGTTTATTGTCGAAGCGCCGTCAGAGATGATGTACGAGATATTCTCGATGAACAGTTACTCATTCTTCTCTTGTCTCTTGTAACTTGTGTCGGACGCGCATGTCTTGCCGCCGTATTATTGTTGTTAAAAATAAAATTATTTTAGTGTAAAGTAAAAGTGCAATACTAAAAGTGCAATACTGCATAGCAGTAGATTTATTGTGCGACGTGTATGTGAAAACGACAAAGCAATTATTTTTATTACGAGAAGAGAAGTGCCAGTCAAAACGGCATCCATGTTACTTCTTTCATTGCAGTGTAAGTTCATCTATTAATTGCCATAAATTCAGATTTAAATGGAATTGGTGTATGGACTATTTATTAAGTGTAGAATATATGTCTCACTCCTTCATGAAGTTTTAATTTTCTTTATGTTTCTGCCAAATAGAGAGTTCACAGTCACGAATTCTTTCGTCGAAATCGGACGGAAGTTGTATGCGGCGAAATATTTTCTCCGTGCCATATTCTACTGGTAAATGCATGATAAACTACGGTCCCTTAGGAAATTCATGTTGAGCAATCCAAAAATAATTATATTTTGAATAGGCATTTACTCTCCTCTGCAATGCAACTTCCGACTGATCAGACGATCCAACAAGAAACAGCCGCACACGGCCGGCGTTCGCAAATATGTTTCCACCGCTGATTGTAGCTATATGTTACAGCACAAAAGTAAACATATTGTTATAATTAGCGACTACGAACGGGGACATTTATAACTGTATGTTTATGTGTACACATTACGTAAACATATCGTTATAAACTTCATCCATAAACACAAGGAATTCAATGATTAATAATAAAAGGTGGAGGATGGCTAATTAATTTCGCCAACTCCAAACACTCCTCTCGTTACTCTTCATCTCAGCGGCCCTGCAAGCATCAACGCATGAACAAACGGCGTGATCTCAGAATAGTGGAGGTTTCACTACTGGGTTAATGTTCACTCAACTCGAACGTCGTGAGTCCGGTGGAGAACGAGGTTGTGGCCCTTGCAACTACAGCCCTCGATCCAGCAGTGCCTGCATGCTGCCAGCGGTCCCGGCATGTCCTCACGCTGCAGGACCTCACTGCTGCTCCATCCCAACCAAACTTCCGACACACCCGACCCGGAAAAACTTGACGTCCTTCCAAAGATAGCATTACGATACTAGATATCGATAACCGCTGCTGCTACCACTCTCGGGCAGACAATGCTAGCAAACGGAGTGGCGCCAGTAAACACAAGAAGAAAACGAGACGCCACTATCCCTATTACACGATGCCAACCCACCAACAGCACCAACGCGGGCCGCAACACGGCTCAAGTAAAGAGGTAAAACGTTATTAAAATTGGTTTTATTTAAAAAGCTTTGATAGTTTTCACATTAAGAATTCGGAGGCACTACTTTTCTACAAGTCATCGTAAGAACAATGAAATAGCAGGCTGTAAAAGGCCTAAGCATCAGAATAGCCAATAGCAGATGCAGGACATTATCTGCATCAAGTTTGTGTAGCGTGACAGCGTGTTATCTGGATTTCACCGTATAAACTAGTACTGAAAACAGAGACAGCAGTTCTTCCAGTCAGTGCCGGCCGCGGTGGTCTAGCGGTTCTAGGCGCTCAGCCGTAACCGCGCGACCGCTACGGTCGCAGGTTCGAATCCTGCCTCGGGCATGGATGTGTGTGATGTCCTTAGGTAGTTAGGTTTAAGTAGTTCTAAGTTCTAGGGGACTGATGACCACAGATGTTAAGTCCCATAGTGCTCAGAGCCATTTGAACCATTTTTTTCTTCCAGTCAGTCGTCTGGTAATCTCCCAAATCCTTCTGTATTAGAATTCACGGAATCTACTTTAGACCCGAGTCGGTCATCTCCGACTGATGAGGAGTTGATCAACGACAGCGTACTTGAAGTCATACAATTCCTACGCGTCCATCTTCGGCAACACAGCTGTTTACAAAAAAATCATCAAATTTTCGTACCACTCCGACTGTCGTGTCACCGTCTTGACAGTAATACTTCGTTTACCGTGTTCTGTTCCTATCTGCATCCGACAGCCGATACTTGACACTCAGCAGAGTCGTTATTGGTAACTCTAACGTATCGGTAGCGATGAATTGTTTTTCTTAGAAACTACTCACAAACACTAAGCACAGTCTGCTTCTCGCTGCTTTTTAACGGCTTCTGACGCCTATGTGTGACTACAGGACACTTTCATTGCTTATAGGAACGGGAACGACTTACGGGACAGAAAAAGCGGTTGTCAGATAAGGTCTGAAATAAGATGATGGATGATGGATGGAGATGTTTGTATGGGTGTGCGACAGCAAGGTCTTCAGCGCCCGCGCGAAAACAGATTGACAAGAGTGTCGGTAAAATACAGAAAACAGAAAGATAAAACTGCACGTAAAACACAGGTAACAAAAGTTGGAAAACTGTGATGCTTGTGGTGTGCACATCCCTATCCGCCATATTTTAACAGGGCGCGCTTTATATCGTGATTCAAGGGCAGAAGCCTCTATTTTAGCTGATGATGCGACGAGTGTGACTAAGATTTTAAAGTTCTGTGATGTTTCTGGACTCTGGAATAGGCTTTTAGGCTGGAGTTTTAGTGCGTTGCAGAGTGGCCGGCTCCTCCTTTCTATCTTGCGGTCAGACGACCACATTCATCTGCTATATCGTTTTAGCTGTTTGTATCACTTTCTTCCTGTGTAGTTAATGTTTTACCACTGACGTAATACTTCGTTCCGAGCTTATGGAACATTAGCCACACGGGTTGAATATTTAACACGGCGTTCGGTAAAAACAGTGAAACTTGTCGATGCTTTCCGTATCTCACTATCTCACTGTAATGAAATTAACTGATACATAAGCGGTATTTATTTTCATTGTCGTTACATCAGATGTAGGCTCCCTGCACCCGACGACCAATAAATTATGATTATTGCTGGTGTCCTAAGGCGTAAATATCGAGAAGGAGATAAAGTGTTTAATAAAAAGTGAGAAGAGAGGTTCTTCTTTATATTTTGAGTGCGACAGTAAATCAGTGTATATGACGGTGGCTGGATAGCTAGAAGGCTTTGCTTACCCACGTCAGCTATCGCTTGAAAATGGCGAAATAGTCGAAACTGGCCAACGGAGCGAAATAGACCATAATGCTATTTTGTCTAAAACTCACATGGTGAGACCGTGGCTGTGTACAATTAATGAAGGTCAGTTCTTACAAAGAAGAAAACAGCAACCAGCCACTATGGTTGCTGGTCGCTGTTTTCTTCTTTGTAAGACAATAATTACAGTCATAGGCACGAGAAGTTGTCATTCCGAAAATTTTTCTCGACTGTGGTACCTGGTCGGAGAATTACTTTATTCAGTTTCTAAAAAGTACAGATAAATAAACTGATATAATTTACAAAGTAATTATACAAGACGCTTTTAGTTTCTGCACTGAAGGCATCGACTGTAGCCATTCGCCTAAGGAGACGTGTTCTATTCCCGGTACCTCCTCGGATTTTTCTGAGATAGGGAGATCTGGAACTACGTCCACTCAGCCTAGGATTCATCTGCTGGTAACAACGGCTGGATGAATTGGCGACATGCTGTTCAAGTGTCCCACTCTAATAGGCCACTCCTCGTACTGCCTTTTAGGCAGAAGTTGGCCGATCAGAACATCCCTGAGGTCTTAAGCGTGAGCCGCGCAGGGTAGCCGCGCGGTCTGGGACGTCTTGCCATGGTCCGCGCGGGTCCCCGCGTCGGAGGTTCGAGTCCTCCCTCGGACATGGGTGTGCGTGTGTTGTCTTCAGAGCGATTTAGTGTAAGTTAGATTAAGTAGTTCGTAAGCTTAGAGACCGATGACCTCAGCAATTTGGTCTCATAAGACCTTACCACAAATTTTCAAAAATTTCGTTAAGCCTGAGAGGCGTACGTTCACGTTTTTAGTATCTCTTCCAGGTTCAAGAATAAGCAACTATCTAGGTGTATTCTCTCTCAAGCATGCAACGTGAAGCTGCCCGCCGATAAAACATGGCAATCTCAAACTCAAGCCACTGAACGTGCTGGCGTAGTGGTAACCCACTGGTCAAGCATTCGGGAGGACAACGGTTCTGATACAAAATGTGAGACGCTAAGACTTTCCCCTCTTGGTCAGAAACACTCACGTTCCTTTCCCCTCCTGAATTTTCTGGCAGCAATTATAGTGCCGTATTGAGGAAGTGCCGCCCAGCGAAAAGGGTGATGGTTTAAAGAAGATGATAATGTAATTCTAAAATACGAGTGAGCTTCGCGTGGCACCCGGACGAGGAATGTGTCCTATCGCGGTGTAAGTTGTTGAGGAGTTGTTGCTGCTCTAACTGAGAATGCAGCACATGCTACGGGTAGTGTTAGTGCTCGAGAATTGCCCATCCCACGATCAACAATACTGGAAATTTTCCAGTCTGTTTTACACTGGTTCCCGAACAAGACCCAGTTGGTGCTGCAGCTGAAACCGCGTGATCTGCAGAAACATTCTGAGTTTGCTCTTCGGTTTCTGGCACGGATCGACGTTGATAACATGTAGCCGAAACTCTTTCACCAAAGAAGATGAATAAATATTCCTGAATTTCAATCAAGAACAATTGCTAAGATCAGAAACATAGAAGTAGCTATCCTCAATGTAGCAAAGCAGATTAACAAAGGGAAGGCCTCCGGTCCAGATTGTATACTAGTCAGGTTCCTTTCAGAGTATGCTGATACAATAACTCCATATTTAGCAATTATATACAACCGTTAACTCATAGAAAGATCCGTACCTGAGGACTGAAAAATTGGTCCCACCAATACCTGAAAGGGTACGTAGGAGTAATCCGCTGAATTACAGGCCCATATCACAGGCGTCAATTTGCAGTAGGGTTTTGGAACATATACTGTATTCGTACATTATGAAGTACCTCGAAGGAAACGATTTATTGACACAGTCAGCACGTATTCAAAAAGTATCGTTCATGTGAAACACAACTAGCTCTTAATACTCATGAAGTAATAAGTGCTATTGACAGGGGATATCAAATTTATTCCATTTCCAGAAGGCTTTCGACACCATTCCTCACAGTCGTGCCTATGGAATATCGCCTCAGTTCTGCGACTGAACTGGTGATTTCCTATCAGAAAGGTCACAGTTCGTAGTAATAGACGTAAGCTCATCTTCCCCAAGGAAGTGTTATAGGCCCTCTATTGTTGCTGATCTATGTTAACGATATAGCAGACAATCTGAGTAGCCCTCTTAGATTGTTTGCAGATGATGCTGTCATTTACTGTCTTGTAAAGTCATCAGATGACCAAAACGAGATGCAAAATGATTTCGATAATGTATCTGTAAGGTACGATCCATGAACCATTGACCTTGCCGTTGGTGGGGAGGCTTGCGTGCCTCAACGATACAGATAGCCGTACCGCAGGTGCAACCACAATGGAGGGGTATCTGTTGAGAGGCCAGACAAACGAGTGGTTCCTGAAGAGGGGCAGCAGCGTTTTCAGTAGTTGCAGGGGCAACAGTCTGGATGATTGACTAATCTGGCACTGTAACACTAACCAAAACGGCCTTGCTGTTGTGGTACTGTGAACAGCAGAAAGCAAGGGGAAACTACAACCGTAATTTTTCCCGACGGCATGCAGCTTTACTGTATGATTAAATCATGATGGCGTCCTCTTGGGTAAAATATTCCGGAGGTAAAATAGTCCCCCATTCAGATCTCCGGCGGGGACTACTCAAGAGGACGTCGTTATCAGGAGAAAGAAAACTGGCGTTCTACGGATCGGAGCGTGGAATGTCAGATCACTTAATCGGGCAGGTAGGTTAGAAAATTTAAAAAGGGAAGGGGATAGTACTTTAAACATAGCTGCGCAACAGCAACGGTTCCACGTAATCAGATTAAGAGCAGCCGACCAGTTGCAAAGGATAAAGTAATCTTTACCTAGGTTTCAATAGATATAAATCTATCTTCTTCAGAAGACGGCCTGGGGACAATGAACATCGTAATTTATATTTCATACCTTAATATAAATTACGATGTTCATTGTCCCCAGGCCGTCTTCTGAAGAAGATAGATTTATATCTATTGAAACCTAGGTAAAGATTACTTTATCCTTTGCAACTGGTCGGCTGCTCTTAATCTGATTAGGAAATGGATAGCTTAAAGTTAGATATAGTGGGAATTAGTGAAGTTCGGTGGCAGGAGGAACAAGACTTTTGGTCAGGTGAATACCGGGTTATAAATACAAAATCAAATAGGGGTAATGCAGGAGTAGGTTTAATAATGAAAAAAAAATAAACAGCATAGTGAACGCATTATTGTGGCCAAGATACACACGAAGCCGACGCCTACTTCAGTAGTACAAGATTATATGCCAACTAGCTCTGCAGATGTTGAAGAAATTGTTGAAATATATGATGAGATAAAGGAAATTATTCAGGTACTGAAGGGGGCCGAAAATTTAATAGTCATGGGTGACTGGAATTCGACAGTAGGAAAAGGAAGAAAAGGAGACGTAGTAGGTGAATATGGATTGGGGCTAAGAAATGAAAGAGGAAGTCGCCTAGTGGAATTTGGCACAGAGCATAATTTAACCATAGCTAACACTTGGTTCAAGAATCATGAAAGAAGGATGTATACATGGAACAACCCTGCAGATACTAAAAGGTTTCAGATAGATTATATAATGGTAAGACAGAGATTTAGGAACCAGGTATTAAATTGTAAGACATTTCCAGGGGCAGATGTGGACTCTGACCACAATCTATTGGTTATGAACTGTGGATTAAAACTGAATAAACTGCAAAAAGGTGGGAATTTACCGATATGGGACCTGGATAAACTGAAATAACCAGAGGTTGTAGAGAATTTCAGGGAGAGCATAAGGGAACAATTGACAGGAATGGGGGAAAGAAATACAGTAGAAGAAGAATGCATAGCTCTTAGGAATGAAATAGTGAAGGCAGCAGAGGATCAAGTAGTTAAAAAGACGAGGGCTAGTAGAAATCCTTGGGGAACAGAAGAGATACTGAATTTAATTGATGAAAGGAGAAAATAAAAAAATGCAGTAAGTGAAGTAGGCAAAAAGGAATACAAACGTCTCACAATGAGATCGCCATGAAGTCCAAAATGGCTAAGCAGGGATGACCAGAGGAGAAACGTAAGGATGTAGTGGCTTATTTCACGAGGGGTAAGACAGATACTGCCTACAGGAAAACTAAAGAAACCTTTGGAGAAAAGAGAACCACTTGTACGAATATCAAGAGCTCAGATGGAAACCCAGTTCTAAGCAAAGAAGGGAAAGCAGAAAGGTGAAGGAGTATATAGAGGGTCTATACAGGGGCCACGTTCTTGAGGACAATATGATGGAAATGGAAGAGGAGGTAGATGAAGATGGGAGATATGATACTGCGTGAAGAATTTGACAGAGCACTGAAAGACCTAAGTCGAAACAAGGCCCCAGTAGTAGATAACATACCATTAGAACTACTGACAGCCTTGGGAGAGCCAGTCCTGACAAAACTCTACCATCTGGTGAGCAAGATGTATGAGACAGGCGAAATTCCCTCAGACTTCAAGGAGAATATAATAATTCCAGTCCCAACGAAAGCAGGAGTTGACAGATGTGAAAATTACCGAACTATCAGTAATAAGTCACAGCTGCAAAATACTAACGCGAATTCCTTGCAGACAAATGGAAAAACTGGTAGAAGCTGACCTCGTGGAAGATCAGTTTGGATTCCGTAGAAATGTTAGAACACGTTAGGCAATTCTGACCCTACGAATTATCTTAGAAGAAAGATTAAGGAAAGGAAAACCTACGTTTATAGCATTTGTAGACTTAGAGAAAGCTTTTGACAATGTTGACTGGAATACTCTCTTTCAAATTCTGAAGGTGGCAGGGGTAAAATACAGGGAGCGAAATGGTATTTACAATTTGTACAGAAAGCAGATGGCAGTTATAAGAGTCGAGCGACATGAACGGGAAGCAGTAGTTGGAAGGGGAGTGAGACAGGGTTGTAGCCTCTCCCCGATGTTATTCAATCTGTATATTGAGCAAGCAGTCAAGGAAACAAAAGAAAAGTTCGGAGTAGGTATTAAAATTCATGGAGAAGAAATAAAAACTTTGAGGTTCACCGATGACATTGAATTCTGTGAGAGACAGCAAAGGACTTGGAAGAGCAGTTGAACGGAATGGACAATGTATTGAAAGGAGGGTATAAGATGAACATCAACAAAAGCAAAACGAGGATAATGGAATGTCGTCGAATTAAGTCGGGTGTTGCTGAGGGAATTAGATTAGGAAATGAGACACTTAAAGTAGTAAAGGAGTTTTGCTATTTGGGGAGCAAAATAACTGATGATGGTAGTTGTAGAGAGGATATAAAATGTAGACTGGCAATGGCAAGGAAAGCGATTCTGAAGAAGAGAAATTTGTTATCATCGAGCATAGATTTAAGTGTCAGGAAATCGTTTCTGAATGTATTTGTATGGAGTGTGGCCATGTATGGAAGTGAAATATGGACGATAAATAGTTTAGACAAGAAGAGAATAGAAGTTTTCGAAATGTGGTGCTACAGAAGAATGCTGAAGATTAGATGGGTAGATCACATAACTAATGATGAGGTATTGAATAGAATTAGGCAGAAAAGGAGTTTGTGTCACAACTTGACTAGGAGAAGGGATCGGTTGGTAGGACATGTTCTGAGGCATCAAGGGATCTCCAATTGAGTACTGGAGGGCAGCGTGAAGGGTAAAAATCGTAGAGGGAGACCAAGAGAAGAATACACTAAGCAGATTCAGAAGGATGTAGGTACTGGGAGATGAAGAAGTTTGCACAGGATAGAGTAGCATGGAGAGCTGCATCAAAGCAGTCTCAGGACTGAAGACCACAACAACAACAAGGTGCGAAAAGTGGCTGTAGACCCCGAATAAGGAAAAGTGTGAAGCTACTCACATGAGTACTAAAAGAAAGCCGCTAAATTTCGATTACGCGATAAGTCACACAAATCTGAAGGCTGTAAGTTCAACTAAATACCAATAACCTAAACTGGAACATAGATAATATTATGGGTAGAGCAAATCAAAGTCTGCGATTCTTTGGCAGAACACATAGAAGGTGCAACAGGGCTACCAAAGGGACTGCTTACACTACGCCCTATTCAGGAGTACTGCTGTGCGGTGTGGGATCCGTGTCAGTTGGGACTGACGGATGACATCGAAAAAGTACAAAGAAGGGCAGCTCGTTTTGTATTATCACGAAAAAGGGAAGATTGTGCCACAGACGTAATACATGAATTAGAGTGGCAATCATAAAAACAAAGGCGTTGTTCGCTGCGACGGGATCTTCTCATGAAATTTCAGTCACCAGTTTTCTCCTCCGATTGCGAAAACATTCTGATGGCACCCACGCTCCAAGGACAGACAACCTTAATTAACAAACTTTGTGGAAACTTAAAATAGGGAAGTGATTCATCTTGACAGTGACAGCAACTATTGACGATAAAATCTACACTGGTAATATTTTGATTAACACCTATATCATTCAAACACTGAGAATAGCAAACGAAAAGGGGAGATAAAAGGAAAGAATTGTTATAGATTCTTTATCAAACATCCTTAGAATAAATTTAAAATCATATGAACGAAGGTTAAAACCAAGAAAGTAATTCAGTCAAAGATAACATTTACCATGGAAGAGAGTTGTAGCCGCATCGAAAAGGAAATTGTATGCGACTACATTGTAAGTCGTATATGGAAATGTTCCGTTAGTTAATTGCTCTTGAGTCTCTCTAGAGTATTTTTGCGATACTTGTCTGGATGCAACCGCTATTAGATTTTTTCAGTTTTGGAAGTTTGATAGAGACTGAAGTATTGCTCAGTCATCCGACCGATAAAAACTGATGAAAGTTAATCCTTACCGTTCTCAACGCGACGGTATAGTAAGACGAGTGTTAGGCTTCAACTGAGTGATATTTGTTTATCAGACTTAGCCTTCGTACTGACGAACAGTTACAAACCTTGAGAGCAATGGATCAACAACAGAAAAAAATTAGTAGTCTTGAGTAGGACTCAATAAAACGAAGACACGAAGAAAGACAAGTAGGGCCATTAGTCAAAAGTTGTCGTCAGAGTCACGATTACTGAACTGAACACAAGTTAATCTTGAATGACATATCGGTGTGCGTGTGTGTAGGGACAAACAATTAATTACAGAAAGAACAATAACTTCTGAGTCAAAACATAAATCTTACGTGCCGCCTAACTCACTAAGCGGACAATACAATATGTATTAATGCAAGTTGATTGACTCTTTTAACATTTTAAGTGACTAAGTGAGTACATGAATAATGGACAGTGTAAATTGATTAGTTTAAACCATTATTGCGGCGTATTAAAAACATTTACTCCAACATAAGTTATCTCTGGAGTTACGTCGGACCGTTGTTAATAACTGGACGTAGCAACGGCATAGCAACGGAATAGTAGACACCAAAATTTCATCCTCGCTATGTACGATGTGAAAAACGACCGCAATGATGAAATCAAGAATCAAGATTTTATTTCATCGCGGAACTAACCGGGCATAAAAATAAAAATAAACGATTGCAGTTTACCAGTTCGCACAAGCTGAGAAGACTGTTGCGGACAGATTACAGAATATTTCTAAACTACGCGAGGAGTTGTGTTCTTACGAGAGTTACAGGTGCTGTTTGACGTCACACCGACGGGGACGAACACCGTTACGAGTCGCGACTCCTCCCGGCGAGTGAAGAAGGAGGGAAGGGACGTCACAATAGGGAGAAATGATCATCACGATAAAATAAGAGAAATCAGGGCTCCCACAAAAAAAATTAAGTGCTCTTTTTCCCGCGGACAGTTCGGGAGTGGAACGGTAGAGGGACAGCTTGAAGGTGGTTCATTGAACCCTCTGCCAGGCACTTTTGAATAGCAGAGTAATCAAGTAGATGTACATGTAGATTCTACGAAGTGACGGACCACATTTTAGACTGCAGGGTGAAGTGAATAAACAGAACTGTCAAATTTGGGATACTGTTACACCGCACGCTGTGTACGAAGAGCTGTTGCACTGCCGTATCAGACTGTGTGTTGCTGATTCACAAGCACTTTTATTCTTGGTCAGTTCTTGTTTGAAGAGAATACGCGCAGAGCGCTTATCGAGTGTACTGTGACGTCTGCGCACTATCGAGCCCTCCTTGTACAGCCTGTGATCCTCGCTTTGGAAGAGCGCAACTGAGTGAAAATCACTGTCTTCATGCAAGAGATGGCAACATCTAATGTCGCTCGCCCATTACAAGACATGCTTAATCCAACCTTCTACGTACGTGTCATCTCCAAAGGTTTCCAAGATGAATGGCTTGCAATACCCCCTGATCTCAATTCATGTGATTTTTTTTATCATGGCAATATCCAAAAGAACGTCTTTACCAGGAACGCGTTCGGTCTCTACCTGATCTCAAGGCCATTATGGAGGAACATGTGACTCAGATTCCATCGGAAATGCTGCGAGCAATTGTTGAACACGTCGTTTTAAGGATGCAGCTTCTCGTCGACGTTTCAGATGCTCCTGTTGAACAAACTGTGTAAAATAAAATCAACATTATGCCTTTCTCTCTTGTCTGGTTCTTTCTGACAACGTCCTGTTCCTAATCCATTACGTATGGAAATATTTCTATATCCCCTTCCTATTCCATTACCTATGGATTTATTTCTTTACGTCTGTCTTGCTTTCACAGCGCCAGATTTGCACCTGGTGACTAAAATTGGAACTATCTGTTTCTCCAGCGTGAGTCGGTTCCGCATTAACACATTAGAATATCAATCAAGCCTCGTTGCCATACAGTAACTGTAGCCCTTCCTGTACTTTCGTGAGTAGCTGCGCTTTAATTACCAACACCCTGGAGAACAGCGATGCACTCAGTAACAGATAAACTCATTCTCTGTGAGCCACTGTTCTCCAAAGCTAATGGCCGTAAAACCTCAGTTAAAAAAAAGTAATGTGATCTTGAGGAACATTCGAAACCAATGGGACAGCGAAAGACATACGAGTTCTTCAACCGTTCAGCCAACCCATAAGGCCAACAGTATAAGTTGAACAACACGGATGTGTTGCCCATGTTTAGTCTTGATCGCCTATTTGGCAATCAAAGGAAAATCTGTAAGCCCTTCTGTGCATTGTACACTACTGGCCATTAAAATTGCTACACCAAGAATAAATGCAGATGCTAAACGTGTATTCATTGTACAAATACGTGATACTAGAACTGACATGTGACTACATTTTCACGCAATTTGGGTGCATACATCCTGAGAAATCAGTATGCAGAACAACCACCTCTGGCCATAATTACGGCCTTGGTACGCCTGGGCATTGAGTCAAATACAGCTTGGATGGCGTGTACAGGTACAACTGCCCATGAAGTTTCAACACGATACCACAGTTCATCAAGAGTAGTGACTGGCGTATTGTGACGAGCCAGTTACTCGGCCACCATTGACCTGACGTTTTCAATTGGTGAGAGATCTGGAGAATGTGCTGGCCAGGGCAGCAGTCGAACATTTTCTGTATCCGGAAAGGCTCGTACAGGACCTGCAAGATGCAGTCATGCATTATCCTGCTGAAATATAGGGTTTCGCAGGGATCGAATGAAGGTTAGAGCCACGGGTCGTAACACGTCTGAAATGTAACGTCCACTGCTCAAAGTGCTGTCAATGCGAACAAGAGGTGACCGAGACGTGTAAAAAATGGCACCCCATACGACGGGTCATACGCCTGTATGGCGATGACGGATACAGGCTTCCAATGTGCGTTCACCGCGATGTAGGCAAACACGGATGCGACCATTATGATGCTGTAAACAGAACCTGCATTCAACCAAAAAAATGACGAATTGCCATTCGTGCAGACAGGTTTGTCGTTAAGTACACCATCGCAGGCGCTCCTGTCTGTGATTCAGCGTCAAGGGTAGCCGCAGCCATGGTCTCCGAGCTGATAGTCCATGCTGCTTCAAACGTCGTCGAACTGTTCGTGCAGATGGTTGCTGTCTTGCAAACGTCCCCATCTGTTGACTCAGGGATCGAGACGTGGTTGCAGGATCCGTTACAGCCATGCGGATAAGATGCCTGTCATCTCTACTGCTAGTGATACGAGGCCGTTGGGATCCAGCACCGATTCCATATTCTGCTAATAGTCATTGGATCTTGACCAACACGAGCAGCAATGTCGCGATACGATAAACCGCAATCGCGATAGTCTACAATCTGACCTTATCAAAGTCGGAAATGTGATGGTACTCATTTCTCCTCCCTACACGAGGCATCACAACAACGTTTCACCAGTCAACGCCGGTCAACTGCTGTTTTTGTATGACAAAGCGGTTGGAAACTTTCCTCATGTAAGCACGTTGTAGGTGTCGCAACCGGCGGCAACCTTGTGTGACAGCTCTGATACAATCCTTTTCATATCACAGCATCTTCTTCCTGTTGGTTAAATGTCGCGCCTGTAGCACGTCATCTTTATGGTGTAGCAATTCTAAAGGCCAGTAGTGTATGTACCTTTAGTCTTTCAGATTTAAGCATAAAGTTTCCACAAATATAACACATTGGACTGCTGAAATCTGTACACGTTTCTGTAGAAGATTATTTTAAATAAATACAATTATTGTATCACTTATTCTCAAGGATTCTACAGTTAATTCCTCCAATAATTTCAAACCAAACCTAAGAAGAAAAGAAAATCACAATGTTTATTCGTAGCTGTGATTGGGTTATTATAAACATCCTAATTCCCAAACATTACAAAATCAGCAGAGAAACCAACACTACACATTTAACAACTACACTCAACGAATTTCACAGAAAAAAAGCAAACTACCAGAAAAATTTGGCACTGGCCATAACTATATAGTAGACGCCTGACTAACCAAAATATTTGTTGCACAGTTAATATCCCTGTTCTGAAGCAAGCTGTCTTCCTAGTTATTGTTGTGTTTCGTTCATTCGTGCCGTCTTGTTCCCTGCTAAAAAGTGAGCAGAAAAACGATTAAAGGTGGCTGTGAATAAATGTTCAACCAACACCACGTTCGTATGGCGATTAAAGCTAATCAAATGTATTGACTGTCTCACAGGTGAGAAGTACAAAACGAGAACTACATTGTTCGTCGTGCGTCGAGTGGTACCGAAACCAACCAGGCCGCCTTCTGACGCGGTTCTCTAGTATAGCGGAACTTCTCCGAGGCCCCTGTGTGCTAAAGACGTCACCCCCCCCCCCCCCCCCACACACACACACATACACAAGCCGAGGTGCTGGAGCAGCCGCCCGTGTAATTGAATCCCAAAGGCAGCGCCATCTGCACGCGACAGCACAAGAGCGTATCGTGTTCCACAAACGTGGAAACGTTCCGCAGAGGAGCTTCACGGCCTGCTCACAGTACACCGGCAAACACACGTACGTGGGGGCCGCGGCTGCAGATAATGAGAAGGGACAAGTTGGTTGTTTTGAGAAACTGCACAGTGAAGTTTCGATAAAACCTCGTAAGATTTTTCTAGTATATGTAAACTGATTTTCTATTTAAAAAGCTCATTGCTTTCAAATATATGTAACGACATACTTTTAGAATGGTAAATTCTACCAAAAACTTAATTTTTAAAAATCTTCAGTGTGGACTTTATATTACCTGCAAAGAGAATGCATATAAAATGGGTTACCATGTTTTGCGTGCGTTAACTCTGTTTCTTTTCGAATATCTACTTACTGTGTGAATTGAAGAAATATTACTGTGAAACATCTCTAAAATACAAATGTAAAAGTTCCGAATTGTTCCAGTTTTTTATATTAAGACTTGCATTAACACTTTTTTCAGTAAAAAGTATAACAATCTCAAAAATTCGTCTATGGTCCAGCACAACATAAAATCAACATAAAATCGTACTACAGCACGCAAAGGAAATGTTCAGGACGGCCAAAGGGGACCACACAGTGATTCAGGTCGAAAAAAATCGATTTTCTCTTTTCATCATATTTCGATAGATTACGGTTTATATTTAAGTACTCGGAAAAGGATTTTGCAGAAAAATATTTTTCGAGTATCTGAAGAGCATTTTCCTACCACGTGTGTTTATGTGCCACGCCCACTTTTCTGTCACCCACTTTTCTGCATACATTTTAGATCTTTATATCCCCTACATTGCACTTTAGGGATTTTTTTTACTCCCGAGTGTGTTGGCTATCCTTGGAATGCAACGGTCGGTATTCTTTTGTTTCTGTTGTTTGTAAAATTGTTTGTACAATTATTGACCGGACAGGGTCAGTAAACTAAAACTGAAATAGAAAACTTGCAGGAATACTATGGGCGGGCAATTAGGAGAAATAAAGAAAATCTGGAGGCAATGAAGAGATATGTATGGGCCATATTCTTCCATAAGTCCTCTACTGATGATAAACCATGTCATGGATTGTGTCCATCAGGAGAAAATTCCTGGTGGAAATATAATAGGGCTCCTGGAGAACCTTATTCTCACCAGCATTCTCTTCCTGCTGCTGTTATTACAGCAATCAAACCTATTTTCAGAGACTTCGCTGATCCTGACCTCCTAAGGAAATGTCTGCATGGGCAGACACAGAACCCAAATCAATGTTGTAACAGCATAATTTGGAACCGCCTTCCTAAAACTGTATTTGTAGGCATGCATGCAATGAAACTAGGAGTTCTTGATGCTGTTATTATATTCAATTGTGGTAATATTGGAAACTGTTGGCTACTAAAAAAGCTGGGAATTAATCCTGGTGAATATATGATCACTGGGCTGCAACATTGGGATAAAATTAGGATAGCCGATGACAGGTCTGCATCTAATATGGCCAACAAAACAAGACAAACATCCAGGAAGGTGAAAAAGAAGCTGGAAGATGTGCTAGAGGCCAAAGAAGGGCATCATATGCAGCAGGACAGTTTTTAATTAACTGTAAGTAACAAATTTCAAAAGTTTTTTCTATGAAGTCAATTTCCCACAAACTAAAATTTTCAGTACATATGCCCCATTATATTAGAAACTATCATAGATAAATGAATGAAATTTTCAGAGACTCTGCATAACATAAAAAGCCACCTCTGGTACTAAATTCATTAATATTGCCCCATTAGGAAGTTAACAAAAAAATAATTTCTGCAGAAAAAACTTAATATTTTTTGTTAATAAATTTAAAAACGTATTTCTTAAAAACTATAAAATGGATAAAGTAGATTTTAGAACAGTTGACTCTATTAGCATCATGTAACATACAGTAAAAATAGTTTTTGCAGAAATGGGTCAAATACTTGCCTAAATTAACATGGGTTAGATAGGCAGGGTGTGGTCCCATTAACATTTCTACCATCACCCTGTCATAGAAATCCACGTAAACTATGGTGAAGAACACGAAATTGTTTACTTATTTAAATTTTTACGTTTACCTGAGTAACAACCATTTCTCAAGTGCATCTGTGTACAAGAACATATTCATGATCTTTAAGTTGTAGGTATCCACGTTATCCTCATATTCGTATAAATTTGTCCAAAAACGAATTTTCTTGGCACGAATACCGCCTGCGTTATTATACCAGCAGTAGTAACAGGCAGCCGTGTTTCTGGCACTTACCAAAGT
The DNA here is from genome assembly GCF_021461395.2 of Schistocerca americana. Taxonomy (NCBI): domain Eukaryota; kingdom Metazoa; phylum Arthropoda; class Insecta; order Orthoptera; family Acrididae; genus Schistocerca; species Schistocerca americana. Next base: position 1,243,014,690 of record NC_060119.1, on the reverse strand, counting down.
CTACACGCACACATCCTGGCAAAACCGCCATTAATGAGAATCTGAAATTGGATCCTAAGCTGCCATGTCTCGGTATGTCGGGAGAAGTATCAGCTAATACGAATAAAGGACATCGGTTATCACGTTTTGCGTGCAGTAACTCCGTTTCTCTTCGAATGTCCCTCGCCCCTGTTTACTGCAGTGGTCGTCTCACAGAAATGGCCTTTCACACTCATTTTCTTCATGTAGGGTACCACAACCATATATTTGTTAAAGGAAATTTTGAAATATTCCACCTCGGCTGTTTTTCAAAATAATTCAATTTATTATACGCTGCACGATTGGATAATTTCGGCCTTGCAGGGCATTTTCAAACGCAGTAGGTCTCGATGTGTTTCACAATTATTGTCCTGCTAGTAAATGGTAATGCCCCCTGGTCTGAAAGAGAGCAAATAACGTACAAACTTGGAACTTCCTACGTGCAGTAATAGTCGTCTTTATAGCTGATGCCCCGTTATAGGTCACTACATGCGCTCGAGTACCTTGGCGAACACTCAACTGTCGACACCGGATGCGAGGACATAACGTGGCATTAACAATAAAGATGACTGTTACTAAACGCAATAAGATTTTCAGTTTTCAAGTTATGTGTTCGCTTTCACATCGGTCATATCGCCGTTTATTAACATAATAATAATAATTGTAGAACACATCGACACCTACTGCGCTTGAGAATGGCCGCAAGGCTTACATTGGGCAATCGCGCAAGGTATGGTAAACTGAATGCTTGTGAAAAAACGGGCGAAGTGGAATACTTCAAAATGTCCTTTTACTTTCACGTTATTCCTTTCAGCAGTGTTTTTTAGGTGGGTAATACTTTCAGAGGATTTACAGACCTACAAAAAGGCTTCGACGATGTGAAGTGGTGCAAGAAGTCTGATATTCACAGAAAATTAGGCAAGCGCTACAGAGAAAGAAGGCTAATATACAATGTGTAAAATGTATTATTATAAATAAAAAAACTGACTCGAGTGTAAGTGTATGATAATAGACGAAAAAACGTTCCAGTAAAACCGCAAACAATGTTTGCGAGATATTACCGAATGTCTGGTTACAAGCAGACACCTGTTTCAGAAAGAAGTATTGTTCTAGTTACAGAAAGTGGAACTAAAATATAAACTGATTAAGCCAGAATCTCTTTCCGCTCGAATTTCACCTATAACCCATGTTTGAGAAATGTGGTACACGTATAATGATAGACTGTTACATTTCGCTGTCGATGTAAGTCATCTAACGCACCAGTGTAGTCCGAAATGGGTAAGTCGAGCAGGGTCTTTTGTTTGGCTTCCAAGATCACACTCCGCTGAATTTTTCTGTCTGCGATTGTCTCAGAAGATAAGGGTACTGTACTCCCGATGTTACAGTTGAGCAATCGGGGCACTGAGTTGCACGGTATTATACAAATTTCAAGATTATCCAAGAGGCCTTCAAAAATTTTTTAACCACTTCAGAGCCGAGTGATGTAATGCATTCTATTGCGACTAAGATATGTTGAATACCTCATATAGCAAATACAAGTATGCGGCAAATTATAGCATGTAACGTAAAGTGTTGTACTTCTTGTTGAGGTGGGCTACGGTTGCAAGATGAGTCCATGTAATCATAAATGGAAAATTAAGTGAGAAATTTAAGTTTCCAATACATTAGTTCTAAGTAGGACAATTTTTCATTCTGATGTTAGAGTCGGTTCAAAACCACATATTCAGAACTGTTCGATTGTGGACCCATATTTCTTGACACGTTTTCGCCATTGTTACAGTCACGTACGCCTATTAATTACAATTATGATAGACACTGTGTACAGGAACCAAACAGGTCTCGCTTGTGTGAGGACGGAACTCTAAATACCAGTCCAGATTTAGGTTTTCCGTGATTTACCTGAATCGCTTGAGGCAAAATCCGAAATTTTTCGTTTGATAAGTAGACTGCAGATTTCTTTCAACATCATTCCCTCACACAGCACGCTCAGAAGATCACTTATTGTGGAAACAGCCCTAATTTGGTCACCCAGTTGTGAGCTTCGGCCTGCGCCTGCCTCTTGGGTGCTTTCTTTCACCCACGAGAAAAGGTCCGCGCAGAAAAGAAATATTTTTTTTTCGATTTTGCATTGGTGGAATGTTTATCTGATATTTGGTGACACAGGGTCAGGACACTGTCTGTACCATTTTTTTTTTTTTTTTTTTTTTGCCTAACGTTTCACTACCTGCTGCGGGAGCCATCCTCAGAGGTTAAGGTAAAATAGGGTTGTTGTTGTGGTCTTCAGTCCTGAGATTGGTTTGATGCAGCTCTCCATGCTACTCTATCCTGTGCAAGCTCCTTCATCTCCCAGTACCTACTGCAGCCAACATCCTTCTGAACCTGCTTAGTCTATTCATCTCTTAGTCTCCCTCTACGATTTTTACCCTACACGCACAAAATCGGTGATCCTTTGATGCCTCCTACCAACCGATCCCTTCTTCTAGTCAAATTGTGCCACAAACTCCTCTTCTCCCCAATTCTATTCAATACCTATTCATTAGTTATGTGATCTACCCATCTAATATTCAGCATTCTTCCGTAGCACCACATTTCGAAAGCTTCTATTCTCTTCTTGTCCAAACTATTTATCTTCCATGTTTCACTTCCATACATGGCTACACTCCACACAAATACTTTCAGAAACGACTTCCTGACACCTAAATCTATACTCGATGTTAACAAATTTTTCCTTCTTGCGAAACGCTTTCCTTGCCATTGCCAGCTCTACTTCGATCATCATCAGTTATTTTGCTCCCCAAATAGCAAAACTCCTTTACTACTTTAAGTGTCTCATTTTCTAATCTAATTCCCTCACCATTCCCTGAGTTAATTCGACTACATTCCGTTATCCTCGTTTTGCTTTTGTTGATGTTCATCTTATGCTCTCCTTTCAAGACACTGTCCATTCCGTCCAACTGCTCTCCCAAGTCCTTTGCTGTCTCTGACAGAATTACAATGTCATCGGCGAACCTCAAAGTTTTTATTTCTTCTCCATGGATTTTAAAACCTACTCCGAATTTTTCTTTTGTTTCCTTTATTGCTTGCTCAATATACAGATTGAATAGCATAGGGTATAGAATAATAACCTGTACCAGTCACAATATAAGGTTTTTTTTTTTTTTTTTTTTTTTAATGTGCGACCGGTTTGGGGCTTGTTCTCATCTGCGGGTGCTTTTCATTCAATTACAAGTTTCTACGCTCAATGTTGTAGATCAGTATTTAAGCACAAAACAGACAATGTGATGACTGGTAGCAGTTAGTGTCCTACACCCTATAAAGGCACAGTCACGGAGTTCAACTGCATCTATTACGGATAAAGTTCATTTATGGTGAAATAGTTACGCCAGCGAAATTGAAAGAATTAGACCACGAACATCTTCACCGAACGATACGAACTGATACTCCAGCACGTTCGTGTAAAACAGCACTTGACAGGCACTATTACAAAATTACGTCTGCCACGAGAGCAGCTGTAAATCAGCTTTGTTTCCAAGTTCAAAATGGTTCAAATGGCTCTGAGCACTATGGGACTTAACATCTGAGGTCATCAGTCCCCTAGAACTTAGAACTACTTAAACCTAACTAACCCAAGGACATGATGCACATCCATGCCCGAGACAAGATTCGAACCTGCGACCGTAGCGGTTGCGCGGTTCCATACTGAAGCGCCTAGAACCAATTGGCCACCTCGGCCGGCTGTTTCCAAGTGCTAGTATTCAACAGGACACTAAAACCGGTCTTATCTGCTGGCAAATGGCATTGGAAAAGCTTTGTAATTATTTTAAACTTTAATCTGAAAACTATAAATGTTTTAGTATGACACAAGCTGTAGTTTCATCGATCAACAAATCAAAAACTAGTTCGAAAAACGACTCTGAAATTCCGGCTTTCCAGATTAAATCACGAAACATGCTATTATTCTCTGAATTAACCACGGTTGAATTACTATTGGTGTTTCTTAAGTGCTTCAGTGATATGGATCGACAAATAATTCACAGTTATAAATAAGCTTACACTGTGGCTTCCTTTATTGATTTCACACTTACATTACCTTGAAATGCATTCAGCGTAATTATGGGCACAGTGAGTGGTTGAACCAGTAGCATTAAATAATTCTCATGCTTTATTCTAGTGGAACCACGCGGCTCCTAAGGTCGCAGGTTCGAATCCTGCCTCGGGAATGGATGTGTGTGGTGTCCTTAGGTTAGTTAGGTTTAAGTAGTTCTACGTCTAGTGGATTGATGACTTCAGATGTTAAGTCCCATAGTGCTTAGAGCCATTTGAACCATTTTTTTATTCTAATTAACCGTCAGTAAGCGCTGATGTTGAAGTGAAGTCTAAGCAAGTTCTATAACTTCTAATAGTCAGCGACTAGAAAGAAAATGAGTACATCAGTGTCTCAGCTACACTGACAAGTGTCTCTGGACTCTAACTCGATCAGCAATCAAAGAAATAAATAAGATATCTACATCTACATCTACATATATACTCCGCTAGCCACCAAGCGGTGTGTGGCCGAGGGTACAATTCGCGCCAAAGTCATATTTCTCCCCATCTGTTCCACTCGCGGATCGCGCGAGGGATAAATGACTGCCTGAACGCCTCAGTACGAGCTCTTATTTCCCTTATCGTTGAATGATGATCATTACGCGATTTTAAAGTTGGTGGTAATAATATATGCTCTACATCCTCAGCGAAGATCGGATTTCGGAATTTAGCGAGCAGCCTCTTCCTTTAAGGACGCCGTCTATCTGCAAGTGTGTCCCACTTCAAAGTTTTTATGAGATGTGTAATGCCCTCGCGATAGCTAAATGTACCAGTCACGAATCTTCCCGCTCTTCTTTGGACCTCCTCAATCTCTTGAATCAGACCCAACTCGTAAGGGTCCCATACAGACGAACAATACTCTAAGACTGGACGAACTAACGTATTGTAAGTTATTTCCTTTGTTGAAGGACTGCATCGCTTCAGGATTCTACCAATAAACCGCAAAACTAGCGTTCGCCTTACCCGTTACTTGTGTAATCTGATCGTTCCATTTGAGATCATTTCAAATAGTCACACCCAGATACTTGACTGATGTTACCGCTTCCAAAGACTTATTATTTATTTTGGAGATTTATCATTTGTTTTCCTTCCAACAGCCACGAGTTGCAGTCTCCTTCTGCTGCCCGTTGTTCTGCTCATCAATCTCTCTCGCATACATCATCTAAGTATATTTTTCCCAGGAACTATAATTTGGAATGCCGGTACATACTTTTAATCAACAGGAATATGTAACAGATTTTCACAAAATGATTAATAAAACATTTTCTTCCCGCTTACCACCCATCGCTCAGCAAACAATTGTAATACATTGTCTAGTTATGCATTCTGAATTCATGGGGCGATTAGCGGACGTAACTGAACCGTTACATCGGTGTGGTAGTATTTTTTTCGCTAAGCGAACAAGCATGTATCAGATGCCTAACTGAAGTCAAGGAATAAGGCATCAACGTGGGTACGGAGGGTTAGAAGACTGCCAAAAAAAAGGGTACAGTACGTGCCAACTTGATATTGGTTGCCCGCTGCTTTCATGGTGTTACTGTACTGGAGAAAAGGTTTTGTATACGACTTTAGATAAGTGACTAAGGTCGTTGAAACAAGTACACTACTGGGTATTAAAGTTGCTACACCAAGAAGAAATGCAGATGATAAACGGGTATTCATTGGACAAATATATTATACAAGAACTGACATGTGAGTACATTTCCACGCAATTTGGATGCATAGATCCTGAGAAATCTGTACCAAGGGTAATCACCTCTGGCCGTAATAACGGCCTTGATATGCCTGGGCATTGAGTCAAACAAAGCTTGGATGGGGTGTACAGGTACAGGTGCCCATGTAGCTTCAACACGGTACCACAGTTCATCAAGAGGAGTGGCTGGCGTATTGTGAAGAGCCAGTTGCTCGGCCACCGTTGACCAGACGTTTTCAATTGGTGAGAGATCTGGAGAATGTGCAGGCCAGGGCAGCAGTCGAACATTTTATGTATCCACAAAGGCCCGTACAGGACCTGCAACATGCGGTCGTGCATTATCCTGCTGAAATGTAGGGTTTCGCAGAGCTCGAATGAAGGGTAGAGCCATGGGTCGTAACACACTTGAAATGGAACGTCCACTGTTCAAAGTGCCGTCAATGGGAACAAGAGTGACCGAGACGTGTAACCAATGGCACCCCATACCATCACGCCGGGTGATACGCCAGTATGGCGACGACGAATACACGCTTGCAATGTGCGTTCACCGCGATGTCGCCAAACACGGATGCGACCATCATGATGCAGTCAACAGAACCTCGATTCATCCGAAACATGACGTTTTCCCATTCGTGCAGCCAGGTTCGTTGTTGAGTACACCAGCGCAGGCACTCCTGTCTGTGATGCAGCGTCAAGGGTAACCGCAGCCAGGATCTCCGAGCTGATAGTCCATGCTGCTGCGAACGTCGTCGAACTGTTCATGCAGATGGTTGTCGTCTCGCAAACTTCCCCATCTGTTGACTCAAGGATCGAGACGTGGCTGCACGACCCGTTACTGCCATGCGGATAAGATGCCTGTCATCTCTACTGCTAGTGACACGAGGCCGTTGGGATCCAGCACGGCGTTCCGTATTACCCTCCTGAACCCACCGATTCCATATCCTGCTAACAGTCATTAGATCTCGACCAACGCGAGCAGCAGTGTCGCGATACGATAAACCGCAATCGCAATAGGCTACAATCCGACCTTTATCAAAGTCGGAAACGTGATGGTACGCATTTCTCCTTCTTACACGAGGCATCAGAACAACGTTTCACCAGGCAGCGCCGGTCAACTGCTGTTTGTGTATGAGAAATCGGTTGGAAACTTCGTCATCTAAGTGGTGAAGCAGTTTTAATGGCCAGCAGTGTACTTAGAACGGGGAGGGGGGGGCTTTCAATGCGTAATGCAACTCTTCTTTCTCGGTCAATTCTGATCGAAAAAATGGAGGATTTACTGTGGGACATCGTGGGATATTCCCGCTTCAGCCCCTGTTTCATGAAGTTCCGAGAAGTAGCGGCGCAGTACTTAGCCTTCAAAATGTCGTTTGTAATTCAGGTGCATTCAGAGAGCCGTCGCTGAGTTTCTAGAAAACTAGAGCGCCGCAGGTATTCGTAGGCGCTTACAGAATGTCTACGGATACCTGGCAGTGATACGTCTGTCGTAATCGTAACAAGGTCTCGTAGACCTGCCCGATATTCCACGTGCCGGTGGACCGCACACAGGTGTGACTGACGCAATGTTCGAACCTGCGGACACTCTCATTCGAGGTGATCGATGAACCACTGCACAACTGGACATCTTTGTTGGTAGTGTTGACACATTCACCCACCAGCTGTGGCACTCAAAGCCGTGTACCCACTGGGTTCGTCATCGCCTACTACAAGACCATCAAGAGCAATGAAGGACCATTTTTGTGAAACTGGTTGTGCGTTACGAGGCTGATTGTGACAATTTTTTGTCGAACAGTGTCACAGGCAATGAAACATGAGTTCATCCCCACCAACAGGAAACAAAACGGCAGCACATCACCCCTCCTCCGAAGAGAAAGGTTAAAGCCGCTCCCTCAGCCAGTTACGTCATGACGACGGGCTTCTAGAATCCTGAAGAGGTTATTCTGTTCGACGACCTCCCCCACTGCGCAACAATCTACTCGAAGTGTATTGTGCTATCCTCGGGGAATTGAAGAAACCGTTTCAGCATGTCCGTTGCCGCAAAAATGCAAAGTTACTTCTCCTTCTCTATGACAACGCAAGGCCTCATAAAGTCTGCACACCCGAGAGGAGCATACATGTCTTAACCCCAGGACGCCCAAGCCTTTTTTTCTAACCTGGATGCCTAAGAGGGAAGGGTGGGGCGGGGGGTGTTCGGCGAGCCCACAGGTATTAAATAAGTTTACTGACGGAAAGATACAACTTTCAAAATGGTTTATGTATTTTAACTAAGGCATCGGTTTATAAATGTTGTTAATTGTTATAAATATTGGACTGAGTGAATAAAAAATTGACATATTGCAATACAAAATACAGATGTGTTCATATGCAATAGACTACTCTGAGTCCTCAACTTCAACGCAAGAGACAAACTTCACAATTTTTTCTGAATGTGTGTACACACATTTTATGACACTGTCCACAATACTGTTTTGGTTTACTTAGATTGTTGTACTTCTGCTTCTTTGTTTCAGCTTTTTTTACACAAATATGGCACCGACCTTTCCCAGCAGGAGGCTGACGTGCATCTGTTGTCACTTTTTTGATTTTCTTTTGTAGAATAGTCTCCATTGATTGAACAATTTGGTTAGATAACCCTCTTGCATTGGGACTTCTGTCTTCTACCTGCAATTTCACTAGTTCCATCCCAGCTTGCAGAAGATAAAGTTTCCATTTCTTGTGTTTCTTGCCATTCCATCTTGGATGTTGCTGGATGTGTATGGTGGTTGCATTGATAGCACAAATGTCGATGAGAGAGTAAAATACAGATCGAGGCCATCTCTTTGTTCCCCTCTTGCAGGTGTACATACGCGCCATTTGATCAATGGTATCAATTTCACCTTTAATGCAATTATAATATGCATTTATCTCGGTTTTATTCTTCTCTCCTCCAACAGTGCCTTTATCTTGGAGCACTGTTGCCAAACATCAGTAAGTTTTTACTTGGTTTCGTTTTTGCTGTGTAGGACACCAAAGTTACTGGATGGAGGAGATTAGTGTTTAACGTCCCGTCGACAAAGAGGTCATTAGAGACGGAGCGCAAGCTCGGGTGAGGGAAGGATGGGGAAGGAAATCGGCCGTGCCCTTTCAAAGGAACCATCCCAGCATTTGCCTGAAGTGATTTAGGGAAATCACGGAAAACCTAAATCAGGATGGCCGGAGACGGGATTGAACCGTCGTCCTCCCAAATGCGAAAAGTTACTGGAGGCCTACGTGTTGGGAACTGCACTGACTCACTGCAAGTTTACAAGATAAATAACAGCTGACTGACGTCAACAATCACTTCCTCTGAAAGTAAACCGATTGTTGTGAATATCAAGAATCCCAACCAACAAGAAACTAACTTGCATTGTTGTAGAGATGAGAAATACGAAATGCTACTAAGGGAAATTTTCTATAGCATGGAAGCCTAAGGGGGGGGGGGGGGGGGGGGGGGAGTCGTTGGACCCATAATAAGTTTATTTATTTTTTCTTTCAAAGCAGGAATTTTCTATAAAATATATTGACACTAACGTTTCATAAAATAGCCAACAAACAATAACTCAAAGGGAATATGTAGTATGAAAGTTACTTGGGCAAAAGCAGGGGACATAAATAAGATTGTGGCTTCAACGAAATCACCTCCACCCCCCCCCCCCCCCCCCTTAGGCGTCTCAGGGTTAATTGGACTGTTGTACCACAAGCACCCTACAGCTTGGATCTCGCTCCTTCTGACTTCCATCAGTTTGGCGCAATGCAGGATGCACTTCGCAGGGAGCAGTGCAAGGATGATGTGGAGGTTACTGACGCAGCAAGACGATGACTCCGATGTCGACCAGTAGCGTGTTACCGTGCATGCATAAAGACGCTCCCAGTAAGACGGCCTACGGGCGCCGCATTGAACGGAGATTATGTTGAAGCCAACAGTTGAAGAATAATATGGAGTAATGGACTCCTGAATAAAACCAACCCGCTTTCAGAAAAAAGTGTGTTGCACTATTTATTGTATTAACGCTTCTCGTACGTTCGCAGAGCTTCTGTCGTACGGTGCGTGTGCACTGCACGTGGTTGATGACCTCGCCGATGCTGAGACGGCATGCGTAGGCTGTGGTGCCCAGAGCCAACCGCTGTTGGCCAGTGTAAGACAAGCCAGCAGGGTCTGGTGTGGTGTGGTGTGGTGTGGTGTGCTGTGCCCGGCCACAGCTGACGCCAGCCGCTAACTGAATTACAGAGTCTCCAGTTTCGCAGCCCCGGCAACGCAAATTTCAGGCAAGTTCGGCGCCGTATCGGATTTCCATGCAAACTGCATCTGCGCGACTACCGCACGGGACAGCGGTGTCAGAGTTCGGCGAACGTGGCCTACTAAGACTTGACAGAGTCACTTGTAGCACCGGCAACGCGCTTCTTCAACACGAACGCTTCCGGTAGGCTTTTGCTGACGGATGTCAATGAAACGGAATTGACAGGCCATTGATAAAACTACAGTTGACAATTCATCTTAATGTAAAGACATAAACAAATACAATTTTAATTAGCAGAGAAAGGATTTATAATGTATGTACGACAATTTTCTAAACAGCTAAAGCCTTCTGAAAGAACCAGGGGAAGGTCGGAAAATATTTTATTGATTTTTTTCAACAACTCTGAAGATGGTGCTGCGTGAACTATGGTATTGCTTCCTTAGCGCGTTCTGCAGGCATGTCTGTTGAATCAGAGTAGCTTGGTCATTTTGATTTGTTGAAAACAGAGAATTGGAAGCGACACTGTTTTGTGCCAATTTTTCCTATAGCTTAAATTAGTTTCACATACGTATTGCAGTTATATTAGTAAGAATTGCTGGTTACACTTAAGTCTTACAAATTTACTGCCGGTTTAACGATGGCTAAGACCTTGTGGATGTTTAAATCCGTATCCAAAATGTCACTTGCGGTTAAGAGACGAATTATGCACAGGCTAAGGTGGCAAATTCGCGATTACCCCCATGCAGATGTTCCTGCATTATCTATTTATTTATTTACTAACTTACACTTCAAGTTCCGTAGGACCAAATTGAGGAGCAAATCTCCAAGGTCATGGAAGGTGTCAGTACATTAAATAACAACAAAAAAAGAAATAAAAATAAAATGTTTATAAGCCAAAAAAGTCAAGCTATAACTTTAAGTACACGCAGTCAACAATATAGCATAATAATCAGCTTAATTTTTCAAGGAACTCCTCAGCAGAAAAGAAGGATTGACCTATGAGTAAACACTGCAATTTCGATTTGAAAGCGTGTGGATTACTGCTAAGATTTTTGAATTCTTGTGGTAGCTAATTGAAAATGGATGCAAGAATATACTGCACACCTTTCTGCACAAGAGTTAAGGAAGTGCGATTCAAATGTAGGTTGGATTTCTGTCGAGTATTAACTCAGTGAAAACTGCTTATTCTTGGGAATAAGCTGATATTCTTAACAAGAAACGACAGTAAGGAATATATATATTATCAGTGGCTTCACATACCTCTAAGCCCACATCTGTCTCTAAGCCTGCTTTGCCTCTGTTACCCCATGCTGCACATAAAGGATGTCCAAAAAAACGAACAAACAAGTCGCCGTCTCTACACAGAATGAGCACACCCACGACAATACCTCTGGAAGAAAAATGGAAAGAGGGCAATGACAACAACAAACAAGAAATAACAACAAACAGAGATAAAAAATTGGTAGACAACGCGAATGGAATGGCAAATAAAATGAACAAAGTTCCTAAACGTAAATACGTTCGGCGGAGCTTTTGGAATGAATCAAAGAAAGGACCCTGGAACAGGCTTCTGCGACTCATCCTCCGATTCGTCCATTGAAAGTGAGTGCACTAACAGTGATTCCGATAATGTCGATGAGAGAGACTGCAACCCTTGTGGTGAGGTTGGACAGGCAGAAACATGGTACAATGACAAGAGGGGGATCATGAACAATGTATAGGCTTAAATTACAGGGAAGCAGAAGAAAAATGTTCTACGCTGAAGAGCCAAAGAAACTAGTTCACCTGCCTAATACCGTGTAGGGCCTCCGCGAAAACGCAGAAGTGCCGCAACACGACGTGGCATGGACTCGAGAAATATGTCTAAAGTAGTGCTGGAGGGAATTGACATTATGAATCCCGCAGGGTTGTCCATGAAGCCGTAAGAGTACGTGGGGTGGAGATCTCTTCTGGACAGCAAGTTCAAGGCATCGCAGATACGCTCAATAAAGTTCATGCCTGGGAAGTTTGGTGGCCAGCGGAAGTGTTAAACTCAAGACAGAGTTCCTGGAGCCACTCTGTAGCAATTCTCGACGTGTGGGGTGTCGCATTGTCCTGCTGGAATTGCCCAAGTCCTTCGAAATGCACAATGGACATGAACGGATTCAGGTGCTTACGTACTTGTCACCTGTCAGAGTCGTATTTAGACGTATCAAGGTTCCCATATCACTCCAACTCCACCGACCCCCACACCACTACAGAGCCATTACACCAGTTTGAAAACTCCCCTGCTGACACGCGGGATCAATGTATTACTGAGGTAGTCTCCATACCTGTACGCGTCAATCCGCTCGATACAATTTGAAACGAGATTTGTTCGAGCAGGCAACGTTTCCAGTCATCGACAGTCCAATATTGGTGTTGACGGACCCAGGCGAGGCAGTCATCAAGAGTACACGAGTGGTTCTTCGGCTCCGAAAGCCCATATCGATGATGTTTCGTTGAATGGTTCGCACGCTGACAATTGTTGATGGCCCAGCATTGAAATCCGCAGCAATCCTGTGGAAGATCCCAGCAGAGGGGTTGAAACGTCGAACATTTTAGAAGAATCATGAAGCGGCCTAATAACCCGGAAGATTTTAACTTCAATTTGCGGAAGGACTGCACTTCTATTACGTTGAACGATTCTCATCAGTCGTCGTTCGTCCCGTTCTTGCAGAATCTTTTTCCGGCCGGAGCGATGACGGAGATTTGATGTGTTACCGCATTCCTGATATTCACGGTACACTCGTGAAATGGTCATACGGGAAAATCCCCACTTCATCGCTACCTCGGCTCATGCGCCGACTATAGCACCACGTTCAAACTGACTAAATCTTGATAACGGGCCATTGTAGTACTGGGGTCTTGGACCTAACATAGTTGGTATCAGTAAATGTGGTGGGCAGTTTCTGTTGGATTCACTGGATTATTTTACTGAATTCTGTCACCAGTTGCTTTCTGACAGCAGAAATGATGGATAGTTGTGGTTTAATTAATGATATTATTTTATTAAATTCTGCCACTAATTGCTTTCTGTAAGTTGTAACTATTAATCTGGCTGGCAATGGCCATTTAAGTCACTGGACCATTTTGTTAGATTTCACCACCAGTTGCTGTCCGTAAGATTTAACTGTTAACCTGTTTCGCAGTTATTATTTAATTCATTCATCATTTTATTAAATTCTGCCAAAAACTGTCTTTCTTAAGTTATAATAGTAACAGTAAATCTAGTCGGCACTTACTCTCTTGTTCATTGATTAGTATGTTAAATTCTCCCAGCACAAGTTTGGTAAATCACTACGGTATATTCTGTGGGCAAAGGTTGGTCAAATCTGTGGTGTCAATTGTTGACAGTTTTACGTGTGTTAGTAAAGTGGTTGGCAGTGGTCAGCATTTACTTCTAATGTTATGTACAAACAGAGGGGGTGGGGGGGATGGAATTAATCACTGAACATTACATATTGCGAAGAACGATTTACTCATTGTTTGTAAACAATGCCTCATCTGTAAGTTAACCTTTTCGTAGACACCAATCGGAGCACTGAAACCAATTTTGAAAATCATTGCTAGGAAGTCTTTATGAAAAGAATGCTGTGCATTAGAATGTATCCACATATTTGGCTGATCCCATTCGCACAAATATGGTGAGGTTCTTTTGCTAGGAAGTAGCCGTGGATGCGGTGTGAGCCGGAATTTGTGGGAAAAATTTGATAACGGGTACCAGGTGACAATTTCTGAACCCACGTTGTTGGGAGTTGAATCCATAAAGTAGTCTTTTCTCCTGTAGGCTGCCACATTGCAGCTTCTCCAGCATTTTCCCCTAAGGTGTCGAGAAGGCAAATTGATCTGTAGGGCACTGGGGCTAGGAGACCCTTGTCATCACCCTTCTCCAAAATAATCACAATTGCTTTCTTCCAAATATCCGGTATTCTTCCCTCCAATAAACAGACGTCATACGTGGTACAAATTTAAATTAATATGCATACGAAGGGAATGTAGAACTCTTGCAGGGATGTGATCTCTAAGGTTTTCTCGGCCTGACTGATTAGTAGAGCGCTTCTGGGTATTCTGCGGAGTTGTTATTTCGATTTTATGCACAGGGGAGGCGGTTTCAATTTTAACAGCGCGTGGGGTTCGGTACTCAATTCATTAAAATCTAGCGGGGCATCGCAACCATCAGAGTGGGAAAACGCCCAGAGAATTGGCGTTTCGCTGAAAAATCAGTGCGTGCCGTGGAAAGAAGAGAGCATCAAAGGGCGTTGTGTGTGTCGGAATAGAAATCGGCTATAAACAGCGGCGTGAGATCAACAACCGTTTATTCTGGTTAGAGTGCAGGCATCGAGTACACATAACAGCAAAATCTGAAGAGGATAGATGTGTCGGTCGTCAAAATACTGCGCGTAAAATGGAAAAAAATAACGCAACGAAATAAACTATCAATTCCGCAGAGACGCCGTAAGGCTCAAGCGATTAATTCTTTTTCACTTTCAAGAATCCTTTCCTCACACCTTCGTCCGACAATGAATTGTACGTGTGATAAACCATCGTGAAGTCGTTCACTTATGGTTCTGTTCCTGTGCAGTTCACTGCCAGTGCTACGACAGCTGCTATTTCTGTGTTTCAGGCAAACTCTGTCCAACGGCACACTGCACTTCCCGCCGTTCAGGGCCGAAGACTACCGGGATGAAGTACACTCCGCCACATACCGCTGCCGGGCTGCCAATGTGGGCGGCGCTGTTGTGAGCAGAGATGTCACTGTTCGAGCTGGTGAGTACCACAATCCTGTTACCTACGCCCGTTGAGAGATATTTTCAAATGAAACTGAAACCCACTACCATTTCGTGTGGCTTCATAAAGCACTGCTTCAGTAGTACCCAAATGTTTTAGTCTCAAAGAGGATGTACCACAGTATCAAAGATGTTTCTAGATTATAGAGATGCATCTTCTCTACCACACATCACAGTCGTTTATCCATAAAACTCGGCATTTGCGAACAGATATTTGAAGGTCAGTCCATTCCTCGAGTATCCTCTCGTTCCAAAGAGATCCTCCAACTGTGCTATTCCATGCGCAGCGCGTTGTCATCCCTAAAAATGAACTGAAAGCCGAACGCACCCCAGAAAATACGCACATTGAGAAGGAGTACAGTGTCAAAATAACGTGAATGGCACGAAAATTTGGAGATCAGTACACCTGTCAAACATTATGCCCCTCTCATCACAACTCTTCGACCACGAAAACGATCACGTTCGATAATACTGGACGCTAGATGTTGCCAGCTAACATCCCAAAGATGTTCGGGCTCACATGCGGTTCCTCTTCGTCTGAAATGTCTTTGCTCAAACTCGTCTAGGGGTTTAACTGCACGTGTCGCATTACACGCGCTAAATCACACACTCGTGACTCTTTGGTTAAATTGTCTGTCTGATGGAAAGTACCGACCTCTGTGGCCGACCGGTTCTAGGAGCTTCAGTCCGGAACCGCGCTGCAGCTACGGTCGCAGGTTCGAATCCTGCCTCGGGCATGGATGTTAGTTAGGTTTAAGTAGTTCTTAGTCTAGGGGACTGATGGCCTCAGATGTTAAGTCCCATAGTACTTAGAGCCATTTGAACCATTTGATGGCAAATTGTCGAAATTGTATCAATCATTCAAGTTTAGTGTAACATATAACAACAGTAATAATTATAATATCAGGAGCTAAATTAACGACCCATAAATGATGGAGGCCACACAGTTGCGATTTTGTTAGACTAATGTTTCTTCAGAGAGAAACTAATAGCGAAAGCGGTCGTATTTAGAATTACTGTTACACTCGAGCGCATGTCCATTTTACAGAGCTCGATCATTCACAATCTCATCGCGAAACACAAGTCCAATACTCCAGCTTGTTAACTACGCGGAAAGTTAGACTTCGCGGCTACTCAACGCTCAGACACTAAGTCCCGCGATTCCACACAACGCGAAATTTTCTAAGTCGTCTCACTTTCTAGCTACCTAAAGACCGACTGTCAGCTTTCGCGTCTCCATCCGAAATGCCCGCTTTCGCGTCTGCGCCAGCACTATACCCTTCGGTGTCTAGACCAGAATTGTCCCTCTGCCCGTCTTCTGCCGCATCCCCCGCGTGCCGAACATCGTCGTTCAGCTGACTAGGACAGTTCCCTTTCCTGAAGCCGTCCATCTGATTGGCTGCAGCTTATTCTACATTATTTGACATTTCATCATATTTAAATAATCAGAGCTTGACCACTTTCACGTTCTAAATAAAGTAACAATAATACCCGTTACATAATAAACGTTAAATTCTTTTACATAAAACCAGTACAATTTCCTTCTTAGCTTCGAATGTAACTGCCAGCAGTCTTGCACCAGTGTACTTTCTGATAAATAAATAAAGAACAAAGGTATCAATTATGCACTAAACTTTACAACAAATATTCTATTACCCAATGATAGAATAAGGTGTCATGCTGTCATGGTTCAATGTGTTTTGTGTGGAGGAAATGATGATCTGATAATTTAAATTCACTATATACACTCCTGGAAATGGAAAAAAGAACACATTGACACCGGTGTGTCAGACCCACCATACTTGCTCCGGACACTGCGAGAGGGCTGTACAAGCAATGATCACACGCACGGCACAGCGGACACACCAGGAACCGCGGTGTTGGCCGTCGAATGGCGCTAGCTGCGCAGCATTTGTGCACCGCCGCCGTCAGTGTCAGCCAGTTTGCCGTGGCATACGGAGCTCCATCGCAGTCTTTAACACTGGTAGCATGCCGCGACAGCGTGGACGTGAACCGTATGTGCAGTTGACGGACTTTGAGCGAGGGCGTATAGTGGGCATGCGGGAGGCCGGGTGGACGTACCGCCGAATTGCTCAACACGTGGGGCGTGAGGTCTCCACAGTACATCGATGTTGTCGCCAGTGGTCGGCGGAAGGTGCACGTGCTCGTCGACCTGGGACCGGACCGCAGCGACGCACGGATGCACGCCAAGACCGCAGGATCCTACGCAGTGCCGTAGGGGACCGCACCGCCACTTCCCAGCAAATTAGGGACACTGTTGCTCCTGGGGTATCGGCGAGGACCATTCGCAACCGTCTCCATGAAGCTGGGCTACGGTCCCGCACACCGTTAGGCCGTCTTCCGCTCACGCCCCAACATCGTGCAGCCCGCCTCCAGTGGCGTCGCGACAGGCGTGAATGGAGGGACGAATGGAGACGTGTCGTCTTCAGCGATGAGAGTCGCTTCTGCCTTGGTGCCAATGATGGTCGTATGCATGTTTGGCGCCGTGCAGGTGAGCGCCACAATCAGGACTGCATACGACCAAGGCACACAGGGCCAACACCCGGCATCATGGTGTGGGGAGCGATCTCCTACACTGGCCGTACACCACTGGTGATCGTCGAGGGGACACTGAATAGTGCACGGTACATCCAAACCGTCATCGAACCCATCGTTCTACCATTCCTAGACCGGCAAGGGAACTTGCTGTTCCAACAGGACAATGCACGTCCGCATGTATCCCGTGCCACCCAACGTGCTCTAGAAGGTGTACGTCAACTACCCTGGCCAGCAAGATCTCCGGATCTGTCCCCCATTGGGCATGTTTGGGACTGGATGAAGCGTCGTCTCACGCGGTCTGCACGTCCAGCACGAACGCTGGTCCAACTGAGGCGCCAGGTGGAAATGGCATGGCAAGCCGTTCCACAGGACTACATCCAGCATCTCTACGATCGTCTTCATGGGAGAATAGCAGCCTGCATTGCTGCGAAAGGTGGATATACACTGTACTAGTGCCGACATTGTGCATGCTCTGTTGCCTGTGTCTATGTGCCTGTGGTTCTGTCAGTGTGATCATGTGATGCATCTGACCCCAGGAATGTGTCAATAGAGTTTCCCCTTCCTGGGACAATGAATTCACGGTGTTCTTATTTCAATTTCCAGGAGTCTATTTTAAACAAATAAAGTTACAGAGTTGATATTTAGAACGTTTGTCATTTTAATGATGCGCTTCTACATGAAACATCGATCGTTAAGATCGACCAAAGCGTTCAGATTTTAGCATTCAGATTTTGTTACAAAACCTGTTAATTGCACTTTAACAGTAAATCCTAAACTATTATAGATATGATCAATATTCAGGTTTTATTGGAATCACCATGAAAATTTATGAAGGACAGTAGATTAAAATTAGTGTGGCTTCATTCCCTGAATTACTACAGAATGAAACAGTTTTTAAATGTTTCTCTTTATGGCCGATCTTAGGTCAGCCGTAATCAACACTGCTACGTTTCTCTGGCCACAAACGGCTTCTATAGGGTTTCCCTATGACATAGAGCCGGACGCGGTGGCCAAGCGGTTCTAGGCGCTTCAGTCCGGAACCGCGCGACTGCTACGGTCGCAGGTTCGAATCCTGTCTCGGGCATGGATGTGTGTGATGTCCTTACGTTAGTTAGGTTTAAGTAGTTCTAAGTGACTGATGACTTCAATGTTAAGTCCCATAGTGCACAGAGCCATTTGAACCACTTGAAGGGTAGAGCCACGGGTCGTAACACAGCTGAAATGTAACGTCCACTGCTCAACATGCCGTCAATGCAAACAAGAGGTGATCGAGACGTGTAACCAATGGCACCCCATACCGTCACGCCGGGTGATACGCCATTATGGCAATGACGAATACACGCTTCCAATGTGCGATCACCGCGATGTCACCAAACACGGATGCGACCACCATGTGCTGTAAACAGAACCTGGATTCATCCGAAAAAATGACGTTTTGCCATTCGTGCACCCAGGTTCGTCGTTGAGTACACCATCGCAGGCGCTCCTGTCTGTCATGCACCGTCAAGGGTAACCGCAGCCACGGTCTCCGAGCTGATAGTCCATGCTGCTGCAAACGTGGTCGAACTGTTCGTGCAGATGGTTATTGTCTTGCAAACGTCCCCATCTGTTGACTCAGGGATCGAGAAGTAGCTGCACGATCCGTTACAGCCATGCAGATAAGATGCCTGTCATCTCGACTGTTAGTGATACCAGGCAGTTGGGATCCATCACGGCGTTCCGTATTACTCTCCTGAACCCACCGAATCCATATTCTGCTAACAGTCATTGGATCTCGACCAACGCAAGCAGCAGAGTCGCGATACCATAAACCGCAATCGCGATAGACTACAATCCGACCTTTATCAAAGTCGGAAACGTTATGGTACGCATTTCTCCTCCTTACACGAGGCATCACAACAACGTTTCACCAGGCAACGCCGGTCAACTGCTGTTTGTGTATGAGAAATCGGTTGGAAACTTTCCTCATCTCAGCACGTTGCAGGTGTCGCCACCGGTGCCAACCTTGTGTGAATGCTCTGAAAAGCAAATCATTTGCATATCACAGCATCTTCTTCCTGTCGATTAAACTTCGCGTCTGTAGCACGTCATCTTCGTGGTGTAGCAATTTTAATGGCCAGCAGCGTATTTATTCACAACCGGTATAAAAGAGTTACATGTTTGCACCTGTTACTGTCCGTCAAAGTAGTCACTAGCGTTGTGTAGAACCCGTTGCCAGGGATGTGGAAGGCGTAGTATACCGTCAGCAGAGCCTGTTCTGTTGATGGTCCGAACGGAGAAGTCTAAAGTTATGGTGATTTTCGTGATTGTGATGGTGTCATCCTAACGCATTTCATTCAAACACGGCGGACCGTCAATGCACAATTTTACTGTTCCTTTTTGGAGCATCACCTGCGACCAGCTTTGCGAAAGAAGCAACCCAGCCAACACTTTGCACGACATTGCGCGGGCGCATACAGCGCAAGCTGTGGCTACTCTGTTCGGTCGATGGGACAGGGAAGTACTGTACCATCCACCATACTCCCCGCTCATAGGTCCTTGTGACTTTAATTTGATTCCGAAGAAGAGGGAATCACTTTGTGGCATTCACTTGAGAACTGTTACAGAGATTCGACAGGCAGTAGACCGCTCCATTCGCACCATAAACAGACCAGGCTCTGATAACCGTATACTACACTTTCCAGATGGCTGGCAACGGGTTCTACACAACGCTGGTGACTACTTTGAAGGACAGTAACAGGTGCAAACATGTAACTGTTTTGTATCGGTTGTGAATAAATAGTTGCCACTATTTACGTTCCAACCCTAGTGTATCTACGTAACATAATGTTAATGCCAATCTGGATGGAACAGGGTGACGTTGTATAAGCGAATATTTCACTAATACGGTAAAGTTCAAAATTTATAAAGACTATAGCCTTTTCTAAGAGAAATAAATAGTCCGCATCGCGCATTATATTGAGGTATACCACAATCACCCACTTCCACCAACCGCAGTATAGATGAATCAAGTTGAGGACTATCACCATTACGTTGCATCGTGAATGAAATAATAAAAACATTTTCGCCAATGGGTGCATAAGTCATGCATTTTTTAGATTTACCTAAGAGTATTTATTGCTCCATATTTAGTGGATGTTTGCCCAACGCATTCATCCAGTGCCAGCCACATCTAACTTACTAATAGGCGAACTGCATTCATAACATCCTTAATGAGATGTACATATAAATGCGTCTCATAGACAACTTAATTTGTAAAAGATTAAGGTATAATTTGGTAACAGAACCAGACCTCACCTGTTGCTCGGTGGAGTATCACAGACGCCCAAAGTCGTGATCACCTAATTCTTTTGAGCGATGTATACGGCTTTATAGGTATTTACTTTGTGCTGATAAGGTTAAATGCTAATCATTTACATATCCAGGAATGTAGTACACATCATGAAAATTTGACGTTTCTTGCATGCCGCCTTCGTGTTACAGTTTTAAAGGGTAGCAGTGCAAATTTGAACTTATAGGGCCGGCCGGGGTGGCCGAGCGGTTCTAGGCGCTACAGTCTGGAACCGCGCGACCGCTACGGTCACAGGTTCGAATCCTGCCTCGGGCATGGATGTGTGTGATGTCCTTAGGTTAGTTAGGTTTAAGTAGTTCTAAGTTCTAGGAGACTGATGACCTCAGAAGTCCTATAGTGCTCAGAGCCATTTTTTTGAACTTATAATTAACTTTCACAGCGTAGTTCATCTGTTAAAGAATAAAAGAGGAGAGAATGGAAATATCTGATAGTGTTTTCCGAAGTAACCTCCACATCACATGGTACGGTGGCTCGCAGAGTGCAGAGGAGTGTGTGTAAAGCGCTTCTTCATATTTAGGTGAAACTTGATATGTCAGCCCGCATATGATGGATCTTCCTCGTCCACCAGTTCGGCGAAACAACGGTGCCGCATCGTGTGTGTGTGTGTGTGTGTGTGTGTGTGTGTGTGTGTGTGTGGGCGTGTGTGTGTGTGTGTGTGTGGCATGTTGGAGGATGGCAGCTAACCTTTCAGTACGGCTCGTCTCTCAAAGGACGTCGCAGCATCGGAAACGCCAAAGCATAAACATCGCTGCAGCTACGTCAAAAGGTCGCTCACATGCACATACGAGGGAGGCAGGTGGGGTATTATGAAAAAGTCAGGCGGACGGCGAGTCTCCAAACAGCTGCCGGCGGTGTGTGTCAAAGAGGCAGCCGAATGGGGAGAGGAGGCTGTGACGCGGTAGCCGGCATTCCGTACCTACAGACAGATAAAGGACACACGCACGACACATAACGGGTCCGGCCATCTACACGTCTGTGTCCCTGTACCGCAGAAATCTCGAATGAGGACACGTCCTAGCGCCTGTACTTGAAATCTTAGGTAAATATTCTGTACGTTGTCTCTGTTTGTACAAGTAAAAGAAAAAGACTCCGATAAATGGAGCCTTTTAAAATTTTATCTGTACATCATCTCTCCTCCGTTAATATCCTGGGTATACGAGTCAGGCACAGAGATCCCCTCTCGACTTCAAGAAGAATGTAATAACCACAATATCAAAGAAAACATTTCTGTTAGATTTGAATGTTCTTTCCGCGCACTACACGAGATTGGAATAATAGATAATTGTGAAGGTGGTTCGATGATTTGCAGGGTATGCATGTAGATGTAGAATGTTAGAGAAGCGTTAATTTAATAACTCTTGTTACAAAATACTAACACGATGACTCGACGACTGGTATGTAACGACCTGTGAGGATATCAGTTTGGGTTCTGGGGAAATGTAGGAGCACGCGAGACAAAACGACTTATCTGAGAAGCTAGTTTGAAGAAAGTCAAACTAACATTCATAGCATTTATAGGTTTAGAAATAGCTGTTTACTGTATTGATTGGAACACATTTCATAGCTTGTAAAGGTGTTACGTTTAAAATGCAGGGCGTTGAAACCAGGTGGGTAGCCACTCAGAGAGCTCACAGGATAAGGTTATGATTGTGGATGGGGTCATAAACAGTTACTGTGAGTTGCACAATCAAACAGACAATTTTATTTTTCTAAGAACCACTCATTTACACATTGCTTTAAAAGATCACAACGAAACAATACGGCTGAAGGCCTAGTCTAAGAACTTGAGGTGCTTTCTGGGCTGAAGGCCCAAAATCACACCAGAAAGAAGAACAGCTGAAGGCCTGGCTTAGAAATCGAAAGCAATTAAATATAGGAGGTAAATTAAAAAAAAAAAAAACAGACTCTTCCGTCGGTTCTTGGTAGAACAATATTATAATAAATGAAAAGCAACAGTTTGCTTTTGTTCAACAATATTACTTTTATTGTAAACCGGTTTTCGGCTTACAAGGCCATCTTCAGACATTTACTGAGTATTATCACCAAGGAAGTTAAATGTTAGCAGACAACATTGGAAGAGAAGTAACACATGTAGACTGATGTAGAAACATACAGTAACATCTTTGCAACGAAAAAGTAAAACCTGAACTGTACATGAATAACAGTGGAGTAGACAGGAAAACCTTTACCACAAAATAGGAAAAGCATGCTTACATAACAGTTTCTATTAATAAACCAAACTAATAAACTAGTTTATTAATAGAAACTGTTATGTAGGCATGATATTCCTATTTTGTGCTAAAGGTTTTCCTGTCTACTCCATTGTTATTCATGTACAGTTCAGTTTTCAATTTTTCATTGCAAAGATGTTACTTACTGTATGTTTCTACATCAGTCTAGATGTGTTACTTCTCTTCCAATGTTGTCCGCTAACATTTAACCTCTTTGGTGATAATACTCAGTAAATGTCTGAAGATGGCCTTGTAATCCTAAAACCGGTTTACAATAAAAGTAATATTGTTGAACAAAAGCAAACTGCTGCTTTTCATTTATTATTCTTAATCGATACACATCACGCCACGGACTGTAGTTATGAGATGAAACGGAAGCAATATCTAAAAATGTAGAAATGTAAAGGATATCATGGAGAACTTTGAAAAATGGTTTACAAAATACTAAAACACCCCATACCCTGAAACAAATCAGCACTCACAAGCACCAGGATATAATATGTGTGTACTGAGGGGTTGTAGCGTTGGCGATTCATTTGTCGCAGTCTTCAGCAATCATATGGGGCTCAGGAGGGCTGTCTGTACACCTTGCAATTTGACTGTGCAGGCGGTAACTGTACTAAATTTAGAGATGAAAAGTCCGGAACATTTTATTAATTGATAGGTGAACAGTGTTTGCAGCGTTCATATCAACCATGCCGCACCGGCAAGCCTACTCCTGCTGACCAGCTTCAGCCATTTGAAAGGGACGTATTGTGCACCTGAGGGGAGCTGGATGAACGTATCGACGAACTGCTGCACGTGCTGGGTACGGGGTATCGGTGGTGCGTTCCTGCTTTCGGCAGTGGTCTGTGCATATTCCCACGCCCTTGTCATTTGCCTAGTGCAGACGGACGTCAAGATCGACACATTGCGCGTGCAGCCGTAACTGATCGATCATTGTTCAGGAACGAAATCGGGGCACATGTAGTACCTGCTGCGCTTGCAGCAGGGTTAAGATCATGCAGTATGTGCCTCTGGCCAGGCTGGTACGACACCGTCCGGCATGGCTACTCTTGCATCTTGAAAGAGTCAACTGGAGAGTGGAATGGCACTCTGCTTCATCAGTGATGACAGCAGCTTCTGTCTGTATCCGAGTGCTGAAGGCACATTTAAAAGGCATAGTCCTGGTGAGCTGCCTATTCCAGAATGCATTCGCCCACGACACACAGGCATCATAGTGTTGGGGGCAATTAGTTACAGTTTGGTATTCCTACAGGGTGAAGTAACCAATGCCCTGCACATTTATCAGACTGTTATCCCAGTGCTAACGCCATTTCTTAAGGAGATGCGCTGAAAAAGCAAGACTACTGCACGTCCATATACGGCTGCTCAGACACAATATGCTCTACGTGGTTTACAGCTACTCTGCCAGTAAGATCACCAGATCAATCGCCAACTAAAGACGTATGGAACATGTAAACGAAGGTTTCCGCGCCCATTGTCACATTCAATAAAATTTTCCTGTGTTTGTGGCCGCATTGTCAATATACACACATCAAATAAGTTTTGCATCACCTCGGTTCCGAGAGTTCCGGAATAGAGATCAACATAAACATTATTTCCGCCCTTTTTATTGCTCATGAAAACCACACGTTGCACGTTGTACCACAATACAGCGAGACCTTCAGAGGTGGTGATCCAGATGGCTGTATACACCGGTACCTATAATACACAGTAGCACGCCCTCTTGTATTGATGTATGCCTGTATCCGTCGTGGTATACCATCTACAAGTCCAGAATGTCCCACTCGTCAAAGGCGACTCGGCGTAGGTCCCTCCGAGTGGTTGGTGGCTCGCTTCGTCCATAAACAGCCCTTTTCAATCTATCCCAGGCATGTTCGATAGGGTTCATGTCTGGAGAACATGCTGGCCACTCTAGTCGAGCGATGTCGTTATCCTGAACGAAGTCGTTCACAAGACGTGCATGATGGGTCGCCAATTGTCGTCCGTGAAGACAAATGCCTGGCCAATATGGTGCCAAATGGTTGAACTATCGGTCGGAGGATGGCTTTCACGTATCGTACACCCATTACGATGCCTTCCAGCGGCGTACGTCGGCCACACATAATGCCACCCCAAAACAGCATGGAACCTCCACCTTGCTGCTCTCTCTGGAAAGTGTGTCTAAGGCGTTCAGCCTGACCAAGTTGCCTATAAACGCGTCTCCGACGGTTTTCATGATTGTCTGGTTGAAGGCAAATGCGACACTCATCGGTGAAGAGAATGTGATGCCAATCCCGAGCGGTCAATTCGGCATGTTGTTGAGCCCATCTGTACCGCGCTGCATGATGCCGTGGTTACAAAGATGGACCTCGCCATGGACGTCTGGAGTGAAGTTGCGCAACATGCAGCGTACTGCGCACAGTTTGAGTCGTAACACGACGTCCTGTGGCCGCACGAAAAACATTTTGCAACATGGTGGCGTTGCTGTCAGGTTTCCTCCGGGCCATAATACGTAGGTAGCGGTCATCCACTGCAGAAGTAGCCCTTGGGCGGCCTGAGCGAGGCATGTCATTGACAGTTTCTGCCTCTCCGTATCTCCTCCATGTCCGAACAACATAGCTTTGGTTCACTCCGAGACGACTGGACACTTCCCTTGTTGAGAGTCCTTCCTGGCACAAAGAAACAATGTGGACGTGATCGAACTGCAGTATTGAAGAGCCCTTCCTGGCACAAAGTATCAATGCGGACGCTGTCGAACTGCGGTATTGACCGTCTAGGCATGGTTGAACTACAGACAACACGAGCCGTGTACTTCCTTCCTGGTGAAATGACTGGAAATGATCAGCTGTCGGACCCCCCTTGTCTAATAGGCGCTGCTCGTGCATGGTTGGTTACATGTTTGAGCGGGTTTAGTGACGTCACTGAACAGTCAGAGGGACTGTATCTGTGATACAATATCCACAGTCAACGTTTATCTTCAGGAGTTCTGGGAACTAGGGTGATGCAAAACATTTTTAATGTGTGTATTTAAAACTACCGACGTTTCGGTCCCTGTTGCAAGCGACAAAACATACTGAAGAACCGGCCGCTGTGACCGAGCGGTTCTAGGCACTTCAGTCCGGAACCGCGTGATTGCTACGGTCGCAGGTACGAATCCTCGGCATGGTTGTGTGTGATGCCCTTAGGTTAGTTAGGTTTAAGTGGTTCTAAGTTCTAGGGGACTGATGACCTCCGATGTTGCTCAGAGCCATTTAAGGGGCTCCGGAACGCCCTATATTTGCAATGTTAAAATAACGCTTATAAATTACATCTTTCCTCACAAAGTATTTGAGGTAGGAAGTTGAACTTTTTACAGATTATTTATTGGAATATGAGCTACAACTTAACACAGGGATTTTACAAAATTTTAGTTCAGTTATTAAAGATGATTTTTTTCAATTGTAATGAAAATTCACAACATTTTTTTGCAATTTTTTATTTATATATTCAAAAATATACAGTTTTTTGGAAAAAGGCTGTGTTAAATTATGCAGAAGGTACTGTGTAACATTTACTGAAAGTTTGAAACAAATATGTTTGGAAGATCCTTAGAAAACGTGTAATTAGTACGAGAAACTAAAAGTTTTGTGAATCGAGCGACAAAGATTGGATTAACTTTTTAGTGCATTCCAGGTCCATAGGATGGATTATCTTCATCCTCTGCAAACTCCTCCTCCAGCTTCCTCTTGTTCCTCCTCCTGTTTACTCTTGCTTGTATTTCTAGACTCTTTACAGCCCTTTCTGCAGCACGAAGGCGTTCCTTGTCTAAAGCAAGCATCGCTCGTACCATGTTAGAACCTATCTTCATTCCCATATTTCTAAATACCTTGCACCTTACAATGTTGCCATCATTGAAAGTCGCAACAGCATCATACACACCAAAGTGAAGTGTTTCTATTCCAACAAATACAGTCTTGAGGATTCTCGACCATATAACACTATTTACACTTTCATTGGGATTTTGAGTTTTTCAGGTGCTGCTAAGTCTCTGAAAATAGGTTTTATCACCTCCATTATTGCAGGAGGCAGACTATGCTTATGAGTGTACACTTCACCAGTTAGCAATCCTTTGTTATATTTACACCAACTGTCTTCCTCTTTGGGACACAAGCTATGTTGAGGATTTTCATCGGTTGAAGAAGTATGAAAAAAAAGATCCCAAACAGCCTTCTTCATTTCGTCGACACTTTGTGTATTTTGCCTAATAGCCATTCCATAATAGTTCTGTATTTTGTCAATTACACTGTCAGTTAACCTTCCCTTCCCATCCAACCCTTTACCATCACTGAGTTTTTGTTTTTTGTACGAAGCTTTCAGTCGCCGAAGTCTTGTTCCCATTCGCTTCTGTACGTGTCCAATACACTCAAATTTCTGCACTACAACATCATCACCATAGGGCTTCAGTCCTTGAACATGTTTGAAACTTTTAGAATCACCGTCGCCAAGGTAATTAACATATTGCACTTTATCACACGCCTCAGAACGCTGGAATATACTGGCAACACCAGCCACTTCCATTCCTCCACTACTGCCACTATAGTTAGCTTTGCAATTATTTTCATGTGTACCTTTATATTTTTGTGGACATCTAAAATACTTTGATATTACTGCTACACCTAAAACTTTCCATGTATACATACTGGTGGCAGATACTACACCATGAAGAGATGTGTGTCCCCGTTTATGCCAGGTACCATCGAACGCTGCAGTCAAATCTCTGTTACCATTATTTTCCATTACTGCCTCTTCCACAGCGTTCTTCATAGATTCTATACAGACATCTTCTACTTTAGACTCTATTAATTTATTATAGGTCGTAAACTTGGTTGGGGGATTTGGAAGATTCATGATGCCACAGAAAATTGCACCTGCAGTAGCACCCTTACCAACTGAACGCAAGGAATAAACAAATCTAATGTTGTGTTCGTAGATTTTGCTACCATTTTCTTCAGTTGCAGTTACTGCAACACTGTTCCAAAAGGTGGTCATGTATGAACACTTATCACATTTCAGTTGTATTTCACCAGCAAGTCCTACGTGCTTTATTATGGAGAGTTCCAGACCAACTTCACTACAATGAATACATCTTACACAGTTTGAAAAAATTCCTTTGAGAACCGACATATCAAATATTTCATTCACATCCGATTCGCCCATAAAACATTCATAGTTTTGACTCATTGAACCAAGCTTCTTCTGTGAAGTATTTTCTTTCCCACTTTGACTGCTATGGGCAGGTGTACTTGAGAGGTTATGTTCACTCACTTGGTTATCGTCTTTATTGTTTATAGTAATAACACATACCTTTGGCTTTCCAACATTTCTCCTTTTCTTAAAAGCCTTCAGAGGATTTCTAATAACTTTACTTTTACTCATTATTATACTTCAACAAAACAGAGACTCAAGAAACAGAATTAATTACGAATATTTTCGAGATAATGACAGAGTAAATAACCATGAAACAATCGACAAACACACCAGCGATATATATTGAACCATCACAGGTTATCCACAACACATACTTTATCTCACATCACTAAAATGTACCTGATGAACACGGACGTTAATAATAACACCATTTGACAGCAGTTTAACAGCGCCACAGTGGGTCACGCCCATGTAGAACACATTTCAAAAAAATTTTTTAAATAGTTGTAGTCTTCGGAATTGAATAAATTATATATCTATTAAAAGGTAATAGTCTGCAGATTCAGAAAACGCAAAAAAGTAAAAATTGAACTTTTCATGATTTTGATCCTTTCCGGAGCCCCTTAAACCATCATCCTGAAGAAGGTCGCTTGCAACAGGGATCGAAACGTCGGTAGTTTTACATATATTGACAATGCGGACACAAACCCAAGAAAACTTTATTGAAAACGTATGGAACATGAAGAAGCGGAAATTTACTCGTTAACCAGGTTCTGCAAGAACAATTATCGGACTGCAACAACAGGCGCAAGAATATTGGGACAAGCTATCGTAGGATGACATTCGGCACATTTATGATCGTTTCTATGCAAAATTACACGTCTATGTTGTTGCCAGAGGGGGGTACGCAACTTAATTGACGAGCTTGTTTTGGCACCCTTTACTGTGACATGCGGGTTTCATTTGGTCTGAATTTGTTACCATATACTCTTACAATGATGAAATGCCTGTCACATTCATTTGTCAGTGGAATGGCTATGTTCTTGTGGACGCTATACTTTTTTTTGGCTGTGCGTAAGATTCGTAGGTGAACTCTAATTCGGACAGTGATGGCAAAAGACTTATATCAGTTGAATGGAATGGGTAGTGTCTTGAAAGATGTTACAAGTCGACCATAAGTGAAAGCCGAACAAGAATAATGATGTGTATGAGAAACAAGTCTTGTAATGCAAGGGGTCTTGTGTTAGAAATTTATAAGCTAAAAAATGGTATCCAGTTTCGACATTAGGGTAACAAAATAGCACACAAATGATTCAAATGACTCTAAACACTACGGGACTTAGCATCTGAGGTCATCAGTCCCCTACACTTAGAACCACTTAAACTTAACTAAC
The DNA here is from genome assembly GCF_021461395.2 of Schistocerca americana. NCBI lineage: Eukaryota > Metazoa > Arthropoda > Insecta > Orthoptera > Acrididae > Schistocerca > Schistocerca americana. Next base: position 1,242,985,124 of record NC_060119.1, on the reverse strand, counting down.
CTAAGGACATCACACACATCCATGCCCGTGGCAGGATTCGAACCTGCGACCATAGCAGCCGCATGGTTCCGGACTGAAGCGCCTAGAACCGCTCGACCACAACTGCCGGCAAAATAGCACACAACGGCACAATAAAAAAGGATATAAAATCCAGATTCACAACAGCCAGATATGATTTTCTGTCAAACAAAGATATATTAAAATCAACCAAAAATATTGAAATCCCCTTACATAAGATGGGATAGGAAAAGGACACGTGGATGCATAGGCCCACGATAAACGTAACATTTTTCTTTGACGGTTCACATTTCACCAAATTGCATTCTTCTTTGACTGTTCCCATTTCACCAAATTGTAAAATACTAAGGTAAAACTTTTCTTAAGTAAAGCAAGTTGGCCTTCGAATAATTAAAAGAATTACTCTGCCAGAAACTTAAGAGCAAATCGCTACTTACCGCTCTTAAGAGTTTTTAAAAAGTTCTAATTAGTCTCAATCTTAATCAGACTAGCCTTGGAAAGGAACATCTGTGGCTGCGATTACTAAATTTCATGTCCGAACACTCAGTCTTGAGAACAGACCAACCATGAAAGTTAAGTTAATTCCCAACAGCTACGATCCAGCAAGGCTTTCTTTTACATGCATGGAATGAATACAGTTCCGAAGTGATGGCAAAATAATTAGAACAACTCAAACATTGACTACTGGAGAAAGTAAGCGCAAAGTTTCCACACATTAACACAATATGTACATGCTGAAATAGTCTGATTTAGAAAATCTGATGGTTAATCATTAGTCGTATAATATTGCCCATTTCAGGAGAGATGTAAAATAGTTGGGGAAAATATTAACATAAGAGCTTGTGAATAATAGCGAAGGCTAAAGAAACCTAATTTAATAAATGCGCTGCTCGTGCATACAGCCGTACTAAGGTAATGTCGGGCACCCTCAAACACTCCCGAAAAACACCGCGGCGTTGCGTAACGGCCAAGCGATGCTCCAAAGAGCGGCCTCACAATTCGTCAAACTAAGAGCTATTAACAAATACCATTCAGGTGAAACTTGAGCTATAAGATATAAATTAAGAAAATCTAATTCGCCCACCCCTTAATACCACAGTGGCGTAAAACCTTCAAATCTGCCATAATAGGCAAACAGTGATGTTACTCATAATCGCACCGCTTAATAACATAAAACAGTAAAACGATGGCGTAAAAAATGTCTCCCCCCAAAACAACTTAGCTGAATAGGATGAAATCAATTTCAGAAAGTTCTTGAAGTAGAAAAGCAGTGGATAAGTCACCTAAGCTACACAGCCAGAGACTTGTTTAAACCAAGATGAAATTTCTGTGAGAAACAGGAACTTACCTTTAGAAAGTGGTACTTAACTGCTATCATTTGCGAGTAAGACTCTCTTCCAAGACACATTTCAAAACGATTTACGAGGGTTATTCGGAAAGTAAGGAACGATCGGTCGCGAAATGGAAACCACAGTGAAAATTCGATGAAGTTTTGCACAGGTGTGTTGGCCAGTGTCTCAAGTATGCCCATCGATCACATTACGTCGTTCTTTTTAGTTCTGAGCACACAGGGAGCACATAAAGATACCTAGAACAACAGTGTCTCCCGCCAAGTACGAGGGCCTGGCGAGAAATTTCGCCTGAAGCTATGCAGCCAAAATTACATAACTGTCGTGCGTTTTCTTCTTCAAGACAATTCTCAGCCGCATTCTGCGGGGCAATGAAGATGCTCCTGCACCGTTTTCAGTTGGAAATATTTGATTATCCACAATACAGCCCGTAATTGTCTCCCTATGAATTTCATCTCTGCTCACATGATCCACTGGCTGTGAAGACAACATTTTGGCACAGAGAACGAGCTGTAGGCCAGCGTAGAGAATTGGCGGAAAGCGCTGGCGGTTGACTTCTATAACGAGGGTATTGGAAAGTTGGTACAACGCTACGACAAACGTCTAAGTCGGATCGGCGACTACGGAGATAAGTAGCTGGCAGTTGTAGCTAACTGTTGCAAATAAAACAGTTTAGATTTTCACTGTGGTTTCCATTTCGCGACCTATCGTTCCTTACTTTCCGAATAGCCTTCGTAAAACACAATTTGAACAGCATACATTAGTTCGACAAATTTCCTCAAAAATAAATAAATGATTAAACAATAAATCCAAGAAAATATCCGAAGGCGGTAAGAACAACCACATAATGAACCAGTTTTACCACAGAGCTTATGAACAGTTTAATGGCACTTAACACCCAATTTATTTAAGCACTAGTGTAACGACAAATATCCTGGCGGCTCACAGGAAAATAACACTGATTTGAAAGCCGCCAGATTTTAGGTACCAGACAGCTTGTGAAGTAAACGAATAACAGTAAGGCAAAGTTCAAGTAGCACTAATAGTGGCAATCAGCCACCGATACACGTGCGGAACACGCACTAGCAGTCAAAAAGAAGATTTACGTGGATGAAGGCACTATGCAGAGATGAAGCGGCCTGCACAGGGAAGGGTATTGTGGAGGGTAGCATTTAGTAGGACTGAAGACCACTACCATCACCGGGTCCGTTCATGGCTGTCCGTTAACTGTGTATCACCGTGTTTTCAGAATGAAAATATGAACATACATGTGGCATAGTGCGACTTGGTGTGCAATTTTGAGTGTGAGAGACTAACTGTAAGCTGTCACTCCTTTTTATGGCTCAGGCATGAAACGTAGGAGCAAGTCACGGGCTAGGAGGCTAACCGATCGATATAGCTGGAGAGACGGCTGCGTGTTGAACACTAGGGTTTCCACTCATATGAAGGTGAGCGCGAGCTTAGCAGTGGAGATCGCTGAACATTGTGAATGCTAGGTATTACTTGTTATTTTAAGTTACCATTTAAAGTATCCACCAATATACATGTACCTTATATAAGTCGTAACAGGCATCACAGTCTGGTCAACGTTTCTCTTCTTCAAAGAAAACATTAATAATTTCCAGAGAACGATTTTAGGTGCTTTAGGATAACACCTGCACACGCGATGTAGTCCGTATATACTTGCGTCTGTTTCACCCTTAATTCTTTGGAGCATTCTGTCTCCTGAAACTATCACAGCTATGTCATCCGCAAACCTAAGTATTTGTATTCTTTATCTACATCTACATCAACATGGATACTCTGCAAATCACATTTAATCACGAGTTCGAGTCTCGGTCCGGCACACAGTTTTATTCGGCCAGGGAGTTTCATATCAGCGCACACTCCGCTGCAGAGTGAAAATCTCATTCTGGACACATTTAAGTGCCTGGCAGAGGGTTCATCGAACCACCTTCACAAATCTCTATTATTCCAATCTCGTATAGCGCGTGGAATGAATGAACACCTATATCTTTCCGTGCGAGCTCTGATTTCCCTTATTTTATAGTGGTGATCGTTTCTCCCTATGTAGGTCGGTGTCAACAAAATATTTTCCCATTCGGAGGAGAAAGATGGTGATTGGAATTTCGCGAGAAGATTCCGTCGCAACGAAAAACGCTTTTCTTTTACTGATTTCCAGCCCAAATCCAGCATCATTTCTGTGACACTCTCTCCCATATTTCACGATAATACAAAACGTGCTGCCTTTCTTTGAACTTTTTCGATGTACTCCGTCAGTCCTATATGGTACGGATCCTACACCGAGCAGCAGTATTCTAAAAGAGGATGGACAAGCGTAGTGTAGGCAGTCTTCCTTAGTAGGTCTGTTACATTTTCTAAGTATCTTGCCAATAAAACGCAGCCTTTGGTTAGCCTTCCCCACAACATTTTCTGTGTGTTCTTTCCAATTTAAGTTGTTCGTAATTGCAATACCTAGGTACTTAGTTGAATTTACGGCTTTCAGATTACACTGATTTATCGAGTAACCGAGGTTTAACGAGTTCCTTTTAGCACTCATGTGAATGTCCCCACACTTTTCGTTATTAAGGACAACAGCCAATTTTCGCACAATCCAGATATCTTCTCTAAATCGTTTTTCAGTTTGTTTTGAACTTCTGATGACTTCATTAGTCGATAAACGACAGCGTCATCTACAAACAACCGAAAATGGCTCCTCAGATCGTCTCCAAAATCGTTTATATGGATAAGGAACAGCAAAGGTCCTATAATACTACCTTGGGGAACGCCGCAAATCACTTCTGTTTTACTCAATGACTTTCCGTCAATTACTACGCACTGTGACCTCTCTGACAGGAAATCACAAATCCAGTCACATAACTGAGACGATATTCCATAAGCACGCAATTTCACTACAAGCCGCTTGTGTGATACAGTGTCAAAAGCCTTCCGGAAATCCAGGAGTACGGAATCGACCTGAAATCCCTTGTCAATAGCACTTATCCATTTATTACATGTTCTTTGTAAATGTTTATTTGGGATAGGGACATACTGCAACCTTGTCGAACTCCTTTTAGAAATTTAAACATAGCTGCACAACAGCAACGGTTTCACGTAATAAAATTATAAACAGCCGACCAGTTGCAATGGATAAAGAAATTCTTTACCTAGGTTTCGACAAATATAAATTTGTCTTCTTCAGTGTCTGTAGTGCACTTTAATCATTTTCAGAATTTTTATTCGTTTCTACCAGTTGATAGTATCGAAAACTATCCTGCTGTCGACGAAAGCCACGTATATTTATTTACTCGATGACTTTCCGTCAATCACTACTAACTGAGACCTCTCTGACAGGAAATCACAAATCCAGTCACATAACTGAGACGATATTCCATAAACACGCAATTTCACTACGAGCCGCTTGTGTGGTACAGTGTCAAAAGCCTTCCGGAAATCCAGAAATACGGAATCGATCTGAAATCCCTTGTCAATAGCACTTATCCATTTATTGCATGTTCTTTGTAAATGTTTATTTGGGATAGGGACAGACTGCAACCTTATCAAACTCCTTTTCGAATTCTAAACATAGCTACACAACAGCAACGGTTTCACGTAATAAAATTATAAACAGCCGACCAGTTGCAATGGATAAAGAAATTCTTTACCTAGGCCTCGACAAACAAAATTTGCCTTCTTCAGAAATAAAGACATTCTTTACCTAGGCTTCGACAAACATAAATTTGTCTTCTTCAGAAGACAAATTTATATTTGTCGAAACCTAGGTAAAGAATTTCTTTATCTATTGCAACTGGTCGGCTGTTTATAATTTTATTCATTTTAGAATTCTAGATTCTTTTGTGTATTTCTTATCTTAACTATCACTGTTTGTTTTTTATTGTTCTTGTTATTGTGTCTGCAGTGTACTTTAATCTTTTTCAGAATTTTTGTTCGCTTCTACCAGTTGGTAGTATCAAAAGCTTTCCTGTAGTCGACGAAAGCCACGTATATTTTTCTGTTGACCCTTAAGATTTGTTTCATTACACTCCGCAGGCACAGAGAACAGTTAAAACAAATAGATAATGCCAGAAATATACGTGTATATGGTATTGTTACGTTACACACTCACTTTTATAAATCAGTGATTTTTAGAGTATCTGTTTGCAGAACTACGATTCAAAAGCATCTATCCTCTCTCTCTAGGCGCTTATTTAAGATCAACTCGTTGCAGCCATAAAAAACAACTGAGATTTCGACGCGTTGAACCAGTCCAATATTACTCTTTCAGTACATGGCGTGTGAAAATAGAGAGCAATAGTCCTGCCTTGATGCGGTATTTTTCATCAACATAACCTTCCAACTAATTTTACCGACTTCGTAGCCTAAGATGTATGTGATTTTAAAACACGTTGACTAACTCATAATCCTGCCAGCGGATGTTTTAGACTTTTTTTTTTTTTTTACTTTAATTCATTCTATTTACGGTTCGAACATGTTCCATTAAGCTAGCCTATAATACGTGACATTCTACGTATTAAATGAAATATCCACTCACACACACACACACACACACACACACACACATACACACACACACACACACACACACACACACACATGGGAAACCAGCACAAACGCGCTTCGGCATGTAGCTCTGTGTTGCGTTACGCAATAGAGCTGCGCCACACAGAGATGGCCAGCGGTACCCCACACAAAGAGCATCCCAGGGTGCCCCTGAGAGCTACAACACCAAGAATCGCTTCTCCACTTTTGACAAGATCAGTGTGTGTGGTGTTTTTAGGATTAAGGCTTCTTTATTTATGATAATGTACAGTCAACTCACCAACCAGTTTCACGGCTCCTTTACATCACGCATTAACAGCTTCATCTTGATCGACGTTACGACGTCCACAGATCCTCAGAACAAAAGGCATCGTACATATAGACATACTTACACCCACGACTCACGTACAATATTTACAATGTAAAAGTAGTAATTTTAGTATCTCGTTGCCGTTTTAGAGTTGTGTGGTCTTTTCACAAAGCAACAGGTTTTTTAGACACTGTAATTGATGTGGGCCGGCCGGTGTGGCCGTGCGGTGCTAGGCGCTTCAGTCTGGAACCGCGTGACCGCTACGGTCGCAGGTTCGAATCCTGCCTCGGGCATGGATGTGTGTGATGTCCTTAGGTTAGTTAGGTTTAAGTAGTTCTAAGTTCTAGGGGACTGATGACCACAGATGTTAATTCCCATAGTGCTCAGAGACATTTGAACCATATTTTTTCTCTTCCTGCTTGAAATCAGACGTGTCGGCGAACTCCTTCGTTTCTATCGAAAACATTTATGTATTATCAGACGCGTTTCCACGGGTGGGTGTAGAGCTGCACTCTCTTCCGTTCCCGTGCAACAAACAGGGTGGAGGTATAGAGTTTAGGCAGTCTGCTCTATTCTGGAAACTCTAGTGCACTAAAAGGAGAGCGTAATGGGCACCGCCGCTCGGCCCCTGTGGCTTTTGCCGAGGGCGCAGAATTTCGCCGTGGGCCTCTCCACTAGTGCGAGGCGGCAACGAGCACTCGGGGATTTTCTCCTGCGCTATTCGCGTGGCTGCTACGTGTCGCACAAACCTCTGCAACATAACTCTCCCGTAATTGGATTGCCTCCACCGCGTGACTCCATTAACAAACACACACTTCGCGAAAATAATTATAACTGCCCAGGCTGCAGCCTTTTCTGGTCCCAACACGGACTTCTGCTTTTCATATCGCCCTCCTCTTCCTTTGCCTCCACCCCGAGGCCTTCTACTCTGCAAATGAGGTGTACAGGCTACATGTACTCGTACCAGGACGCTTTTAGTGCATTCTGTATTAAAGCTCGTTTTTTTAAAGAACTATACAAGTTTAAATCTATTTCATATTAATTATTAATTTTGATTAATATCTGAAATGGAGCAGGTGGCGAGGACTTGGGAGCGGTAAAGTACTGGAAAGTAAAAGTTTACATTTGCGCCAGAACATAAATTTATTTGAAAATATCAGTTGAAAGTAATTACCATAAAAATTCCACACTTTTGATTAGAACACGCTTGTTTCCTGCAAAGCGAAATGAATGATTCTTTCAGCTCAAAGAATTCTTAATAAATTGAAAGATTGGAAACGCTACTTACTGAGTGCTAACAATTCAGGAGGAGACTTCTCTATTAAAACAGTAGGAGTAACAATTTTAAAACACTGAGATATTAATAACATAATTACAGGTAGTATGAAAACATGAAATATAATTTGTTTCAATCTGCGCTGGTCCTGGTTCAGTTTTTATCACACAAACAATACTAAAACAGAGAAAAAAATTATATTAGATACATTGATAAGAACCAGCATTCAAGATGGTTTAACAATCGGCCAAGGTCAACCAGTCAACCCTCATAGCCAATGTCTGTATGAACAAGTGCGCGCCACGCAACTTATAAGTACGATAGAGAAAATGGGGCGCAAAATACTGAACTTCAAACAATGGCTGCAGCCCACACTACATATTCAAGAATATCTTCTCATTTACCATAGGCGGCCGGTGTGGCAGTGCGGTTCTAGGCGGTTCAGTCTGGAACTGCGTGACCGCTACGGTCGCAGGTTCGAATCCTGCCTCGGGCATGGATGTGTGTGATGTCCTTAGGATAGTTGGGCTTAAGTAGTTCTAAGTTCTAGGGGACTGATGACCACAGATGTTAAGTCCCATAGTGCTCAGAGCCATTTGAACCACTTTTGAACAGTGTAACCGGTTCTGTGCTCGCTGCAATTAAGATAGTATTGTCCTCACGATTCCTGCGGGATTCCACACACACACACAGACCAAAATAAATTAAAAATGCAGTTGGGGAGCAAATAAAATTTACACTAGAAAAAAGATTTTTTAATATAAACTAGACAGAAACATTCTTTTAAATAATGTACTATATGCTGATGATGCAGTGATCCTAGCAGATAAGGAAGATGTCCTTCAGAAAGGAATCTACTTGCTGAAACAAATTAGTGCAAAACTTAACATGGAAATTTCAAAAGAAAAAACTAAGACAATGCCCTTCATGCAGAAAGAACCAATCAGAACAAAAATAGTGATAGACGATTTTAAAGCAAGTAAACCACTTCAGCTACCTCGGATGTGAAATGACATATGGCTACAGCAGAGATATTGAAATTAAGCTTAGTAAATTCAGCCGGGTATGTGGAACAATCAACAGAAACCTAAAAAATAAAACCAGGAAAGACACTCAAATTAAATTTTACAAAACTGTTGAAGTTCCCACACTGCTCTATGGAAGGGAGACCTGTTTGATTACCAAGAAGCAAGGATGCCAGATTCAGGCAGAAGAAATGAAATTCTTTTCAGGTGTTAAAGGTTGCACAAGAGAAGACAGGGTAAGAAATCAAGATATTAGAGGAGAACTGCAAATCTCTAACCTCAGTGACAAAATTCGAGATTACAGAAGAATAGGGAACGAACATCTACAAAGAATGGAAAGTGAGAGACTTCCCTTAGAATCAAGAAAAGTGCCATGGGAGAAGAGACAGAGGAAGACCCCGACAGAGATGGGTAGCGTAACAGGCAATTCCTGCCTAATACCTGAATAGAAGATGATGAAGATGATGATAATTTAAACAATACGAAAAAGACCAACAGATTTAAAAACAAAGATATCAATGGTTTAGAGGCCAAAAGACTCAACTGGCTCATGCTTAAGAAAACCATTTCACTTCGCTCAGTACACGTAAATATGGCCGACACAGACTAGTTCACTAGAAAACTTGAGCTTGCCCGAGCACTATACATACGTGACGGACCCTTGTTAAACACGTGTACGCCAAAAGGTAAATGGTGCAGTTTCACATCGGCAAAAGAACGCAATAACACCACCACCGGTACACCACCCTTGGAAGTGGGTAAGCACGCCCCAGGGGGAAGTAAAATGCTCACCGAACAAATCCATTTGCGTCCACTGATCCACTCTGTCCGTGTACCCATAGACCAAGCAGTAAAGGCGAACCAAGACCGTATTGGAACTCGACCGTCATTTTTGCAGTCCGAGTCCGTTACTCATTCTGGTTCGTATGGCGATGTTTGAGCTGGAGAATTTCACGGGATGTTTTACGACTTCAAAGCATGTCCTATTTTTTTTATTGATTTTCAATTCCCCCCGAATTCCTACCAATACACATTCTGTGTCCTCTAAATAATTATATCACTGTATATTATGTATGCGGTATACTTTAATGATCTTTCAAAATGTCTAATTTGTTGGTTGCCTCTCCTTAGGTAGTTTACTGTACAATTTCATTCCCTGTAAGAAAATGAGGTTTTGTATTTTTTATATAATATATGTCGTTAAATGGATGTTAAGTCTTTCTGTTTCATGATTATGAATGCTGATGTTAGTGTAATAATAACTGAAGTTCTTCTTAATGTACGTAACGAATTAGCAGATGTATTATACTTATGCAGACTTTCTAGCTGTTTAATCAGATCTCTTAAAGAACGGAGGAAGAAAAGAAACAAGAAAAACAGGCGATAAAACGGTGACGTCAAGTGAAAAATGGCGGGAAGTTAAAACAGAAAGCAAAAGGGGTTGGCAACGCTAATAAAAGACGCAGGAATCAGACAAGTAACATAGTACACACACAATTAAAAAAAAAAAAAAAAAACGTCGACAGTCTGGTTTCTGTTCGCAAGAGATAAAAGGCACACCCAGCGACAGTATGATGGCCGTTCGCAACACTTCCCAAAAAACACAACACGGAACACTCACTGTAAAACACGCACTGTAGAACACTCACTGTAGAACACTGCACGAAAGTGGCAGCACAAAGATGACACTCCCGAGCCAAAGGCAGATGGGGGAGGGGGACCTGGAGGAGGGGGGAAGAACAAGGAGGGAGGAAGGAAGAAAACGAAAAAGGGGGGGGGAACCAAGGAGGGAGAGGACTAATAAAGGGGGAGAAGGGCAGACGCGAGAGGGAATGAGAGGAGGCAGAGAAGGGAAATGTAAAAGGACTCGGGGGAGAGAAGGGGGCAAAGAGAGGGGAGTTGGGGAAGAAAGAGGATGGAAGGGGGGGGAGGGAGCCCGGGAAAAGGACAGAGGAAAGGAGGGGGAGTGAGGATCAGAGTTGATAGGAAGGATAAATGGAGGGAGAGAGGGCATCATCCAGGAGGGGGCGTTGATGGAAGCCACCTTGGGAAAGGCATGTCCTCCTTATGTAGATGTTACTTTTGTACCTTTGTAAGCAATAGTAAACGCACGGTATAGAGTCGGTTGCTATGAAATCGTCTGATCACTAGAGCCTTTAAATTCGTCACACTCCCAGCTAATGGGCTACATTGCGTGTTTTTCGAGATATCTAGAATATCTTTCGTTAGACGATTTCATGTGATGTATCTCCCTGCAGTACGTGTCCTGAGCACAAACGTGTGTACTATCATGGCTTAACTACGTTTTTCAAAATTATTACTTCGATGGTAGGCAATAAAAACCTAGTAGCTCCACGATGTTAAATTTTGCAGGTGAATCAAAAACAGTACAAAGTGATACAGCTACATATGTAACTATATAGGAGAAGCCTAGTTATTGATAGATAAAGGAAATCCATGCACTTACAATTCTCTATTTGATTATGGAGTTGCTGGTTACTGGAATTACGAGTTTTCACCGACAGATGGGGTTATGAGATTTTATTGCCTACCATCGATATGCTTTTCTACTCAAATATTTTCTAAATCAACTGAATTTCGTTGCCATCAGTTTCCTATACAGACGAATTACTACGGAGTTGCGCTTTGCAGTTATCACAAGTCATACTCAACACAGAGTATACTTTGCTATCAGCAGAGGTAATTTCTTCTCTATTTCTACGAACAACGTCAAGCCACTCACCAATCACAGTAAGCATTACGAAGCGCCTTTTTGTGCAAAGCTGTTCAGAGCCGAACGTAGGTGACGGAGCAGACGGATGTAGCAGAGTTGAAGTTCGTCATTTCATATGAAGTGTTAGTGTTTTACGTCTTGTATTTGTGAATTTAGCCGCCCCTCTGCGTACACCACGCAGTCAGGCTATAACCACCGTCGTTTACAAGTACTATAGCCCGTGTCACATAGGACGGCGGTTCCGCTCAAACAGGCGGAGCGATATGGTATTGTGGAGGGGATGAGATCTGCGCATGCGTGGCGGGCAAAAAAAGTACGTTGCCGAACTGTGTTGCTGCGGATAACAGCCAGGTTTATTTGTATTCGGTAAATCATATTATACGTTCAAATCTGTGCGGAAATGATACACTTTAAAATCGATTTCCATCAGTAGGAGAGAAATCTAACTTCACGTCTTGAGGTTGTGTCCACAGTTCCACAGTAGTCGTGTGTGGGACGTCGGAACGGCGTCAAGTACAATTTTTCTCAATACGACGATTGTCTAACAAGATCAGCGAAAATGGTTGAGCTAATTGCCATTTATTGTGATTTGGACTTTATTATAAGTAAAAATGTAATACACAACAAAATAGACTACAAACTCAAAACGAAATCATTATCTTTTCAATGTGTATAATGCAGGTAATTGGGTGTATTTCACTGCCGATCAGTGTAAATCACTATGTGTAAAAAAAATAATTACTGGTAGCAAACACTAGTGCGAAAGACTATCGTAAAAATTGTCAGTATGTTATATTTCTCGGTGTCAAGAGGCGCTATGAGTTGAAACTAATTCGTTCGACATTACAGTGCGAGAACGCATTTATGACCCATTGAACAAGCAAACAATTAACCATCTTCTGTTAATAACTGACCGACAATGTCGACAACCATCGATATCTCGATAGGTAACCTTCCTGTCATTTAAAGGCATTTTACAATTTGTGCCTTGAAAATGACAGGGGTTTACTTCTCGAAATACTGGAGTTGACGAATTTATCCTGCCGAGTTCTCGGGAGTAAATAGAGCGTACAACACGGTGAGAGAAGGTAAATTTCTCCTTGGGCAATATGTTGAACTTTATAGTCCGAATACTTCATAGGCTACATATTCGTAATCAATAAAAGCTAGGAAGTCCTGAAGTACTATGTTTGCAATTGATGTGTTGACAGAAATATTTTTAAACTATGAGTCTTTAAAATCAAAAAAAGATTATTACTTTACTTTGTTTCACAGCCTACATCGTGACACCATCTGCTATCTGAGTCCATGTCTGCACCATCTGATTGTAAATTTAGGATGATGGCTTTTATCAATCTTCACCTCGCCGGCCAGCGTGGCCGAGCGGTTCTAGGCTCTTGAGTCTGGAACCGCGCGACCGCTACGGTCGCACGTTCGAATCCTGCCTCGGGTATGGATGTGTGTTTTGTCCTTAGGTTAGTTAGGTTTAAGTAGTTCTAAGTTCTAGGGGATTGATGACCTCTGATGTTAAGTCCCATAGTGCTCAGAGCCATTTGATTCATTTGAACCAATCTTCACCTCCCTGTCAATGTCTTACTTCTGAATCTTTTCAGCGTACCGCACACAGGGGATGCTGTCTATTGCGTCATGCACAAGCTTTTCAGTGTCTGTCATCTTGAATGTTTTGTTTTTTCCCCCACTTAACTTCTGACCTACGCGCAAATGCATTCTGTCTTATTATACTGACCAGTGATGCGATCATGTTGGTAGTTGCAAAACTGGGTGACCACATTCACATGCAAGAAAGTCAAATTTGTACATTCTGCCGCGTGACTTTAATAAATTCACGAGGTGCAGGAGTTCAGCATGAGTCTGGCTTATGTTGTCCGGAATATTTTTTATTTTTCAGCCGGAGCACAATATTCACTTTCCTGGTGCTCGTACTTGGTGTTTTCTCTGTAACAGCTGAATAGTACCTGGCATGGTATTTACAGTGACCGACATCATATCAAAGTATGGCAAGAATTTTTCAGTGAACAACTTCTGCTACTTCATCATGGTGATCATTCCTCCCTATGTAGGTGGGCGCAACAAAGTGTTTTCACACTCTGAAGAGAAAGTTCGCGACTGAAAGTTCATGACAAGATCCTACCACAACGAAAAAGCCTTGGTTTTAATGACTGCCACATTAATTCGCGTATCGTATCCGTGGTAGTCCCTTCCCATTTCGCGATAATACAAAACGAGGGGCCCTTCTTTGAACTTTTTCGATTAATCCTGTCTGCTGAGGGTCCCACACCGCACAGCAATGCTCTAGAAGTGGGTAGAAAAGCGTGATGTAAGTAGTCTCTTTAGAAGAGCTGTTGCATTTTCTAAGTGTTCTACCAACAAGTCTTTGGTGCGCTACCCACACAACATTATCCATGTGATCGTTGCAATTAAATTATACATAATTATAATCTGTAAGCATTTAGTTGAATTTACAACCTTTAGATTTGTGTATTTTATCTTGTAAACCGAAATTTAGTTGATTCCTTTTAGTACTCATGTGGATGGTTTCAGACTTTTTCTTTTTTTAAGGCCAATAGCTACTTTTCTCGTCATACAGATATCGTGCCTAAATCGTTTTGTAGTGTGTTTTACTCATGTGATCACTTTACAGGACGAAAAATCACAGCATCATCTGCAAACACTCTAAGACGGCTGCTCAGATCGTTTGCTAAATCGTTTATTAGATCAGGAACAGCAGATGGCGTACAATACTCCCTTGCAAACGCCACGTACCACTTCTGTTTTACTCGATGAATTTCCGTCTATTACTACATGGTTTGACCTTTCTAACAGGAAATCAAGAAGCCAGTTTGATAACTAAGACGATAATCATAGGCACCCAATTTAATTAAAGTTACTTGTAAGGAACTTCTCGTTTATTGCCGTCACCTGACTCATTCATTTGGAAATCACACAAAAACGTTTACAGATACACATTCACAGCTATACTCTTACAAGAAAGTAACATCGACATCTGAATGAATAATTCATTCACTCGTGTTATGAAACTGCATTTTCGCGAAATACGGCAACAGCGCAGCATGTGTGAGAGAGAGATTCTCGCAGCCTAGTTTGTAAAGCTCAGAATTCCGGTCGAACAGAGAATGAATCGTATTGGTTGCTAGCAGCTGATGATGGCGGATGCTCAGAACGGATGAAAATAGGGTCGTCTTCCCACACGGCGCGAGCTATACTCCACCACAATATTGTTGCACCCGTGAATGAGGGTGCTCTGCTCTGTTTATCGTGAGTTTTTATCGTGTATTTTACGACCGCACGCTTAGCCCATAGATAGCATATCTACAGCTAACTTGAAAGCATTGAACAGTCTGATCCATTTTCCTTAGTCGTTACTGTACTCGTTTATTGTAAGATCAAATGGTTCAAATGGCTCTGAGCACTACTGGACTTAACATCTGTGGTCATCAGTCCCCTAGAACTTAGAACTACTTAAACCTAACTAACCTAAGGACATCACACACATCCATGCCCACGGCAGGATTCGAACCTGCGACCGTAGAGGTCGCCCGGTTCCGGACTGAGCGCCTAGAACCGCGATATTGTAAGATCACGACGTGTTTCCGACAGAGGCCACTGGAAACCAAGTGCAATAACATCGTTGTCATGTAGTAAATTCAGACGTTTTCCTATTCAGGTTCATACAATCAATTATCTGCTGTGCCCACAGAACAAGTTGAGGGAAGTGCGTATTTCCTGTTCTATGACATGTTATCTTAATGTTGCAGTCAGATCGCGTTAATATATAAATTCATGGGTCTGAACGTTGTATATGAGAGGGCATTTCAATTCAGGGTGCATTTCGGACTTTTTGAATGTAATCCGATTACAGAACGAGACAGGGATCTTGAAAGGTTCTGTTAAAGATAATCTGAGGCTAAGGAAGCCAGGTGCTTATACGCTACCATGTGACTGTGCTAAATCGTACATTGTTCGAACTGTCAGTATTGATTAGGACAGCCGCTACACAAAGTTACACCAACCAAGAAAACCCTCCCCGGCAGAACAATGCTTAGCCGCGCAATGACTGACTGCTTGCATGAGGGCCAGAGGTGGGCCAATGCGTAATTGACTTGCTCAATTTGTGAAGCTCTTGCTCTGAATAAATCATCCAATTTTTTTGAAATTTTTGTTTGCCTGCACATGTACATCACATTTCCCGTTGTTCGTCCCATTCAGTAATTTCTTCATTGCAGGTGTCCCCCCACCCCCCCCCCCCCCCCCCCCGAGTGTATACGAGGCTTGTGAAAATGATGTAGTCATTTCAAGCGAATATTTGGTTTATCTCTATCGTAAATGTCGTTTTTCTAACTACCAAGGCAAATCTACACATTGCAACGCTTCTGGTTAGTAAACATTCCCATCTGTAGAGCGAATCTTTATAAGTGACTATTCACATCACATTGTTCTTTCGGCTGGACCGTATCCCTGGGTACCTTTACTCGTTTTGTTTTCACTGCGGCAGTAGCCGTCTTGGCAACGTCTTCTCCCCACCTGTAAGCTCTCTCACCATTTTCCAGCCCTTAAACGTCACTACGTGAGAAAATTCCGCGTGCTGAAACCTAGCGACAATCGTCGGCGTTCTGCTTTGTAGATTTATTATTCAGAAACCTGCTGCCTAGACAGTAAGCTACAGAGTTATATGTAAACTAAAAGTATCCGCCGTACATTGGTGCGCAGTGACAACATCAACGGAAAAAATAATCCCAATAAATACACCTCTTATTAATCACTCGTATTATTTAGCTGGAACTGGCCCCTTATTTCATTTTCCATTGTAACTTGATCTACGACCTGAAATATGACTCTACACAACACCCGACAGTATCAAATAATTTTCATGTAGGATAAAATAAATCTGTGCATACGTTCCACTCGCGGCGTCTGTTAGCAACTAGAAAAAATGTCATTTAAAAATATTTCACAGATGCCTTTCCAATGGCTTAACCTGTGATTTAAGAGCAATACCTTACCACAGTTGTATGTAACTGACAGTAGTGATCAACTTCGTTTACGTGTACAACAATAAGAATGCTGAGGGAATGTATTCACATCTGTTGGACGAATGTCATGAAAACAAACACTCCAAACCGACACTTCACGTAAGTCACATCCAATGAAAATCTGTAACGCAAACATCTGTGTGTGGCGTGCTTATAATTACGTATTATTTATATTTTAGGACAATTAGTCTGTAAAAAACGCACCTCATGTTATAAGGAAAACATGTAAACCACCTGAAGATGAATCATAGCGATTCGAAACCGGTAACGGTACCCTTTGAATAAAGGAATTCAAAATAAATTTGTGGCTGGTTGCTGTCCCAACTCCATCAACATTTCAAATAACAGCCACGGTCTCCAACCATGTCATCATATGACAAAATTGCATCGTTATAATGTTTTAAGGTAAGTAACATTCTAGAAACACTGTTACTTAAAAAAGTAGATTCCTTTTTTTCTGCTTATCTACTCAGCTTCAGTTATTCTTTTTGTTTTTGTCAAAACAAAGTAACAACTAAACTATGCCTGCATAGTTGCGGCTAGAACATTCTTTGTGCCCCTCTGACTTTGAATATAGACGAACGGCAATTATAGCGTCCCTAATTCACTCTCTTTTAAAAACTCCGTAAATTACAATACGTTAATCACCTAGTACATGTTATTACAGTAATACGATGCTGCTCACAAACCTTCTCGTTTCACATAGCGAAGAAACCAACCACGACGCAACTGGCGCATTACTATATTAAATCCACATTTCGTTCTCTTTCGTTCCACCATACTTTGCGGTACGTTAAATCAATGAGTTTTTAATGTTCTGTGCCTTTCTGTTAGCCTAGTATTGTTTCATTCTTTCTGATCTTGCCTTCCGTTCTGCTTCAGAGATTTACATAGCTCGTTTGGCTTTGATTTTGACTTGGAACGTCTCTTTCTCGTTCTTTTTTACCTATGGGCATATTTTCCTCGATTTGGAATTCTGTTAAGTTCTCTCCTGTTCCTTAAACCAATTAGTTTGGATTCTTTTGTGCAGAAGCACTCAAAAACATTTTTTGTTTAAATATTTGGGTTCAGTCTGAGGTTGAGTCCATAAAAATCAATGCTTCTTTTCCTAACTGTGTCCGGAAGTTTGTTTCTCCTGCATATAGAGCTTCCGGTTTGGTTACTGTGTTGTAATGTCTTATTTTACCATTCCATGAGAGGGACTTTTTGTTATGTGTGTTTTTGGTGAGTTGTAAGGCCTGTTCTACTTTGCTTCTTCTAGATTTCATTACCTTTTCTGGAGGGCATTCCAGCTTATACGTGCTCGAAGATATTTGTATTCTTTGACAATCTATATTTTTTGTTCTCCCATTTTAAAATGTTTTGGTGGGTTTTTTATATTCGTCTTCACCTTGGTCTTTCCAAAGGAGATTTTGAGAAATATTTTTCAGCTTGTTTTTGTAGTTCGAGGGTCTGTTCTTTGGCTTCTTCCCAGGTCTCGGTTAGTGAGGCCATATCTTTTGCAAAGGCTAGAAATTGACTTTGTTACCTTTGCTTTTTGTTCTTAGTCGGATTCCAATATGGAGTTTCGTGTTCACTGTCTGACTACTTTGTC
The DNA here is from genome assembly GCF_021461395.2 of Schistocerca americana. Taxonomy (NCBI): domain Eukaryota; kingdom Metazoa; phylum Arthropoda; class Insecta; order Orthoptera; family Acrididae; genus Schistocerca; species Schistocerca americana. The sequence continues at coordinate 1,242,967,186 of NC_060119.1, read as the reverse complement.
TAGTGTGTAATTAAGTAGCAGTGGGGAGAAACCATTTCCTTGCCGTACACCAGTGTTTATCTCCAAAGGGTCGGAGAGCTAGCCCCTGAATTTGGGTTGGGACTATTTGCTCATGAGGGTTTCTCTCATTAGGTTTGTGATTTAGTACACAGATTAGAAATTCCCGGTGCATCGATTCGTATGCTTTCTGAAAGTCAATGAAAGTGGTAACATATGATTTTGCTCTTGATTTTTTACAAGCCATGAGGTTGTTGAGGTTTAGGAATTATTCTGGGTAGGATCTTCCTTTCAAAAAACCACGTGGTATTCTCCAAGTCGGTGGTCTAATTGTGATCCAGCCCTGTTCAGTAGGGCTTCAGAGAATATCTTGTGTTTTACATCTAGGAGTGAGATCCCTGTGTAGTTTTTTAGGTCTCTTTTGGACACTTTCTTTAGGATCAGGTAGAGGAGAGTCATCATCCATTCATCTGTCGTTCTTTCATTTATCCAGATTTCTTCAAAGATGTTTTGGAGAGCGTCTATGGCATTTTTCCTACAGAAAGAGATACACCTGTTGGTCGTTCACGATCAGGTCTTCACTGATTCATCCATAATAAATAACAAGTAAATTACAAACTATTGGTTGAATATTTTGGCAATAACTAGAATTTTTTGGTAGTTTCCTTGCCACTAATATGCTTGTTGGACTACCGTGAAACCCAGTCCCGTCTCTTTACACAGTAAATTTCTATTCTTGTTCATGCTCACACCCATCGAGTCCTGTACTTCAGAACTGTCTCGGCCTGAGGCACTTTACCTGACGTCGTACTACCGAGAGCCACTGTACACACATGAGAGTTTAGTCTTATGATTCCATTACCTTAGTACTTAGCAATCCGACACCTTGGAGAAAAAATTTGCAATTAAGCCACTCCTTGATGTGAGACTTTTCCGAAATTCAACTAAGTACCTGGGTGTTAAAATTACGAACAACTTCAGTTGGAAAGACCACATAGATAATATTGTGGGGAAGGCGAGCCAAAGGTTGCGTTTCATTGGCAGGACACTTAGAAGATGCAACAAGTCCACTAAAGAGACAGCTTACGCTACACTCGTTCGTCCTCTGTTAGAATATTGCTGCGCGGTGTGGGATCCTTACCAGGTGGGACTGACGGAGGACATCGAGAGGGTGCAAAAAAGGGCAGCTTGTTTTTTATTATCACGTTATAGGGGAGAGAGTGTGGCAGATATGATACGCGAGTTGGGATGGAAGTCATTAAAGCAAAGACGTTTTTCGTCGCGGCGAGATCTATTTACGAAATTTCAGTCACCAACTTTCTCTTCCGAATGCGAAAATATTTTGTTGAGCCCAACCTACATAGGTAGGAATGATCATCAAAATAAAATAAGAGAAATCAGAGTTCGAACAGAAAGGTTTAGGTGTTCGTTTTTCCCGCGCGCTGTTCGGGAGTGGAATGGTAGAGAGATAGTATGATTGTGGAAGCCTCTGTAAAGTTTGGAAGGTAGGAGACGAGATACTGGCAGAAGTGAAGCTGTGAGTACCGGGCGTGAGTCGTGCTTCGGTAGCTCAGATGGTAGAGCACTTGCCCGCGAAAGGCAAAGGTCCCGAGTTCGAGTCTCGGTCGGGCACACAGTTTTAATCTGCCAGGAAGTGTCAGTATGATTGTGGTTCGATGAACCCTCTGCCAAGTACTTAAATATGAATTGCAGAGTAGTCATGTATATGTAGATGTAGATGTAGATGAAAGCCGCAGAAGGCAGGAAGGTTGGGTTTACAAGTGCTGTGCGTCTCTCCGAAAGGGGTGACCCGTTTAAAGACTGACTGGTATCTATGGGCGCCCCTAAGTTCCCGAGGACCTGAGACTCTTTAGCCGGGGCCCCAAAGGCCTTCCTATTACAAATAAACAGACCTAAACAGACTTCCTATTGAGCCGCAGCCTTCTTGGTAACGCTATGTATTACAGAGAGACACTTTGACGCCCTCACAGACTTTTCTCAAGTAAATCCGGCATGTAAACCTCTAGGGGACCAGATGCAGCCCGCGCATACTCCGAGACTAGAGAAGGTGTGGAAGCACCACCTGCGCTCACTTGTTCATGATGGCCACGGCTCAGTGGCCATTCAGAAGGGCGTCGAGAAGTTTGGGGCCCTGTATCCTGGACGAGCAGCATGGAGTCACACAACGTCGACCATTCGTTGGATAACAACAAAAAGATTTTTTTTTCTAGTCATCAGTCTTCTCACTAGTTTGATGCGGCCTGCCTCGAATTCTTCTCCTGTGCTCACTAGTTTTATCCGGCCTACCGCAAATTCCTCTCCTGTGTCAACCTATTCACATCAAAGTACCACCTCCTGCAACCTACATCTCAATTACTTAGTGGATGTATTCCAATCTCTGTCTTCCTATGAAGTTTTTACCAACTACAGCTCCCTCCAGTACCATGGACATGATTGCCTGATGTCTTAACGTGTCCCATCATCCTGTTCCTTCTTGTTGTCAGTGTTTTACACATATTCCTTTCTTCACCGATTCTGCGGAGAACCTTTTCATCCCTTACCAGCACATCTAATTTTCAACATTCTTCTGTAGCACCCCATCTCAAATGCTTTGACTCTCTTCTGCTCCGGTTTTCCCGTAGTCCATGATTCACTGCCGTACAGTGCTGAGCACCGAATGTACATTCTCGCAATTTCTTCCTCAAATTAAGGCCTGTGATCGATATCAGTAGACTTCTCGTGGCAAGTTATGCCCTTCTTGCCTGTTATAGTCTACTTTCTACGTACCTCTTGCTTCGGCCGTCGTGGATTATCTTGTTTTCAAGGTAGCAGCACTCCTTAACTTCGTCTACTTGCGGCGCGGTTCCTTCCGTCCCTTTACGACGTATCTGCACCTACCTGTGAACATTGTCTCAGCATATCATCAGTAGGGAAGCCGAGCAAAACCTACTGTTCTTCGACGTGAACCAGGCTGCAATTAAAGTCACTAATCTACGTTTCGGGAGAAAGTTTTCGCACGAAATGAAAGGTTGGAAATTTTGTCCTTAATATATTCTGAAACTTATGTGAACAAAAAAATTGTTCAAATGGCTCTGAGCTCTATGGGACTTAACATCTGAGGTCATCAGTCCCCTAGAACTTAGAACTACTTAAACCTAACTAACCTAAAGACATCCCACACATCCATGCCCGAGGCAGGATTCGAACCTGCGACCGTAGCAATCGCGGTTCCGGGCTGAAGCGCCTAGAACCCCTCGGCCACCGCGGCTGGCTTAGGTGAACAAGTATCACTGCCAAGCCCGTGCTAGTCTTAACACAGTCACTTATAATCCCTTTCACTCACGATAGCAAGTTTACGGTGTTGCATTTCCTGAAAACGTAATAGCTACAAAAATACGGATTGTTTTTGATTGAGAATGCTCGACAAATATTAAGTCTGTCGGTACCTAATGCAGTCACAGTTTTTAGCCACCGACCTGCTCAATACGCAACGCGGAATTTATGTCTTTTCTCGTCACAAAATTCATTTAAAAATTCCGAAATTTCTACAGACCCATAGGAATAATTATGCCGTCACTTTACAACACTTTTGATGTATGAAACACTGCTAGATCCGGCATCCTATCATTTCCATCGGAACTACTACTACCCACGTCCGAACTGTTTCATGGCTAGGCCCCGACTCCTCTCTAGAATACCCTAAGTCTTCTCTTCCAGCAGAGAAAGGCGCGCGAAGAATATTGCTTTACCATTGATCAGTTTACTCAACAGCCAATAGCAAAACAACATTCTCACGCGTCAGTCCGCGCTTTTCATCAATAACCAATGGCAAAATAGTAAACCTAACGACTGCACTTTTTACTGACGTAATTATCTAATATGCTGAAGTTTTGTTTATGCATAAAGTTATTTACTATTGTTATTTATACCTGAATTAACTTTCCCTTTACCATGAACTTACTTTAGACATCTATTCTACAAAAATCCCCTTTGTCCACTTCCATACTTCTTCGAAATGTTTTCACACTAAATCCCACTACATAACTCGTTAAACAATTATCTTTATATTAACCTTAAATCACACTCACGCATCATTCCAACTGCTAAAACATATTTATAACATTTTACATAGACAAAAATACATAATAACACTTTATGAAAATAGTATAACAGTTTATGAAAAACATTCTATTACTTTAGTGCACTCTAGTGGGCACAATCGAAACTAAATCACAGTCCACTATCCAATACTGTCCTCTATCGGCTGATACATAAACTACGTGCGCGTCCAGTCTCGCATCACCATCTGTCACTATCCAGCTCTGAGACACATCTCCCTCTTAACCGCCTCCAAGGCGGGATCGGTATACGGCGCTACGCCTCATACCGGGTGGTGACCACGTGTTCTGTATCCATTACACTATTCATTCTATTCAACAGATTTTATAATTCTTCTTCACCTTCACTGAGGACAGCTATGTGACCAACATCATCGATATCTTTTCACCCGGAATTTAATCCCACTCTAGAGCCTTTCTTTAATTTCCATCACTCCTTCTTCAATGCATCCCTGTCTTGCACCCTTTCTAATCCCAGAACCACGTTCTTGGCCTTCCAATCTTACTGTGCCCCCTTGGTTCTTGTGCACATCGTATATTACCCCTCGTTCCGTATAGCTTCCTCCTATTTTTCTCTGAATTTCGAACATCTTGCCCCATTTTGCGTAGTCGAACGATTTTCTCTGGTCGATGACACCTATGAAAGAGTCTTGATTTTTCTTCGGTCTTGCTTCCATTATCAAGCGCAACGTCAGAACTGCCTCTCTGGTGCCTTTATTTTTCCCCAGAGCCGTAGTCATAGCACGCAAGTTCTAATATAAAAATAAGCAAATGTAGCATTTCAACTACAGAAATGTGTCAATTTGGCATCTGCTCTGTTCAGCCTGTGACGTAGAAGTCAATTTCGCAACGAATTGGTTCGCATGTCGAAGTACGTTTACAAAATTCGAAATACCTTATTCTGTTTATGGAGCGCGTGTCACAGTGGTTGCCACATTGGACTTACATTAGGGGCGACGACGGTTCAAATCTATCCATGAAGATTTGGGTTTTTCGCGATTTCCCAAATCGCTCGAGACAAATGCCGGGATCCTTCTTTTGAAAGACCATGGCCAATTTGTTAGCCCACTGTCGAATCATTTCGTGCTTGTGCTCTGTCTCTTATGACCTCGATGTCGACGGGACATTAAAACGTAATCTTTCGTCCAAATTTTCTTTCCAAGCTCGGAATACTTGGTAATGTAGGGCTAAAGTTCCATATTACGAAGTCACAAAAATCATCCCGCTAAGTGTCCACGTTCGCGTTCGTGTCACATGGAAGAACATTTTAAGCCTCTGTCACTGAAACGGATGTGTCATCCTTTAACACCTGCTAATTCATAACTGAAGTTAATGCAGGGTGTTATCGCTTCCCTAGTGTCTCTCGACATTCTTGTGCCAGTACAGTTCTTTGAAACAGAGACCTGCGTAAATACTGGCTACAAGGCTGCAGCTTGTTGCTCCCGCGTCCCTCGTACAGAGTGTTAGCGGCTGTCAGAAGACCTGGACGGGTCATAAATCACTGCAGGAGAGAGATGTGAAGCCGGCCGTCGCTCACCGAGTGGGCGTTTCACGAGAGCTCAGCTCGGCTCAGCTGACAGGCTATGGCAGCCCGGCGATGCGTATTTCACCGCCGACCGACATTTAGGCCGCTCTGGTTACGCTCCGCTCCTATGTGGTTCCCCGGACCGTGGTGCGTGCGGTAGAGGACTACAACACAGTTTGTTTTCATTTCTCGCCATGGTCGCGTCTGTAAGGGCTGTCGTGTGGCTGGTCTCTGGAAATACACTAACTGTGTCGCTAATGTAGTCGGTAAATTATCTCGAAGCTAATATTTCAATAAATTATCAACAGAGCTGACACTGTAAGGAAGATTAGCACTAGGTTTTCAAAGGTAAGTTGAATCACGTTCTTGTTGCCACCTCTTTTCTGAACTATGACGTTCTTATTGTTTGGAGAATACAGCAATTGTTACATTTATTAAAACTTTATTTTCATTTCTGGACACAATCAAATTTTTATTTAGATCACCAGTTTTGAACGTCTCGAGTAGCCATCTTCAAAGACTGTACAAGAGCGGGTAGGACACGACCTCTGACGGTACCGTACAAACATAATTATGTATATAGATAATAATAATTTCGTGTGGCACAGTGGCCTGGTACTTGTGTGTTCTCATCCTACCCCAGTCATCCAACCGGGGAAAGGGAACTTACAGCTTAACGTGGCGTCCAAATCAAGTATTGTTTCTGGTGCGTCCTCACATCGTTGAGAGGTGAAAGCCATGGTTTGATCGAGATTCGATCCAGAGACCTGTTGGTTTGATGGCACACACTTTGCCACTGGACCACGAATCCCAGCTTGTATGTAGATAGATCATCTGTAGATTTTGATGAGTGGGCTTGCGAGTGTCAAAATGGACATATCTTTCCATTGTATTGATTTATAAGCTTAAATTATGTACACCACTAGAGGTACGTAGACGTTACACTACTGGCCATAAAAATTGCTACACCACGCAGATGACGTGCTACAGACGCGAAGTTTAACCGACAGGAAGAAGATGCTGTGAAATGATTAGCTTATCATAGCATTCACACAAGGTTGTCGACCGTGGCGACACCTACAACGTGCTGACATCAGGAAAGTTTCCAACCGATTTCTCATACACAAACAGCAGTTGACTGGCGTTGACAGATGAAACGTTGTTGTGATGCCTCGTGTAAGGAGGAGAAATGCGTACCATTAAGTTTCCGACTTTGATAAAGGTCGGATTCTAGCCTATGGCGATTGCGGTTTATCGTATCGCGACATTGCTGCTCGCGTTGGTCGAGATCCAATGACTGTTAGCAGAACATGGAATCGATGGGTTCAGTAGGGTGATACGGAACGCCGTGCTGGATCCCAACGGCCTCATATCACTAGCGGTCGAGATGACAGGCAACTTATCCGCATGGCTGTAACGGATCGTGCAGCCACGTCTCGATCCCTGAGTCAACAGATGGGGACGTTTGCAAGACTACAACCATCTGCACGAACAGTTCGACGACGTTTGCAGCAGCATGGACTATCAGCTCCGAGACCATGGCTGCGGTTACCCTTGACGCAGCATCACAGACAGGAGCGCCTGCGATGGTGTACTCAACGACGAAACTGGGTGCACGAATGGCAAAACATCATTTTTTCAGGTGAATCCAGGTTCTGTTTGCAGCATCATGATGGTCGCATCCGTGTTTGGCAATATCGCGGTAAACGCTAATTGGAAGCGTGTATTCGTCATCGCCATACTGGCGTATCCCCCGGCGTGATGGTATGGGATGCCGTTGGTTACACGTCTGTTGTTCGCATTGACGGCACTTTGAACAGTGGACGTTACATTTCAAATGTGTTACGACCCGTGGCTCTACCATTCGTTCGATCCCCGCGGAACCCTACATTTCAGCATGATAATGTACGACCGCATGTTTCTGGATACAAAAATGTTCGACTGCTGCCCTGGCTAGCACATTCTCCAGATCTCTCACCAATTGAAAACGTCTGGTCAATAGTGGCTGAGAAACTGGCTCGTCACAATACGCCAGTCATTACTCTTGATGAACTGTGGTATCGTCTTGAAGCTACACGGGCAGCTGTACCTGTACACGCCATCCAAGCTTTGTTTGACTTAATGCCCAGGCGTATCAGGGCCGTTATTACGGCCAGAGGTGGTTATTCTGGGTACTGATTTCTCAGCATCCTTGCACCCAGTTCTAGTATAATGTATCTGTCCAATGAATACCCGTTTATCATCCGCATTTCTTCTTGGTAGTGTATTATCTGACATAAATACCAAGCTGATACGTCTACCCGTGCAGATAAATGGGTCCCTATAGACGGCCGTGTCTTTTGACTGCACTGATGTAGAAACTTTCGCAATGTTCAGGGACCATAGACCTTAGTACGTGACATGAATTTCAGCAAGATACTTGTACCAGTTCCTGACAAATAATGGTCTTAACAGCCGAACAGACAGACTGACGGACAACAAAATTACCGTACAAGCTTTCCGATTTCACTGATTGCCGGACGGAACCCTAAAAATTAAAACTTGTATGTATAAACTGAGCCATAACATTTCTGTAACTTCGGCGATTGATCAGTGCAATACTAGTCATGACACAGTCTACACACATAAGACAAAACGTGGTGGCTACCTACTTAATAGCGAGTAGTTCCGCCTTTGGAACGCAATGGAGCAGCATTCTGCTTGACTTGCGTTCGACAAGTAGTTGGTATGTTTCCAGTGATAAGTGACACGAGATATCTACGCACAGGTCATGCGATTCCCGTAAATTAGGAATCAGTGACTATTCGGTACGTTGCACGTACCAAATAGCGTTCCAGATACGTCCTAAATGTGTTCCATAGAGTTTAGCTCAGGCGAAATAGGTGGCCAGGAAATGAACGTCAGTTCATTGTCATACTCTCCAAAGCACTGTAGCAAGACTCTCTCCTCGTGAGAGGAACATTTACTCTGCTGAAAGATGCAACCGCCGTTGAGGAAGACAGCACGCGTGAAGGGAAGTACAGGAAGACACGAAGGATCGACCCTTAGTGCAGGAAGTGGCAGCTGACCCCCAGCATAAACAACGCAACGCATTACGTACGCGTAGACAGCAAAACCCATTCTTGTATGATTACACTATGACAGTACAATCATAGGAAGCAGTTACTTCCAGAAAATCATAGGAAGCAGTTACTTCCAGAAAAACTCTGGAAATATGCGTGCGGAGCGATTTAAAGTGGAACGACCACATAACATAAATAGCAGGAACGTCAGACGACCGACTAGTGTTCATGGAAGAGTCAGCAGACAATGTAATCCGTCAAGAAAGAGGTAGCGTACAAAATCCTAGTTCGACTAGTACATGAGTATTGCTCGTCAGTATGGGGTACTAACGAGACAGGACTGATACAGGAAATAGGGAAGATTCAAAGAACAACAGGATGTTTCGTTACAAGTTGATTTAGTAAGCACGAAAGCGTCACGGAGATGATCAACCAATTCCAGTGGCAGATTCTACAAGAAAGGCGTTGTGCATCACTGTGATTCCGAGAGTGTACATTCTTAGAAGTGTCAACAAAACTTCCACCTACGTATACCTAGCGAGAAGATCGTGAAGAGAAAGTTAGAGAGATTAGAGCCCACATGGAGGCTAACCGGCAACCGTTCTATCCGTAAACTATTCGCGACTCAACAGTGGTTCACAAAGTACCCTCCGCCATACGCCGCAAGGTGGCTTGCGAAGTATAGACGTTGATGTAGATGTATAAGGATGCAAGTGCTCGACTTTAAAGTTCACGTAGTTAGTTAATGCGTTAGTACCATAGGTCCCAAAGTAGGCCAAGTGAACGTCCATTCCCCGTAGGATTTGTAAGGTTTTCATATTTTTTTGTCGTATGTTTTACTATACTGGGACAAGGATGAATGACCGAGCTGCACGTGTAGTGAATGAGATAAGCTTTTGTGCGGTTTGCTTGCTCGCCGGTGAGTTATGCACTGCTGGGGTATTCTTATTTGAAGCATAGTGGCGAGCAGTTGAGATTTTTAGAAAAGGAGATTAGATATTTGTGAATCTGAGAGAAATTATCTGAAATACTGTACGTACGCTGTTTAGGGTAACGCCACGTAGTGCTCTGTATGTAAATCGATGACTGCGCTGTGTGCAGTCTGTGGCTGTTTGGACTCATTGTTGGAATATTTGGGTGTGTAGTGTTGGGCTGTTGGATGTGAACAGCGCGTAGCATTGGGCAGTTGGAGGTGAGCCGCCAGCAGTGGTGGATGTGGGGCGAGAGATGCCAGAGTTTTGAGAGAATACTATGAGCGGACTATCTCGACGTGTGTCCGTCAGAAAAAGGAAATTTGTAAAGATGGGTGTCATGTATTGAAAGATATATATATGATGACTTTTGAACATTATTAAGGTAAATACATTGTTTGTTCTCTATCAAAATCATTCATTTGCTAAGTATGCCTAACAGTGGTTAGTGTCTACAGTAGCTTGAATCTTTTATTTAGCTGGCAGTATTGGCGCTCGCTGTATTGCAGTAGTTCGAGTAACGAAGATGTTTGTGAGGTAAGTGATTCACGAAAGGTATAGGTTATTGTTAATCCGGGCCATTGTTTTGTAGGGATTACTGAAAGTCATATTGCGTTGCGTTAAAAATATTGTTTGTCAGTTTAGTGATGAACAGAACAAGTAAAGAGAGAACTGTCTGAGTACGTTCAGTTTTGCTCAGCTGTTTGTGTATCAAATAACCTAGAAGTTTGCCAGCACAGTCATTCATAATTTTTCTAAGGGGAGGTTACAATACTTTATTATTGAGATGAAGACTTGGCTGTAAACATATGTTACTGATACTATTGATGGAGAAGATTTTCTAGAGGGAAGGTAACCAATGCAGGTACAAGAATGAAATATTTGTTTTTCAAAACTGTTAATTTAAGGAAATCTTTGTCCCTCGGATAGCTAACAACATTCACGATTAGTGTTAATTTGATCTCTTTGTTTTCATTATGTCACAAATAACGCAGTTGGTTGCAATATCTGTAATTTTTGTTTTGAGAGAATTTCATAACGTTTAAGGTCTTCTTATGTTGCTCGGTGCCCACGCCACACGAAGCCACAGATTGTCTCTGACAAGTAAAAAACAAACATTGTACTGGCTAGTTTCTTTTTTCTTTTGCTACTGCATCTGCTGATTTCTCTTTGCTTTCGGGAAATGCACCACAACAGACACAAAGCAATATGTTGAGCATGAGGTAAGTTACTTTCATTTCACGGTAGATCTTACTTTGCATTCTTGTGAGGTAAACAGTTTGTAGTCACAATTATCAATTGTTCTGCTAAGCAAGAAGATTACTGAACAGTGAAAAGTGCAGATAATCTCAGAGAGTTATTTTCTTGAGTAGAGTAGCATTTTATATTTGCTACATTTCAAGTCAAAAATTAGACTGCATCTCACGCAAATTTCATAAAGTACTTGTGTACTGAGTTTCACTTAAATAGTTTTCACTGAGTATACAGCTACTTACTTTTGGCCTTCAATCATATTAGTTTTCATTATTTCAAATTACGTATTTCAGTAAGTTCAGAGTTTTGTTTCACTACTCCGTTGACATTCGCAATACTGTGCCAGCTAACAGTCAGTATTGCTTAGTATACTGCGTATTTAAAACATGCGTTACACAAGGAACGAGTTTTTGAAAAAAGAACGTTCAGTGCTGTCATTTATAGATAAATTTTGTAGAAAGATTCCACTTTTACTGCCGCACGGTACTCCGCCTGTGACTCAGCCCTCATGAGAAATACTTGTGGGCCTCGCCTTCACGTTTATAATGGGGTACGCAGGCACAACATCTACAGCGACAATTACATACACTACTGGCCATTAAAATTGCTACACCAAGAAGAAATGCAGATGATAAACGGGTATTCATTGGATAAATATATTATACTAGAACTGAAATGTGATTGCATTTTCACGCAATTTGGGTGCATAGATCCTGAGAAATAAGTACCCGGAACAACCACCACTGGCCGTAATAACGGTCGTGAGTCAAACAGAGCTTGGACGGCGTGTACAGGTACAGCTGCCCATGCAGCTTCAACACGATACCACAGTTCATCAAGAGTAGTGACGCGTATTGTGACGAGCCAGTTGCTCGGCGACCATTGACCAGACGTTTTGAATTGGTGAGAGATCTGGAGAATGTGCTGGCCAGGGCAGCAGTCGAACATTTTCTGTATCCAGAAAGGCCCGTGCAGGACCTGCAACATGCCGTCGTGCATTATCCTGCTGAAATGTAGGGTTTCACAGGGATACAGCCACGGGTCGTAACACATCTGAAATGTAACGTACACTGTTCAAAGTGCCGTCAATGCGAAAAAGAGGTGACCGAGACGTGTAACCAATGGCACCCCATACCATCAAGCCGAGTGATACGCCAGTATGGCGATGATGAATACACGCTTCCAATGTGCTTTCACCGCGATGTCGCCAATCACGGATGCGACCATCATGATGCTGTAAACAGAACCTGGATTCATCCGAATAAATGACGTTTTGCCATTCGTGCACCCAGGATTGTCGTTGAGTACACCATCGCAGGCGCTCCTGTCTGTGACGCAGCGTCAAGGGTAACCACAGCCATGGTCTCCGAGCTGATAGTCCATTCTGCTGCCAACGTCGTCGAAGTGTCCGTGCAGATTGTTATTGTCTTGCAGACGTCCCCCTCTGTTGACTCAGGGATCGAGACGTTGTTGCACGATCCGTAACAGCCTTGCGGATAAGATGCCTGTCGTCTCGACTGATAGTGATACGAGGCCGTTGCGACCCAGCACGGCGCTCCGTATTACCCTCCTGAACCCACCGAGTCCATATTCTGCTAACAGCCATTGGATCTCGACCACCACGAGCAACAATGTTGCGACACGATAAACTGCAGTCGCGATAGGCTACAATCAGACCTTTATCAAAGTCGGAAACGTGATGGTACGCATTTCTCCTCCTTGCACGAGGCATCACAACAACGTTCCACCAGGCAACGCAGGTCAACTGGTGTTTGTGTATGAGAAATCGGTTGGAAACTTTCCTCATGTCAGCACGTTGTAGGTGTCACCACAGGCGCCAACCTTGTGTGAATGCTCTGAAAAGCTAATCATCTGCATATCACAGCTTCCTCTTCCTGTCGGTTAAATTTCCTTCTGTAGCACGTCATCTTCGTGATGTAGCAATTTTAATGGCCAGTATATATACTCCTCGAGCCACCGTACGATGCGTGACGGAGGGTATGCTGTACCACTACTAAACATTTCCTTCCCTGTTCCAATCGCAAAGCCGCGCAGGGTAGCCGTGCGGTCTAGGGCCCCTTGCCACGGTTCGCGCGGCTTCCCCCGTCGGAGGTTCGAGTCCTCCCTCGGGCATGGGTGTGAGAGTGTTGTCCTTAGCGTAAGTCAGTTTAGGTTAGATTAAGTATTGTGTATGCCTAGGGACCGATGACCTCAGCAGTTTGGTCCCATAGTCCTTACCACAAAGTTCCAATTTCCAATCGCAAACACAGCGAAGGAAAACCTACTCTCTACATGCCTCCGTATGAGCCCTAATTTCTCGTATTTTATCTTCGTGGTCCCTACGCGCAGTGTATGCTGCCGCCAGTAGAATCGTTTGGCGGTCAGCTTCAAAATGCTGGTTCTCTAAATTTTCTCAATAGCGTTTCTCTAAAAAAACGTCACTTTCCCCCCAAAGATTCCCATTTCAGTTCTCGAAGCATCTCCATAACACTTACGTTTTGTTCGAACCTGACGATCACCTGAAGTTTGTTCTTGTAGTAATTTATTTATTTATTTTATTTTGTGCTCTCATATTATCGCCAGTGTGATTAAAATATTTGCCCTTATATGCGCTTTAATACATGTAAAAAAGAACAAATTACATCTCTGTGCAAAGTAATTTTGCTCCCCAAATAGCAAAACTCCTTTACTACTTTAAGTGTCTCATTCCCTAATCTAATTCACTCAGCATCACTCGAGTTAACTCGACTACATTCCATATCCTGGTTTTGCTTTTGTTGATGTTCATCTTATATCCTCCTTTCAAGACACTGTCCCTTCCGTTCAACTGTGATAATTATGTTTACTCTGGTATTTATTATATTCATTATATTTATCAAACTCTGTCTGAAGAGCAACATACAATTGTGGATTAATTTAAGCCGCCAGGCGTATAATTGTTACTGGTTTTATAATTTTCTTATAAATGGTGTGACTTCTAATTTATGCAGTGTAGTTAGGTACTTATTTGTTTTATGGAGTGTAGTTATGTGTTTATTTACTTTGTAATGTTGAGTCATTTTTGTACACTCTTAATTGTATTCTCGACTTGACACTATGATTTTCAGAATATTGAATTCCTTAACGATTTCCGAAATGTAATGTCCATGCATCTAGTTCCACTACCGTTCTGCGTTGAAAGTCTGTTAATTCTAAACGTGAGTCCATAATCACATCAAAAACCTTTTCCCAGAATGAAAAATTCAGTCCACTCAGAGTGAAAAGTTCATTCTGGAAGATTCGTCATTATCACAGTTCCTAATCGAATAACTCGTAAGTCTCTGGTCATTTTTCGTTACATCCTTTTAACTCCACCTACTAGAAATTCCAGCTTGAGTAACAAATCTAGCAGCCCGGTTCTGAACTGCTTCGATGTCCTCCTTCAGTCCGATCTGGTAAGGATCCCAAACAATCAAGCAGTGCTGAAGAACAGGTCGCACCAGCGTCTTATGACGCATCTTTACAGATGAAACACTCTTTCCTAAAATTCTCACAATAATTCGAAGTCGACCATTTGCCTTCCCTATCACAGCTCTCACATGCTCTTTCCATTTCATATCGCTTTGCAACGATAGGCCTAGATATTTAAACGAAGTGACTGTGTCAAGTAGGACACCAGTAATACTGTATCCGAACATTATAGGTTTGTTCTTCCTATTCATCCACATTAACGTACGTTTTTCCACATTTAGAGCCAGCTGCCGTTTACCACATCATTTGAAAATTTTGTCTAAGTCGTCTTACACGTGGTGCGACAGTAAAGTAATGAGACTGATTTTCTTTGCAAGATGTGGCAACCCTGCAGGGTTGCGTAGGCACAATACCTTTGACCTTGGCCTATAAGCTGCTTGTAGTCCAAATGGCACATCGATGCAACTGCTGAGTCGTGAGTTGTGCTCTAATAAGTTAACACGTGCTTGTGTCTCTCGTCACGGATATGAAACGGCATAATATTGCGCAACGGTATGCCATTTCTTGTTGCGTTAAATTGGGTGAAAACGCGACGACAACTTACGGTTCGCTTCAGAAGGCTTTTGAAGAGGAGGTTATGTCAAAAGCTCAAGTTTTTCGTTGGCATAAATTGTTTATTGAAGAAAGAACGGATGCTGAAGACCGCAGTGGACGGGCCTCAACCTCACGGACGGATGTCAACAGCCGGCGGCGGTGGTCTAGCGGTTCTGGCGCTGCAGTTCGGAACCGCGGGACTGCTACGGTCGCAGGTTCGAATCCTGCCTCGGGCACGAGTGTGTATGATGTCCTTAGGTTAGTTAGGTTTAAGTAGTTCTAAGTTCTAGGGGACTTATGACCTAAGATGTTGAGTCCCATAGTGCTCAGAGCCATTTTTGGATGTCAACTTGGCCAGGGTGCGTGAACTCGTACGATCTGATCGAAGATTGTCTGTGAAAATGATTGCAGAAGAACTGAACTTCGTAAAAGAGTTCTTCATGTCCGTGCCAACATTGCTGATAACTGGATTATGGATCACGATAATACGCCATCCCATACTGCTGTCAGTACAGCAGTTTTTAACCTCAAAACAAATTTCAGTGCTACCACAGCCACCTTAGTCACTAGATATCCCTCCTTGCGACTTTTTTCTATTTTCAAGAGTCAAAACGGCGATCAAGGGACACCATTTTCAAACAACAGTAAATGACCAAAGAACTGTGACGAGGCTCTTGGAGGATATTACAGGCGATAAGTTCCAGAAATGTTACCATCATTGGCAGAAGCGCTGGAAAAAGTGTGTGCAATCAGACGGGCACTACCTTGAAGGAGACAACACTAAACTTGACTAAAACGTAAGCAACATTTTTTTTGACATCAGCTCATTACTTTATTGTCGCACCTCGTATCTTCCTACAGTCACTCAACTTCGACACCTTACCGTATATCAAAGCATCATCAGAAAACAACCGCAGATTGCTGTCCCCCCTACCTGCCAAATCATTTATGTATACAGAGAACAACAGCGGTCCCATCACACTTCCGTGGGGCACTCCTGATGTTATCCGTGTCTCCGATGAACACTCGCCGTCGAGGACAACATACTGAGTTCCATTACTTAAGAAGTCTTCGAGCCACTCACACATCCGTGAACTTTTTCCCATGCACACACCTTCGTTAACAGCCTGTACTGGGGCACCGTGCCAAATACTTTCCGGAACTCTGGACACCTGGAATCTGCCTACTGCCCTTAATAATCTGGTGTAACCAGAAACGTGATTCGTCTGACCAGGCGACATGTTCCCATCGATCCATGGTCCAGTCTCGATGATCCCGTGTCCAGTGCAATTGTCCCTGACGATGTGATTGGGTCAACATGGGAACAAGTGGGGGGCCATCTGTTTTTGAGCTCCACGTTAAACGATGTGCGCAGTGCGCTGTGCTCCCTTTGTACAATATTTATGTCACTCTCCGACCTCCGACCTGTCTGCCTGTGAGACTCAATGGAACCTGGCGGTCCTCTGAAGATGTCCAACGCGGCTCTGCACGAAACGACAAGGACAAAACTGTTTCATGGACTGCGAACATACATCCCGAAAGATTGCAAGCTTACTATTTTCTTTTATAATCTGCACTTTAATAAAAATGGCACGGTAATGTTACTCGTTGTTGTTGTTGTTGTTGTGGTCTTCAGTCCTGAGACTGGTTTGATGCAGCTCTCCATGCTACTCTATCCTGTGCAAGCTTCTTCATCTCCCAGTACCTACTGCACCCTACATCCTTCTGAATCTGTTTAGTGTATTCATCTCTTGGTCTCCCTCTACGATTTTTACCCTCCACGCTGCCCTCCAATACCAAATTGGTGATCCCTCGATGCTCAGAATATGTCCTATGAACCGATCCCTTCTTCTAGTCAAGTTGTGTCACAAGCTCGTCTTCTCCCCAATTCTATTCAATACCTCCTCATTAGTTATGTGAATCTTCAGCATTCTTCTGTAGCACCACATTTCGAAAGCATCTATTCTCTTCTTGTCTAAGCTATTTATCGTCCACGTTTCACTTCCATACATGGCTACACTCCATACAAATACTTTCAGAAACGACTTCTTGACATTTAAATCTATACTCGACGTTAAAAAATTTTTCTTCTTCAGAAACGCTTTCCTTGCCATTGCCAGTCTACATTTTATATCCTCTCTACTTCGACCATCATCAGTTATTTTGCTCCCCAAATAGCAAAACTCCTTTACTACTTTAAGTGTCTCATTTCCTAATCTAATTCCCGCAGCATCACCCGACTGAATTCGACTACATTCCATTATCCTCGTTTTGCTTTTGTTGATGTTCATCTTATACCCTCCTTTCAAGACACTGTCCATTCCGTTCAACTGCTCTTCCAAGTCCTTTGCTGTTACTCAGGAGACAGGAAAAGTTGTGATCTAAATGACAATATATTTATTCAATCTTAACATAAAAAGACAAAAAATGACTAAGCAAACGTCACACATACATCTTTATTTGACAAACGCTTTCACTAACATGGGGCTTGTGGTGGACAAAGTGATCAGCTGGGGATCGACACACGACACTAACCAGAACACTAATCGCTCTATCTGACTTCATACTCGTGAATCCGGCGTATGGAACAACAACTACCCCACAATCAAGCGTTTATATTCTAACCATTCCAAAAAGAAGAATATGATTCGTAAGAACAGGGTGCTGAGAAACATATACTGGAGCCCTACGCCGTAGCAGCGAATACTTCACCCTCCTGCTGGTCAGGGCGGTACACCACGATGCGTTCGGTGACGGAAATCAAGGGCGGCCGCAATGTGTTATTAATGGCGAGCGCCCACAAAATGCAAGTACGCTGTCTCCTGTTCGGTTAATCCGGAACGCAGGTACTTTCCTGTGAGCCTCTGAAACCCCAGTGGATTGCAGTGTGCAGGTGGACCCGTTTGCTGGTCTGCCAAACCAATTTCACTATGCGTGACGGAATATGTCAAATGTTTAGACAGTTGTCTTGTTGGCCTCCTGCCTAACAAGGGCTCACCCTCTGCTTTATTGCTGGTCTACAATGCGCTGGCCATTGCAGCGGCGACTTCACGGTTGTAGTCAGTCTACCTGGACCTGGGTGCCTACCGACTGGCGCCAACCAATGTGTCTGCTCAATGAGACCGCTGAACTCGGCCTGGAAATTTTTCCACCCAGGTTCCACATAAAAAACGCGCTTCCGTCGGCCCACCGTGGCCGTGCTTTTACTGCAGTCGTTTAAATCGGCACCCTATTCCTTTGAACGCAAGTAGAGCTTACCGTTATTCTTACCCTGGAGCACGCCAGCAAGAGCATGAACTACTGCCCACCATTTCATCATGATGTATGAAGTCAAATTGCAAGAAAGATCATATTCCATAAGAACATGAAGCGGTATAACACTGAATCACAAGTGAGAATGCCCTGCAATCTCTCAAGATGCACGAGCAGCTTAGACAATGTAGGTATCTAATTGGTTTAACATTTCAGTCTCTCTTGATAGCGAAAGTACCGTACTTTACAACATTTTATTTCATTTTTAAAAGTTTGAAATTGCTGCATTTTAATGCACCTGATTCATATTTTAGCCTTAGTAATAAAAGTGCCTGTAACACAAGGCACACTTCACTACATACAGACGTGCTGTTACTACTCTGCCCTAATACTAAAGCCTAGTCTCTGGGATTCGGCCTTATACAGGGTGGTCAGAATCAGTCTGAAAAGCTTTTAAGGATATTGTAGGTAGGTTGTGCTGAGAAACAATTGTTAACACAAGGATGGGGCCCCTCCACGCCCACACCAACGTGGTGACCAAACCAAAAGTTCTACTGTCACCTCCGTAAACATGTTAGTTTTTTAATCAGGCGTCACAGGATGCGGGCTGTGATGTTGTCCATGCGTCTGGGTAAGATTACTCATTAACATGGTCCATCAGGAGATACAAGTGGTCGAAAACGATTGAAGGGTAGCGGTTGTAAGGGCAGAGGAAAAAAAGTGCCAAGGCAAGCGCCAAGGGAAAAAAACCCCTGCGACAGTAGGACGGGCAGTAAGGGCAGTAGCGGCTTGCTATCTGCGACAGTGCATGCAAGGTGTGGTTGTGTTGGTTCGAGGTATCGTGCATCGTTACCTTTCTCGTTGTTGGAGCCTGTTGCGGCGCTTGCTGCAGTTGCTGCGTCCCTGCAACAGTTCAAGGTCATTGTGGATTAGTGGGCGATCGGTCGTAGATCGGCTCACAGACTGTGTAGGGGGTGTGTGTGGTTGGTTTGCGTGCTGTGTACAGTACGGTTTCCCTGCGGTTGCCTGTTTTTCGGCTAGTCGCACATCTGGGTTTCCAGTAATAACTGTGTTGCAGGGGCTCGCCAGTACTGTCGTGTTAGCGTTCTATAGACCATAGATGTTCAGTTCCTAGCCAGTAATGTCTTTGGTCTGTTATGCTTCCATCTATGGTTGTGGTCGTAGTTACCCACAGAAAGGATAAACGGGTTGCGCGAGTGTCTCGTGTTATTGTACAGTCGTGTGGAGAGTTTTTGGAATACCTGCAATTGTTAAGAAGAGAATTACATACGTAGCGTTATTTCCGAGCTAGCTATCATTGAAGTTAGACAATCCGGCCGCGCTCTAATTCAGGTAGCCTGTCAGATAGAATTAGCGTCAGTTGTTCTCATAACGTAGATCAGGGGTCTCCAAACTTTTTAGTCCACGGGCCACATTGACTCCTCCACGAAGTCATAAGGGCCACTCACGGTGAGTGGTTATTTATTTTACACAGACTTAACTAAACATATGAATGACCTTAATTTAAAATTGTAAGGTGCAAACCAGCTTC
This sequence comes from Schistocerca americana, assembly GCF_021461395.2. NCBI lineage: Eukaryota > Metazoa > Arthropoda > Insecta > Orthoptera > Acrididae > Schistocerca > Schistocerca americana. The sequence continues at coordinate 1,242,947,411 of NC_060119.1, read as the reverse complement.
TGCCTGATTTATACAAGCATGTTAAGTCCTTTCGACAAAAGATTCCTTTGTTTCAATCTCAGTTGAACAATGTATGCATCACGGATTTTAATAATGCCAAACATTCAGTCAGCAAACTGAGATTCCGTTTCCTGTAACTTTCGCAATTGAAGCTTTTGGGCGCTTTAAAAATTTATTTTGAATCACGTTTTTCAGATATGAATGCAAATTCAAACGATATCGAGATATTTCAAAATCCCTTTGACGCCGATATAGAAGCGTTACCCGCAGAACTTCAGTTTGAAATTATTGATTTGCAATGTAACGACTTTTTTAAAGAAAATCATTCAAAGTCAACATTACTGGAATTTTATAAGTGTCTTCCATCCACACAGTTTCCAAATTTACATAAATTTGCCCGTGGCTTTTTTTCCGCTTTTGGCACTACTTATCTGTGTGAAAAAACTTTCTCAAAAATGAAACATGCAAAAAGTATTTACAGATCAAAATTAAGTGATGAGCATTTGAAGTCGCTTATGATTATCTCTACCACTAAACTTGATCCACAACTGGAGGTAATTATGAAAGGACAGTTACAGCTACACAAAAGTCACTAATTATCCCTAAGATGTTAAATTTCTTTACACGAATACTCTAAGACTGTGAGTTTTCAAGGTATAAATTAATTACAGTTATTTTTATACATCAGTTACAACTAAAATATCCAATATCATTATGTACACCAGGTACTGTATTTTCTTTAAATTGCCTTTAAATAAAAATATTTTTACGATTTACTTGCTATGTGTATTTTACAACGTAATCAAAAGAAAGTGAAACATCGCTTAAGAAGCATCTTCCATAATAAGTGGCGTCCATTTGAAAGACTTGCACCAGACTCGTGAGTAGAATAAAATGCAAATAATTTATTTACTTAAAATGTATTCGCCAAACTGGTCTGTTAGCCGTTCTTTTTTTTTTCACTATCACACGGAGAATGGTCTGTCTGTTTATTGTGGATAGCCACAAGTTTAACCGTGACCTTCCGCTTTGCAAAGATAGAGCTCCGACAATGTCGCGGTTTATTGGTCGCGATAGGCCTCGAGACTCAATTGTAGGCAGTATAGGTACCACATCAAATATTTGGCGGGCCGGACACCGGGGATGTCCGGCCAGATAACGCGGGAAGGTTTGCCGGCCCTCGTGGGACAGTTTCGGCCCGCGGGCCGTAGTCTGGAGACCCCTGGCGTAGATGATAGCGCACGTGACTGCTCCACCTTTGGCTCGAGTTCAGTCCTTTTTATGGTTCGTTGTCCAATTTTTCTGTCACTCCCTTGTTTGGTGTTAGGAAACCAAACGAATATAAAGTTTGGCAACATCGTCTCTGGCGTGCCGCTTGAATTTGCGCCCGCATCGATCTGATTGGCTATCTTCAGTGCTAACCAACTCGAAAACGGCACAACGTATCGAACATCGAATTTTTTCGTAACGGTTATTTCTCATCACAAGTTACACTGCAACAGTCTTACTAGCTTTTCAGACTGTTTCTGACAAGGGAACCTCCCCATCGCACCCCCCTCAGATTTAGTTATAAGTTGGCACAGTGGATAGGCCTTGAAAAGCTGAAGACAGATCAATCGAGAAAACAGGAAGAAGTTGTGTGGAACTATGAAAAAAATAAGCAAAATACACAAACTGAGTAGTCCATGTGCAAGATAGGTAACATTTCGGAGTATATTGGCTCCGGAGTGCCGTGGTCCCGTGGTTAGCGTGAGTAGCTGCGAAACGAGAGGCCCTTGGTTCGATTCTTCCCTCGAGTGAAAATTTTAATTTTTTATTTTCAGACAATTATCAAAGTTCAGGCACTCACACATAATCAACTTCGCTCTCCAAAATTCCAGGACATATTCAGATTTGTTTGGACATATGCAGGATTTGACGGTCTACACACGGAAAAACTTGAAAACGTTAAAGACAGGTGTTTTGACAGAGCACAGGGAAAACTGTGTGTCTGTGAAACTGTTGCATTCATTTGTTGCAGTTTATGTGACAAACTCTTATGTTTTCATCACTTTTCTGGGAGTGATTGTCACATCCACAAGAAAACCTAAATCGGGCAAGGTAGAAGAATCTTTTTACCCATTCGCCAAGTGCAGAAGTTAGGTGGGTCGATAACATATTCCTGTCATGTGACGCACACGGCGTCACCAGTGTCGTATAGAATATATCAGATGTGTTTTCCTGTGGAGGAATCGGTTGACCTAGGACCTTGCGATCAAATGTTTTCGGTTCCCATTGGAGAGGCACGTCCTTTCGTTTACTAATCGCACGGTTTTACGGTGCGGTCGCAAAACACAGACACTAAACTTATTACAGTGAACAGAGACGTCAATGAACGAACGGACAGATCATAACTTTGCGAAAATAAAAAAAGTAAACTTCTCACTCGAGGGAAGACTTGGACCAAGAACCTCTCGTTCAGCAGTTGCTCACGCTAACCACGGGACCACGGCGCACCTAAGCTTACAGTCTCCTTGATGTTGCCTATGATGCGCATGGACTACTCAGTTTTTATATTTTGTTTATTTTTTTCATAGTTCCACACAACTTCTTCCTGTTTTCTCGATTGATCCGCGTTCAGTTTTTCAAGGCCTATCCGCTGAGCCAACTTATAGCTAAATCTGAGGGGGGTGCGATGGGGAGGTTCCCTTGTGAGCACCCTGTATAATCGTCGAACTTTTAGTCTTCTCATACATAATAAGGCAAATCAACTGGCGACGGTGTTGGTAGCAGTCCTATATTATACATAATCTCTTTCGTTATTCATTGTAAACAGCGTAGATGATGAGAATTTATGTAAAATTTTATTTCTCTGTATTCTAGTGTTAAATGCAAAGACGCGTAATTCAGCCGAAACCATTTTTAGGATTCCGTGGCTCAATCTGTAAAAACGGTACCGTTACATGATCGCTTTGTTATCCGTCTCTGTCCGACGGTTAACAACCATATTTCACAGAAATAAGTAGACGTATCTAAGATAGCTATTTTTTGTTCGTGTTACTGGATGTGTTAACATTTGTGAAGGAAAATGACATATTTGAAGAATTCTTGTCAGAGAAACTGTTGTTAAGCAACAGAGTCTGTGTCTGCGATGGCAGCTCTGCGGAGTCGTAGAATCTTTGACAGCCAGTAGTGGATGGCTGCGGAGTGCAGCAGATGGGATTCGATGTGCGTACAGTGTAATGCATGGACGCACTTTTGGAACTACATGAGTTGCAGATTTATTACGAGGAGGAATGATGACCCCGAAAAATGGTTGGATAGCATACGGACACAAAAAAAGTTTAAAAAGATATTATTTGATGAGGTAAAATGTTTATTTTTATTTTTGTAGACGTGTATTGTTGGTCCATTCCACCCTCGTCACTTGATGATTATTCCATTGATTGATCTTCTGCGCCAATTCACTGTACCATGGAAGATATTAGACTAAATTAATTTTCATATTAGAGTCTATAATTGTTTTTTCTGTTTTTTATAATGTATTATACCTCCTGTATTTTCATCATATTCATCATATTATAAATGAACACATCTAAGCCCACAGGAGCGACATCTATGAAGCACATAGGCAAACATATTTCTGGTAGCTACTGCACTTCAGTATGGTTTGCCAGTTGCAAAATGACTGTGGACGATGTGGCCTGTTTTACACCATATTTTAGTCCTACGTGACGATGCTTTGCTTAGTCTATTTATATGTTTTGACGTTGCCAGTACGGCTTTACCACATTAGGACATGGTGTAGAACAGGTATGCTTTATCTTATTTTATCTGTACATTCCCAGTTTATATCAGAGTATATCGTGATAGAAAATACTGCATTGTTTTGAAAGATAGACTGCCCACTAGTCGTACATCTTTTATATTGTAGGTCTGAAGATGGTCAATACTGATTGAAACCGGACATCGTCGAAGGACTTTATATTGTGATCAAAGACTGGAATAAAAAACATATTTTCACATAGACAAAGGTGTAATTAGGTGAATGACGGACACTAACTTCACTTAACTAAGGTTTATTCAGCACTTGCACATACAAGAGCACGGAGCGAGCTGCCTCCGGCCAGAACACATACAGTATACATAAAGCTACAGAACATTCCGGTAGAATGATTCTTGACATTTGTGAATACTTCTAGAATGTACTCGAACCGAATATAAAAATTAAAATTGTACAGTATAGGTGAGTATTAAACTCACGACCCTCCATGCAACAGTTTAGTATCATAACCACTACACCATGGTGCTACTCAGCTTCTTTTGCGACAATATGAGTAAGTTTGCACGGAACCCTAGATGACCGAGTCCTACTCACAGCTAGACAATTTTTAGCAGTTAATAAAACGTCATTTTAACTGTTTTTTCACAACATTATATATTAAAACAACTCTTATAATCGATTTACTGTCGTGATCTAACACTGGTAAAAAAGTGATAAATAATGAGATAAAAATATGTGAAAAATATTTTTCCAATTTTAGGCAGTGCAGAGTGGCAGGCAGAGTAGGGGGCAGTGCAGAGTGCTTTCCGAAAGTCAAGAAACGTAAGAATTCATGAGCAAAGCAGCCGTTGTTCCTGGAAAGAGCTTTCACGCTTTGATGGTGCCTTTCTGTGCTGATTTTTTAAGCTATTAATATCCATCAAACATTTAGTTTGTTCCTTACTACAGGTAAATTCGTTACACTTTGAGAGCAATTCAGGCTCTCGGAGGGGCTTTTTCAAACTGTTGCTTTATATAACTTCGAAACCGGCCAGTATTTAAATCTGCACAGAAGGTTGCCAGTTCTGGAAGGAAGCGCAATCCGCTTAGCGTCCGCCTTCTCGCAGCCTTCAAGAGAGTCTCTTTAGAGCGATCGCCTGCCTCTGAAGATGTAAATGGCTGCCGGAACAATGGCGCTATCAGGCAAGATGGCCGACCCGCGGGTGGCTACAAGTTATCCCATTATGCCGCCCGCGCCACGCAGACACGAAGACGGCCAAGTTGCACCCGTGCCGGAATCGGACTGCGTCCCGCGCCCACTGTTAATCACTGGCTGGCAGCCGGCGCTTGCAGTTCCACCAGCTGCTCTCCCTAACATTCGAGCACTGCGCGAGGCGGGGGAGTTCTCAGGAACTGTTCCAGATCTCTGTCTCTCCATCTACATCTCCCAAATCCACTGTACTTTGCGCGACGGAGGGTGGAGGAGAACTGGCTTAAGTGTCTACCCTGGGGAAAGTGTCCTTTCCTCCGACATCCTATGACAAATAAGCATACCAAATATACGTATTCTGTAGCTATAAGACACAAGACTTTGAAGTCATTTTGAAGATAAAACCCCTTCAGCTGTAAGTACATTATTTGTAAGCACGAGCAGTTTTGCAGCATTTCAGCTACATCATCAGGTGCAGTATACAGGGTGGTCCATTGATAGTGACCGGGCCAAATATCTCACGAAATAAGCATCAAACGAAAAAACTACAAAGAACGAAACTCGTCTAGCTTGAAGCGGGAAACCAGATGGTGCTATGGTTGGCGCGCTAGATGACGCTGCCGTACGGCTTGTGGCGTTTGCTGTGTTATTCAGTGGTTTGGTATTTAACTAATTTGTAAATGGAAATGACAATCTTATTTTATTACATTGAGTATTTACTAAATAATTTATCTCCCGGCTAAAGATTTGATCAAGTTGCTAAAGAACTCCAAGTTAACGTCGTGTTAAAGTGTTGTCTGTAAGTTGTGTAAGTGTCACTAAATCACAGTTCATACAACAGATTCCTTACAACTATTGATTAAGATGAAAGCAGTTATCTTCAGCAAAATGATCATTAAAACCACCGAATATCAGCCGCGCACAACACTGACGTATGTTACCTGAAACAATATTCTTCGCAACTCGTGCGTAATTAATTTCGGCTCCATACATCAGCTAGAAAAGTTTCTTATAAGGATCGTGCTATGAGCACCGCTTTTAAAGAACCAATCTGATTCGAATCATTTTCATTAAAATGAGTTCGGGACCACCGGTGCACATTTATTTTTACACATTTGTATTACCTTCGGCATTTATTCTGCAGAGTTGCGTAATTTAAATTTGAATTTGCCGCTGAGATAATTGTTAAGGTGGCGGAAGACAATTGATAGAGACTTTCTATTGTCAGAGCAAATAAGTAAATATTTAAAATGCTTATTAAACTCTATAAAATCTATTTTCGTATTGTGCACTATCTAGACTTCATCGAGCAAACATTTGATTTGTTTCTAAGGAAAACACAGACAAAAACACGGTACAAATCGGTATCATCAATGGCTGCGCTCCTTGCAGCGGAAAGAAATAATTAACACAGATAATGCTTACTGAGAGAGTAATTAAAGTTACAAATAATTATTCACTCTTATTTATAATAATAATCAACTCTATTTTCAAGTAATAATTAACAAATAATTACAGTTTCTTAACAGACCTCAGTTCGATATGCGTCCGCAACCTACAAAAGCCACCCAACCAAAGGTAAAAAAAATGGAAGACAAACGCACATCATAAAAGGAATTTACAATTATCATTGTCTTTGTATGATACACATCGATATGTCCAATTACATCATAGAATATTATATAAATAATTAATATTTATCATCGGTTTCTCTGTTTCTTCATACGTCGAATAGATAATGTTTATAACTGTTAGAGGCATAATTTTCTCTCGTTGTACTGTAGCTAAAATTTATCTCGTGGATGCTCAAATGGCTCTGAGCACTATGCGACTTAACTTCTGAGGTCATCAGTCGCCTAGAACTTAGAACTACTTAAACCTAACTAACCTAAGGACATCACACACATCCATGCCCGAGGCAGAATTCGAACCTGCGACCGTAGTGGTCGCTCGCCTCCAGACTGTAGCGCACAGAACTGTACGGTGACTCCGGCCGACGACGCTGCCATAGGTCAAACGGATGTCAACTGCGTTTTTAAGCCGGCCGGTGGCCGACCGGTTCTACGCGCTTCAGTCTGGAACCGCGAGACCACTACGGTCACAGGTTCGAATCTTGCCTCGGGCATGGCTGTGTGTGATGTCCTTAGGTTAGTTAGGTTTAAGTAGTTCTAAGTTCTAAGGGTCTGATGACCTCAGATGTTAAGTCCCATAGAGCTCAGATCCATTTGAACCATTTTTTGCGTTTTTAAAATAGGAACCCCTATTTTTATTACATATTCGTGTAGTACATAAAGAAATATGAATGTTTTAGTTGGGCCACTTTTTTCGCTTTGTGACAGATGGCGCTGTAATAGTCACAAACGTATAAGTACGTGGTATCACGTAACATTCTGCTAGTGCGGACGGTATTTGCTTCGTGATACATTACCCGTGTTAAAAATGGATCGTTTACAAATTGCGGAAAAGGTCGATATCGTGTTGATGTATGGCTATTGTGATCAAAACGCCCAACGGGCGTGTGCAATGTATGCTGCTCGGTATCCTGGGCGACATCATCCAAGTGTCCGGACCGTTCACCGGACAGGTACGTTACTTAAGGAAACAGGAAGTGTTCAGCCACACTTGAAACGTCAACCACGACCTGCAACTAACGATGATGCCCAAGTAGGTGTTTTAGCTGCTGTCGCGGCTAGTCCGCACATCAGTAGCAGACAAATTGCGCGATAATCGGGAATCTCAAAAACGTCGGTGTTGAGAATGCTACATCAACATCGATTTCACCCGTACCGTATTTTTATGCACCAGGAATTGCATGGCTCCGACTCTGAACGTCGTGTACAGTTCTGCCACTGGGCACTAGAGAAATTACGGGACGATGACAGATTTTCTGCACGCGTTCTATTTAGCGACGAAGCGTCATTTACCAACAGCGGTAACGTAAACCGGCATAATATGCACTATTGGGCAACGAAAAATCCACGATGGCTGCGACAAGTGGAACATCAGCAAACTTGACGGGTTAATTTATGGTGTGGCATTATGGGAGGAAGGATAATTGGCCCCGATTTTATCGATGGCAATCTAAATGGTGCAATGTATGCTGATTTCCTACGTAACGTTCTACCGATGTTACTACAAGATGTTTCAGTGCATGGCAGAATGGCGATGTGCTTCCAACATGATGGATGTCCGCCAAATAGCTCGTGTGCGGTAGAAGCGGTATTGTATAGCATATTTCATGCCAGGTGGATTGGTCGTCGAAGCACCGGATTTCTTTCTGTGGGGAAAGTTGAAGGATATTTGCTATCGTGATCCACCGACAACGCCTGACAACATGCGTCAGCGCATTGTTAATGCATGTGCGAACGTTACTGAAGGCGAACTACTCACTGTTGAGAGGAATGTCGTTACACGTATTGCCAAATGCATTGAGGTTGACGGACATCATTTTGAGCATTTATTGCATTAATGTGGTATTTACAGGTAATCACGCGTAACAGCATGCGTTCTCAGAAATGATAAGTTCACAAAGGTACGTGTATCACATTGAAACAGCCGAAAGAAAATGTTCAAACGTACCTACGTTCTGTATTTTAATTTAAAAAACCTACCTGTTACCAACTGTTCGTCTAAAAGTGTGAGCCATATGTTTGTGACTACTACAGCGCCATCTATCACAAAGCGAAAAAAGTGATCAAACTAAAACTGTGGTGTCACCGCCAGACACCACACTTGCTAGGTGGTAGCCTTTTAAATCGGCCGCGGTCCGCTGGTATACGTCGGACCCGCGTGTCGCCACTATCAGTGATAGCAGACCGAGCGCCGCCACACGGAAGGTCTAGAGAGACGTCCTGGCACTCGCCTCAGTTGTACAGCCGACTTTGCTAGGAAAGGTTCACTGAGAATTACGCTCTCATTTGCCGAGACGATAGTTAGCATAGCCTTCAGCGAAGTCAGTTGCTACGACCTAGCAAGGCGCCATTTATCCTTTTCTATGTATCTAATGAAGCATGTACAGTAACAAGACCAATGTTCAACAATTGTGGATTAAAGTTAAGTATTCCAGCAGCTACGTACTTTTCTTTATAGCATTCATTACGTATCCTGTTTCAGACCTCACGCCAGCCTGCGTGAGCTTATAGCGTGCATTTCGGTGTCCTCTAACCACACGGTGTTGGCACTTCTGCCGACACTTCAAAAACATTCATATTTATTTACGTACTACACGAATATGTAATAAAAAATGGAGGTTCCTATTTTAAAACCGCAGTTGACATCCGTTTGACCTATAGCAGCACCATCTAGCGGGCCAACCATAGAGCCATCTGGTTTCCCCCTTCAAGCTGGACGAGTTTCGTTCTTCTTAGTTTTTTCGTTTGATACTTATTTCGTGAGATATTTGGCCCGGTCACTATCAATGGACCACCCTGTATAATATATTCTGTAAGTACCTTATTTGTAAGCACAGCAGTTTCGCAGTATTTCAGCTACATTATCAGGCGCAGTATATACAAACTCACGTAAGGCAAGGAAAAGATAGAACAGCTTAATTCCCGTCGCTCCGCCATCTTCCTCTCACTTGACCTCGAACGCGCTTATGACCGCGTCTGGCATTCCGGTCTCCTCTTCAAGCTCCAAACCTTTGCCCTTCCCATTAACTACGTCCGTCTGATCGGTTCCTTTCTCTCCCGCCGTCCTTCCTATGTCACCATCCATAACACCGATTCCTACACCTTTTTCCCCTCCGCCGGTGTGCCCCAAGGCTCCGTCCTCTCCCCCCTCCTGTATCTTTTGTACACGGCGGACATGCCGCCGCCATCACCCCCCGTCCACCTTCTCCAGTTTGCCGATGACACCGCCTTCCTTGCCCTTGCCCCCACCCTGCAACGCTCCCAACGCCTACTCCAATCCCATCTTGACCGTTTCACCGCTTGGTGCAACCAGTGGTTGCTCAAGGTCAATCCTTCCAAAACCCAGGCGATCATTGTAGGCAAAACCACCCCTTCCTTCCGCCTCCTTGATTTCTATCTCACCGTCTATGGCCGTCCCATCGCCCTCACTCCCACCCTTACGTACCTTGGCGTCACCCTCGACCGTCGCCTCTCCTGGACTCCCCATCTCCAGACAATCCAAGCCAAGGCACGTTCCCGCCTCCGTCTCCTCAAGCTCCTTTCCGGCCGTACGTGGGGTCTGGACCCCTCCACCATCCTCCACACCTATAACTCCCTCATCCGCCCTATCCTTTGTTATGCCCATCCAGTATGGGTCTCCGCTCCCCCTACCTTTTATAAATCCCTCCAAATCCTTGAACGCCATGCTCTCCGCCTCGCCTATCGCATCCGTCTCCCCTCCCGCACGCGGATCCTGTATGATCTCATCCCCTTCCCCCACCTCCTCCTTTTCCTTGAGAGGATACGGATCCTGTACACCTCCCGTAAACTCGACCCTCCTCACCCGCTCGTCTCCCCACTCCTCTCCCACCCCCGCCCGCTGCCGCGCCTGTATTCCCATGTCCCACCCGGTCTCAATCTCTCCACCCTCCTTACCCTCTCCCAAGGTGGCTTCCGCCAGCTCCCTCTCCCTGATGATGTCCTCGTCCCCTCCATCTACCCCTCCTATCAACTTTGACCCTGCCCCGCCCCCCTCTCCCGGTGTCATTTCCTTTCGGCGCCCTCCCTCCCTTCTCTTCCCTTCCCTTCTCTTCCCTTTTCCCCTGTCCCCTCCCTCCACCCCTCTTCCCCCGGGCATCCTTCCCCCTTCCTCCCTCCCCCCCTTTCTCCCCTGCCCGTGGCATCTCTGCTCTCCCATCTCGCTCTCCCACTCCCCTTCCTCCTCCTCCTCCTCTATTGGCAGGTCCCCGGACTCACACACGCTCAGTGGACTGTCGCGCGCCGGAGATCACCGCCGTCAGTGTATCGTGTGTGCTGTCATGTTTAGTGTTCAGTGTTTCACCGTCACACTCCATCGTTCACCAGTGCCGTCGTCTTCTTCAGTGTTTGTGCTTCGTGTCACCCGTTCATCATGTGGATTGCCATCGAGTGTGAACGGCTTCTTGTGTTTCTATGTTCATGTGTCTACTGTTTTTTCCCGCCGATTTTTTACGTGATGTCTCTTCTCTGTTTATCTCATTGTACTCTCTTCGGCTGAAGAGCGGCGTATTGTGCTGCTGCCAGCCTACCTGATTGTTCAGGTGTCAAAATAACAATAAAGTAAAAAAAAAAAAAAAAAAAAGGGAAAAGATAAACAGGATGAACATACTCAAAAACTCTGGTCATGTTATGATCAGAAAAGAGAATACGATGACCCACCCTTCATAGTCAGTAATTTTTCGCTAGGTAGCGGAAGTCAGTCGTAAAATAGCACAAAACAACATAGAACACTCCACTGATAAGCTCCCGTCATACATAGAAAGGACAAAAGCTAAAATATGAATTTATTCATAACGAACTATCTGGCAGCCGAAATACTACTGAATTACACACACCACTCGTACCAGTAAATGGTGAGCTGACGAGTCACCATACAGAGAAAGAATTATCAGAAAACGACTGTATGTGAATATATATGTGACTTTGCAAAGTAAAGCAGCATCGGTTCCTCATTTACCTAAAAAGAATTGGAAAACATACTAGTGAAAACTCCAGTTGCTCTTCAACTTTTATAGTCCTGTCTTCCTCAGTTGCGTGTAATATTACGGTACACTAATAATTTTTACTTATGGACCGTCTGACAGCAACTGAATAAAACACAATTTTAGTGCCATACGCGTTTCGCCTTTATTTTCTGCAAGGTATCATCAGTGGCCTGGAATATGTACATATGTTAGCTATTTTATTTACATTTTTGTCATTGTGCCTATAGGTTATAAACAGTTCTGGTAGTTGGTATTTCCTATTAAGTAGTAATGTTTTGAACTGTACTTACAGGTTGCATGGACAATTTCCTACATATTACGCTCCTGTTGCATTTTTGGTGTTGTTGTTCTTCTTATGAACGCCAATTTGCGGTTTTTTCCCCATTCCACAACACTATGCACTGAACGCTTGTTTTAAAGCAATGTTTTGATTTCTGTTACCGACTGTCAAATGTTTTTGCCAAAGATCGAATGTTATTGCCAAACTTACGAGTGTAACTATTGAAGTGTCTGTGGTCTGTTCGTGTATGCATTTGTGTGTGCGTTTGTGTATGTGTGTGTGTGTGTGTGTGTGTGTGTGTGTGTGTGTGTGAGTGTTTTTGGTGTGATATATATATATATATATATTTTTTTTTTTTTTTTTTTTTTGCTGTGTGAGTGTGTGTGTGTGTGTGTGTGTGTGTGTGTGTCTCCAGATGATGTGGGGAAGAGATTTCTTTTTTTATTATTTTTTGTTTTATGTTATCATTTCCTTTACTAAGTGTAGTAGGGAGCCTGTGCTGATGTGTGTTTGTTCATTTATCACATGTTTGTTTTCTGCTATGGCTTTCTGGATGTGGAAGTTTTCTTGCGTTTGTATAAGATGTTTGTCATGGTTGCTTATTCTCATTATTTTCACTTCTTGTTCCATGTTTGTAGGATGATGGTTGTAGTGTTTTAAATTCTCTGCAAATGTGGAATGGTTTGTTTCATACTTCCAACATCTGATATGTTCTTTGTATCTTGTTTGAAAATTCCTGCATGTCATGCCTATGTATACTGCATCACAACTTTGACATTCAAGTTTATATATTCCTGACTGTTGGAATTTGTCTCTCTTGGTAGCTGGCTGGCTGGCTTAGGTGTGATTGAATGGTTTGCCCAGGCTTATATGCTATTTTGAAGCCCTGTCTCTTTAGGATGTTTGCAACTCTGTGTGTTAGTTTATGTGTGTAGGTCATGGTGTACCATCTGGTTCTTTTCTGTGTGGTGTTGTCATTGTGTGTGTTTGCTGAGTGTGTTTGTAAGTTTTCAGCTTGTGAGAGATTTTGTATTGTGGAACTGTTGTGTTTGTTTTTTATTTGTGTTTTTATTTTTTGATTGAGCTTGTGTACCACATGTGTGTCATACCCGTTGTTCCTAGCTATTTGTATGATTGTACTCATTTCTTGTTCATAGTTTCTCTTGCTGAGTGGGATTCTGTTTAATCTATGTAACATGTGTCTTAGTGCTGCACGTTTCTGGCTGTGGGGGTGGTTGGATGTGGAATGTATTATTGTGTCTGTGGCTGTTGGTTTTCTAAAGATGTTAAATGTATGTTTATCATTTTCTTTTTTATTTGTAATGTCATGAAAATTTATTTGATTTTTTTTTTCTTTTTCAAGTGCGAATTTTATGTTCTGATGAGCTTTGTTTATTTCTGAATGGAGTTCATCTATTTTTTCACTTGGCTCATCTACCAGATAGATAATGTCATCCACGTATCTGTACCAATACATGATTTTGAAACTTTCATTTGTGATTATTTTATCAAATATCTGATTTTCTAGGTGACTGATGAAAATGTTTGCTAGTGTTCCTGATATTGGGGATCCCATGGACAGTCCATCAGTTTGTAGATAATATTTTTTCTCAAACTGAAAGTAGTTTTGTTCAGTTGTCAGTCTGAGCATATCTGTTATTTCTTTTATTGCATCTGTAGTGAGGTTGCTGTGGGATGAGAGATTTTGTTCTATGATTTCTATTGTTTCGGTGATAGGGATGGAGGTATACACATTTTCTATATCGAATGAAATCAGTGATGCTGCCTGTGGTACCTGTATGTTCTGTATGTTTTCTATTAGGTTTCCTGTGTTTATCACTGTTCTGTTGTTTTCTACTTTATAGTGTTTTGTAACTAACTTTTGGAGGTGTTTGGCTATGCGGTATTTTGGGGCTTTCTTGAAGTTGATAACAACTCTTCCCCACATCATCTGGAGACACACACACACACACTCACACAGCAAAATATATATATATATATATATATATATATATATATATATATATATATATATATATATACACACTCCTGGAAATTGAAATAAGAACACCATGAATTCATTGTCCCAGGAAGGGGAAACTTTATTGACACATTCCTGGGGTCAGATAAATCACATGATCACACTGACAGAACCACAGGCACATAGACACAGGCAACAGAGCATGCACAATGTCGGCACTAGTACAGTGTATATCCACCTTTCGCAGCAATGCAGGCTGCTATTCTCCCATGGAGACGATCGTAGAGATGCTGGATGTAGTCCTGTGGAACGGCTTGCCATGCCATTTCCACCTGACGCCTCAGTTGGACCAGCGTTCGTCCTGGACGTGCAGACCGCGTGAGACGACGCTTCATCCAGTCCCAAACATGCTCAATGGGGGACAGATCCGGAGATCTTGCTGGCCAGGGTAGTTGACTTATACCTTCTAGAGCACGTTGGGTGGCACGGGATACATGCGGACGTGCATTGTCCTGTTGGAACAGCAAGTTCCCTTGCCGGTCTAGGAATGGTAGAACGATGGGTTCGATGACGGTTTGGATGTACCGTGCACTATTCAGTGTCCCCTCGACGATCACCAGTGGTGTACGGCCAGTGTAGGAGATCGCTCCCCACGCCATGATGCCGGGTGTTGGCCCTGTGTGCCTCGGTCGTATGCAGTCCTGATTGTGGCGCTCATGTGCACGGCGCCAAACACGCATACGACCATCATTGGCACAAAGGCAGAAGCGACTCCCATCGCTGAAGACGACACGTCTCCATTCGTCCCTCCATTCACGCCTGTCGCGACACCACTGGAGGCGGGCTGCACGATGTTGGGGCGTGAGCGGAAGACGGCCTAACGGTGTGCGGGATCGTAGCCCAGCTTCATGGAGACGGTTGCGAATGGTCCTCGCCGATACCCCAGGAGCAACAGTGTCCCTAATTTGCTGGGAAGTGGCGGTGCGGTCCCCTACGGCACTGCGTAGGATCCTACGGTCTTGGCGTGCATCCGTGCGTCGCTGCGGTCCGGTCCCAGGTCGACGGGCACGTGCACCTTCCGCCGACCACTGGCGACAACATCGATGTACTGTGGAGACCTCACGCCCCACGTGTTGAGCAATTCGGCGGTACGTCCACCCGGCCTCCCGCATGCCCACTATACGCCCTCGCTCAAAGTCCGTCAACTGCACATACGGTTCACGTCCACGCTGTCGCGGCATGCTACCAGTGTTAAAGACTGCGATGGAGCTCCGTATGCCACGGCAAACTGGCTGACACTGACGGCGGCGGTGCACAAATGCTGCGCAGCTAGCGCCATTCGACGGCCAACACCGCGGTTCCTGGTGTGTCCGCTGTGCCGTGCGTGTGATCATTGCTTGTACAGCCCTCTCGCAGTGTCCGGAGCAAGTATGGTGGGTCTGACACACCGGTGTCAATGTGTTCTTTTTTCCATTTCCAGGAGTGTATACATATATATATATATTACACCAAAAAACACTCACACACACATACACAAAGGCACACACAAATGCATACACGAACAGACCACAGATACTTCAATAGTTACACTCATAAGTTTGGCAATAACATTCGATCTTTGGGAAAAACATTTGACTGTCGGTAACAGAAACCAAAACATTGCTTTAAAACAAGCGTTCAGTGCATAGTGTTGTGGAATGGGGAAAAAACCGCAAATTGGCGTTCATAAGAAGAACCACAACACCAAAAATGCAACAGGAGCGTAATATGTTGGAAATTGTCCACGCAACCTGTAAGTACAGTTCAAACATTACTACTTAATAGGAAATACCAACTACCAGAACTGTTTATAACCTATAGGCACAATGACAAAAATGTAAATAAAATAGCTAACATACGTACATATTCCAGGCCACTGATGATGCCTTGCAGAAAATAAAGGCGAAACGCGTATGGCACTAAAATTGTGTTTTATTCAGTTGCTGTCAGACGGTCCATAAGTAAAAATTATCAATATATCCAGTTGTTCTATCTTAATTTCTGGTTGATTCCCCAAAAATTCCCGTATAGAACTATTTCAAGGCTTAGTACGAAACTGAAATGAAGTGAAACAAGTCTGAACATCGTGTCGTCCCTAAACAGCTCGATCGGCAGAAAGCAACTCATTGTAAAGCCATATGGCAAGAGGCCGCACTCACAGGGTGAAAATTATTGAACGATGGACCTTGCCGTTGGTGGGGAGGCTTGCGTGCTTCACCGATACAGATAGCCGTACCGTAGGTGCAACCACAACGGAGGGGTATCTGTTGAGAGGTCAGACAAACATTTGGTTCCTGAAGAGGGGCAGCAGCCTTTTCAGCACTTGCAGGGGCAACAGTCTGGATGATTGACTGATCTGGCCTTGTAACACTAACCAAAACGGCCTTGCTGTGCTGGTACTGCGAACGGCTGAAAGCAAGGGGAAACTGCAGCAGTAATTTTTCCCGAGGGCATGCAGCTCTACTGTATGGTTAAATGATGACGGCGTCCTCTTGAGTAAAATATTCCCGAGGTAATATAGTCCCCCATTCGGAGCTCCGGGCAGGGACTACTCAAGAGGACGTCGTTATCAGGAGAAAGAAAACTGGCGTTCTACGGATCGGAGCGTGGAATGTCAGATCCCTTAATCGAGCAGGTAGGTTAGAAAATTTAAAAAGGGAAATGGATAGGTTATAGTTAGATATAGTAGGAATTAGTGAAGTTCGCTGGCAGAAGGAACAAGACTTTTGATGAGGTGAATACAGGGTTATAAATACAAAATCAAATAGGGGTAATGCAGGAGTAGGTTTAATAATGAATAAAAAATAGGAGTGCGGGTAAGCTAATACAAACAGCATAGTGAACGCATTATTGTGGCCAAGATAGACACGAACCCTACGCCTGCTACAGTAGTAGAAGTTTATATGCCAACTAGCTCTGCAGATGACGAAGAAATTGAAGAAATGTATGATGAAATAAAAGAAATTATTCAGATAGTGAAGGGAGACGAAAATTTAATAGTCATAGGTGACTGGAATTCGGTAGTAGGAAAAGGGAGAGAAGGAAACGTAGTAGGTGAATATGAATTGGGGCTAAGAAATGAAAGAGGAAGCCGCCTGGTAGAATTTTGCACAGAGCACAACTTAATCATAGCTAACATTTGGTTCAAGAATCATAAAAGAAGGTTGTATACATGGAAGAAACCTGGAGATACTGACAGGTTTCAGATAGATTATATAATGGTAAGACAGAGATTTAGGAACCAGGTTTTAAATTGTAAGACATTTCCAGGGGCAGATGTGGACTCTGACCACAATCTATTGGTTATGAACTGTAGATTAAAACTGAAGAAACTGCAAAAAGATGGGTATTTTAGGAGATGGGACCTGGATAAACTGACTAAACCAGAGGTTGTAGAGTGTTTCAGGGAGAGCATAAGGGAACAATTGACAGGAATGGGGGAAGGAAATACAGTAGATGAAGAATGGGTAGTTTTGAGAGATGAAGTAGTGAAGGCAGCAGAGGATCAAGTAGGTAAAAAGACAAGGGCTAGTCGAAATCCTTGGGCAAGAGAAGAAATATTGAATTTAACTGATGAAAGGAGAAAATATAAAAATACAGTAAATGAAGCAGGCAAAAAGGAATACAAACGTCTCAAAAATTAGATCGAGAGGAAGTGCAAAGCGACTAAGCAGGTAATGCTACAGGACAAATGTAAGGATGTAGAGGCTTATCTCACTAGGGGTAAGAGAGATACTGCCTACAGGAAAGAGACCTTTGAGACCTTTGGAGAAAAGAGAACCACTTGTATGAATATCAAGAGCTCAGATGGAAACCCAGCGATGTACTTGAGGACAATATTATGGAAATGGAAGAGAATGTAGATGAAGATAAAATGGGAGATATGATACTATGTGAAGAGTTTGACAGCGCACTGAAAGAGCTAAGTCGAAACAAGGCCCCGGGAATAGACAACATTCCATTAGAACTACTGACAGCCTTGGGAGAGCCAGTCCTGACAAACCTCTACCATCTAGTGAGCAAGATGTATGAGACAGGCGGAATACCCTCAAACGTCAAGAAGAATATAATAATTCCAATCCCAAAGAAAGCAGGTGTTGACAGATGTGAAAATTACCGAACTATCAGTTTAATAAGTCACAGCTGAAAAATACTAACACGAATTCTTTACAGACGAATGGAAAAACTGGTAGAAGCCCACCTTGGGGAAGATCAGTTTGGATTCCGTACAAATGCTGGACCCCGCGAGGCAATACTGACCTTACGGCTTATCTTAGAAGCTAGCTTAAGGAAAGGCAAACCTACGTTTCTAGCATTTGTAGACTTAGAGAAAGCTTTTGACAATGTTGACTGGAGTACTCTCTTTCAAATTCTGAAGGTGGCAGGGGTAAAATACAGGGAGCGAAAGGCTATTTACAATTTGTACAGAAACCAGATGGCAGTTATAAGAGTCGAGGAACGTGAAAGGGAAGCAGAGGTTGGGAAGGGAGTGAGACAGTGTTGTAGCCTATCCCCCATGTTATTCAATCTGTATATTGAGCAAGCACTGAAGGAAACAAAAGAAAAATTCGGAGTAGGTATTAAAATCCATGGAGAAGAAATAAAAACTTTGAGGTTCGCCGATGACATTGCAATTCTGTGAGAGACAGCAAAGGACTTGGAAGAGCAGTTGAACAGGATGAATTGTGTCTTTAAAGGAGGATATAAGATGAACATCAACAAAAGCAAAACTAGGATTATGGAATGTAGTCGAATTAAGTCGGGTGATGCTGCGGGAATTAGATTAGGAAATGAGACACTTAAAGTAGTAAAGGAGTTTTGATATTTAGGGACAAAATAACTGATGATGGTCGAAGTAGAGAGGATATAAAATGTAGACTGGCATTGGCAAGGAAAGCGTTTCTGAAGAAGAGAAATTTGTTAATATCGAGTATAGATTTAAGTGTCAGGAAGTCGTTTCTGAAAGTATTTGTATGGGGCGTAGCCATGTATGGAAGTGAAACATGGACGATAAATAGTTTTGACAAGAAGAGAACAGAAGCTTTCGAAATGTGGTGCTACAGAAGAATGCTGAAGATTAGATGGGTAGATCACATAACTAATGAGGAGGTATTGAATAGTATTGGGGAGAAGAGGAGTTTGTGGCACAACTTGACAGGAAGAAGGGATCGGTTGGTAGGACATGTTCTGAGGCATCAAGAGATCACAAATTGAGTATTGGAGGGCAGCGTGGAGGGTAAAAATCGTAGAGGGAGACCAAGAGATGAATACGCTAAGCAGATTCAGAGGGATGTACGTTACAGTGGGTACTGGGAGATGGAGAAGCTTGCACAGGATAGAGTAGCATGGAGAGCTGCATCAAACCAGTCTCAGGGCTGAAGACCACAACAACAACAATGAAAAAAACCTGAGTTAGGTACAAACTACTGCGTGCACACACTTTATTCCACATGTAAACGTCACTACGTATATTCATATGTAGGTTATGACATCTTCGATATGGCGCAGACGAATAGTGAAATTCTGCATAACCCGCTGAAGTGTCGAAAAAGTGATTCTGTCAATGATCCCCTGGGTTTATGTCATGCAGTGTTTTCTGGTTATTGTTGCACACCTTGTCTTTAATACAGCCCCACAAAAAGGAGTCGTATTTGTACAGAGTGACAATTATTGAACTGTCCATTATAATTATCCGGGCTGTTATGCCGTGGTCGGTTGATGAATTCTGTACTGATTCCCAACGTTTCGTCTCCGACTGCGGGAGACATCTTCAAGGGGGTCCGTAGCTCGATGGAAGGTCCAACACACCCACTGGCTCGCCACTGACTGCCGCTAAATTCCGTGTCCGCGCGCCCCCACGCCGCGGCGTGACGTCACGTGTTTTGAAAACGTCAGTGCAATTGGCTTGCCAAGGACGCTCGCAAACCATTCGAAAAATCTAGAGTGTATAGGATCCCATGCAGCTGTGGTGGTGTTTATGTGGGTACCACTAAAAGAACTGTTTCTAAACGTTTGGAAGAGCACAAGGGAAATTGTAGAAGAGGAGAAACGGAACGATCAGCTGTTGCGGAGCATGCTTTCCAGCCAGGGAACCACAATATTCGTTTTGAGGAGACGCAAGTACTAGCGGCCACGAGCGGATATTACGAAACTCTCTACAGGGAGGCAATCGAAATCGCTAAACACCCAAATAATTTCAACCGAAAGGAGGAGGGCGTCAAATTAAACGGTATATGGATGCCGGTGTTAAAGAAGATGTGTACCACCCGTCCACTACTGGGTGATGGCAACGGCGATCGACGGCGACGGACAGCGGCCAATTGCACTGACGTTTTCAAAACACGTGACGTCACGCCGCGGCGCGGGGGCGCGCGGACACGGAATTTAGCGGCAGTCAGTGGCGAGCCAGTGGGTGTGTTGGACCTTCCATCGAGCTACAGGCCCCCTTGAAGATGTCTCCCGCAGTCGGAGACGAAACGTTGGGAATCGGTACAGAATTCATCAACCGACCACGGCATAACAGCCCGGATAATTATAATGGACAGTTCAATAATTGTCACTCTGTACCATCGCAAGCGGGGGCACTGGCTATGAAGTAGCAGGCAGAATGTGAAGACGGAACTGGGGAATCGACATGTAGTGACATGGAGAGAATGTTCGTATGGAGCGCACGTGCACATCCGCGGATAACTACACGTGTAGAACGGTGACTGGACTGATGGGAACGCCAACTGATCGCTTAGAATGTGTTAAAACTGACTTAAATTCTTCAAAACTACTGTTAGTGCCAATGTTGTCCATAGAAAAGCAGCACGTTAATGGCTGTAAAATAGTTCAGGGTGATACATATTATAACTTCTAAACTATGACATACAACGATAATTTATAAAAGAACCAGGCTCCGGGCTAGCATGATGCACTTAATAGGCATCATGCTTGCTTTAAAATCTGGTATCAGTTCGAAAAACTCACAAATTTAGTTAAATATTTCTTTTAAAAAAAAAAGGCAGCACCCAAAACGAAACCGGGACAAAGCGGTTACACAAACTGACCGTTTAGGGCCCCGCTGTTGCTATCCGACATGCATTGCAAAACAGTGTTTCTCCTCTCTCATTCTTACTACTTAGCCCATGTTATCCTGTAACTCTGCCTTCCATTTCTTCCCCTACTTCCGCCTTACAATGCCCCAATGGTACTGGATTACCATCGCCGTTTACTCAATGATATATCCATACCATATCCTCATATACTTACCCTAATGACTGAATTATTCACATTAACTCACTCTCTCTCCTACCTACTTATTCATAAGGAATCCTACTCTCGTTATACTATTGGTTGCTGCAGCTGATATTACTCGTTTTTCGTCTGACGAGAGATCATTATCATCTTCCCATTTCACTTCACTGACCCCCACACTGATCTCGAAATAATAATTACGGCTATTTGTGTGTGTGTATGTGTGTGTGTAAATTACACTGGTTAGGTCGCACACATATAATACTTCTGTTATATTGACGTCTCAGTGCCGCAGCAAACCTGTACAAACAAATCAAATCAAAGATTAAGTAATTTAGGAAAAAAAGAAATTTTCTCAGATGACACTTAAATAGCCTTCATTTTATTATACCGTGGTTAGTGTCCTTTCAACATCGTGCACTGTCAAAATAGACACCCACAGCATAGCTCACGAAGCGCCAACCCCAGCGAATACGTTTGCAATTACCCAATGATTGATGGAATGTTTATATATGAAGCATTTTAATGGTTTTCGTTTCATCGACAGTATGAACTTTACAGGAATTTTTAACGTATTTTAAAAATCTGCAAAATATGGCCGTGAACAGTAGCTATAGGGACAAACGGTGGATGCCATTACAGAGTTTCCGCGCTGGTAATCCTGCAGACTTGTTCTTGCCGCAGGCTGCGTGAAAAACCGTCTTCCGCATACCCAATTATTTTCTAAAGACTCCTGCTGCTGCCCTGTAAGGCATGTGCCTTACTGTTGCCGGAGATGCTCCAAGATGCCCGCCCCAGGAGAATAAGATGGAGCTTCAGAGCTTGTGCAAATAAATTTAGCCGTGTTTTTCCTCTACTCCGTGCCCTTCTTCAGAAAAACGGTAGTGGGAGACGGGAACAGGACCGTCACTCCCATAATGAGATGCTTTTTATACAACTTGGCCTGGAACCAAAGATGAAAGTTAGTTTCTTCTACTATTAGGACGAGCTGGTACGGTCTTTAAGGATCTGAACATGTAGAAGAAGGCTTCACATTCTCATACGGCTGTTATTATGTTTTCTGTGTGGTCTTATGTACTTTTTTTAGCTTCTGTCCTTCGGACGCCAATCAGTCAGCAAGCCTCTGAAGCTTGAAGATGGAAAACAATGCAAAACACAAAAAATTGTGTAATTCCCACACTACATTGGCATAAAGGACGATATATTCAATTTCCTCATTGCTTATTTAGGTTTCCGTCACAGCTACATACAATGTTTAAGGACTACTTATTTTTTAACGCTTTTGTTCATTTGAAAACCATTACCTGTCTCTCTAATGCCTGACTGTAACATAATTCCATGAGACATTCAAAGACTTTTTGGTACATAAGGTCAACACAACGAATGTACTGTGTTGACCTGGAGTACGAACAAGTCATCTGAATATTCTATTGGAATTATGTTACAGGTTAAGCATTGGAGACACAGGATGGCTCCTTCATGAATTCATGAATGGAAGCCTTCGAAAATAGTCATTTTTAAAAATTATCTGCAGTTGTGGCAGAAACCTAAATAAATAATAAATGAATTAAATTGTAATAGAAGCCTCTCGTCTACGCATGCTTACACACACACACACACACACACACACACACACACACACACACACACACACACACACACACTGATAATCTTTGAAAAATAAGACTTGAAACAGTATTTTATTATTTGTCCAATTTATTGCAACATCAGTAGTTGCTAACGTTCCATGCCATTCGTGATTACATTGATCTGCACGTTAAATAGATGTCTAACCGCAGCTGTCTTAGCTTATCTGCCAAAGACCACTGTATTCATTCCTACCCAACAACAATATGACGCTCACTAGGTGTCACTAGAGCGCAAAAGAAAATACAGTGTTTGGCAAATAAAGTAAAACATTGAGAAGACATGATCGGAAGTCGGTGTAATTTCGTAGACATACTCACTAAGGTCAGAAATGTAAAGTATATGAATGCTTGGTGCCTATTCTTTCAGACGTGTCTGAAAGAACAGATACCACACATTCATGTAACTGATTCACCTAGATGGGCAATGGATCCACCTTCTTTAGTGCGGATGCAGAAGCACGTCCGACCTGCTTCAGGAGTCTCAGAGTAACGAACGCGGAGGAATGGGTAGGGACTGTGGATAGGTGGAGTGGCGCTCGTTGGGGGTCTGGGTCAGAAGTGAGGCGTGCCGAGGTAGTCCATGCAGTTGTGACAACGCTGTGCCCCGCTGTGCCCCGGATCCTAGGTTCGAGTCTCGACCCGGCACACATTTTCACTCGGATGAATTCTTCTCGGGTTATCAGCCGAATGGAGGTGTCGTCTTGTCGCAACGTTTCAATAAGTTTCGTACCCATTGTCTTTTGGCTGATAACCCGAGAAAAATTCATCAGTGGAATACGCCGAGAAAGACTGAAATCGCATACATCTTCAGTATGGTAGTAGGAATAAGGAAGGAGAATTGCTACTTGAGTTCTGCTTTAAATTTCAGCTAGTAATGGCGAATACTCTGTTCAAGAAACGCAACAACAGGAGGTATACGTGGAAAAGGCAGATTCCAGTGGGATAACATCATGGCCAGACAGACTCAGAAATCAGATACTTTACT
The DNA here is from genome assembly GCF_021461395.2 of Schistocerca americana. Classification (NCBI taxonomy): domain Eukaryota; kingdom Metazoa; phylum Arthropoda; class Insecta; order Orthoptera; family Acrididae; genus Schistocerca; species Schistocerca americana. Next base: position 1,242,923,652 of record NC_060119.1, on the reverse strand, counting down.
GTAAGGCGTACCCAGGAGCAGATACAGACTCAGATCACAATTTAGTGATGATGATGAACAGACTAAAGCTTAAGTGATTCGTCCAGAAGAATCAGTTTGGAAGAAAGCGGGTTACTGTAGTACAGAGGAATGATGAGATGCATTTGAAGATCGCTAAGGTTATGGATACTGTAACAAATACCAAAGTAGGCAGTCCGGTTGAAGAAGAGTGGACATATCTAAAAAGACCAATCACAGATGTTGGGAAAGACAAAAATAAGGACAAGGGAGGTAAGTGCCATGAAACAATGACTAAGAGAAGAAATACTTCAATTGATCGACGAAAGGAAGAATCACAAAAATGTTCAAGGAAAGACAGGAATACAGCAACGTACATCGCTTCGGAATGAAATAAGTAGGAAGTACAGGACAGTCAAGGGAAATGGCCTCTACGACCGTACATTGTCGAATCCATTTTCCAGATCGCCAAATCTTATGAACGTTTTTTGATTTTTCTTTGGTCTTGGTTCCATTATAAATCGCTACGTGAGGACTAAAGCCAAATTGATGGTGATTTAACTGATCCTTATTTTCATTTCCATTCTTGTCAGCAAGTAGGATGCGTGAGCTGTTAACCCAATAGTTCCATTGGTCTTGCACTTACGTCTCGCACTTACATCTCGCACTTATCACTTCTTGCTATCTTCCGATATGTAAGGTGGACTTTTCTCCGAAAATGTGTCATCAGTCTTATAGTTTCTCTGCACTAAGTTGAATAGCAGTTTGGATGCCACTTCCCGAATGATTTTAGAAATTAGGATTGCTTGTTATCTATCTCTTCCGCTCTTTTAAATTCTGACTCTAAAACTGGTTCCCCTATCTCTTCCACATCGACTCCAATTTCTTCTTCTGTCACGTCATCAGACATGCCCTCTCCCTCAGAGAAGCCTTCAACGTATTCTTTCCATCTAGCCACTCTCCCTCTCTTCCACGTTTAACAGCCGAATTCCCACAGCACTCTTAATTTCACTGATTGTTGTTTTGACTTTTCTGTACGCCGAGGCAGTCCTTCCGACTATCGTTTCATTTTCGATTTCTTCACATCTTTTTAATTTAACCCTAAGCCTGCACAACACTCATCCTGAACCCCACTCCACCCAAACCGACGCTAAGTTTGGAATAAGGAAAATAACTGTGCAAATTTGAAAACAGATGCAGAAAATAGAAACGAGAAAGAAAAAGACATGACGCTGACTGCGGTTTTCGAGAAGTGCTGTTCAGTTAAGGTATGCTCAGTGTCAGGATTCACAAATATATGTTTTGAAGCCGGAAACATATTGACATAACGTTCAACCGCTTACACAAATAAGCAGAACTTCTGTTACTAGCCTCCAGGAAACACATCCCGCTCGGTTTCACCAGTTGTATTGTGAGCAACAAGAAGGAGGTGCTGCTCGGTGTGATATTTGAACGTTATGTCAGTATGTTTGTGGCTCCAAAACATATATTTGTGAATCCTGACAATAAGCATACCTCAATTGAACAGGACGGAGCCACGTCGCACGCTGTCAGACGGTCTAAGGCAGCAAACAACTCTCGGTTCCCCGGTCTCCAGTTCATTCAGTCTGTTGTTTTGTGTGTGTGTGTGTGTGTGAGTGGCGGGGGGGGGGCATCCGAAAGGGTCGTCTACCAGACTATACCAAGCACCCCAGGTCAGTTCAAAACACAAAGTGAAGAGGAAATCGGCGGTGTACCATGTGCCACTTTCTGCCGGCGTATTCAAAACCTATTGCAACGACATACTGGCTGCGTGCATAAAAATGGACGGTATCTGACAGATGTCAAATTTAAATACTGATACCTAAAGCTGTCCCCAGTGCTGTACAACAAATCTGGAACCTCAAAAACCTCAAATAACTTTCTGTAATTTCCCCTATTTTGTACTAATTATTTCAATTTTTCAGTTACACCCTGTATATTTAACACTTCACTTAATGAGTCAGCATAGACTGTTAATTTTTAATATCAAAGAACTAAGCACACAGGAAAGAAAAATTAAACGGCTCTTTATGTAAAGAAAGCTCCAATTCTTTTGCCCGTACATGTATTCAGTTCCATATTGACAGTTAGTCTTCGCATATGATGTATACTATTAAAGAACAGACGTGTCGCAGTTTAACTACTCAGTTTCTATATGCAATTTACATGTATATTCTAGATGTACAGTTTACATAAATAGTTTGTATACACATTTCACATGTGCCTTCTTATGTCTTTCTTTATTGCTTTTCTTTCATTGACAGTAAGCATTCCTTAACTATACATTAGTCATTATTCTCTTAGCGTCATCTAATGAGGTCTGTTACTGCGTCGTCTGTTACACTTGTAACCAAAAATAGAATGCAGTTAAGTGCACGTTTCTAAGTTGTTAAAATTTGTCACTATTTTGTAGGCGCTTCACTTAGTGTTACGGTTATAGACACAAGTAGACGCGAAAGAAGTGTATGATCCGGTGGTTTTTCTCGTCGTCGTATTGTTATACACAACAACGTCAAGGGTCTGAGCTGCAAGTGGCAGTAATGGGTATGTGGCATTTGCTAGTACTACTTACTACTGACGAAAGGTACTTCCAGAAATGACTGAAACGTTGCATTTTCTCTCCATTGTAAAGGCTTGTTCACTTGACTCACTTTCACATTATTATATCATATGGTGTTATATTTTGTGGCAATCTGAGAACATACCAACAATATTTGTAGCCCAGACAAGGACGGACCGGTAGATATTTTGTGTGAGTTTACGAACTTCTTTACTTCTTGCTATTATAACTCACATATCATTGTACATATACGCAATCATGTGAATTGTTGTTGGTAATAATAACTTATCCATATAAAACTGCAAAACTTCTTCATTGAACACTAGACTTGGATAACACTTGTGCAGAAAGGTGTGAGCTACTAAACAGATTTCCTTTCCAGTAGGTTTCCAGCAGAAATGAAAATAATTGAGTAATAAAGATTCAAACCTAAGTTGAAAGGTTTCCTTGTATCACATTCCTTCTATTCTGTGTAATGTGTTTATTCGTACACACTCACTCATTTTTTCCATGTGTCATTAATTCTTCAGCTTCTTTTGCTTATAAATTTTCTAATCAGCATACTGTAAACTACACTACTGGCCATTAAAATTGCTACACCAAGAAGAAATGCAGATGACAAACGGGTATTCATTGGACAAATATATTACACTAGAACTGATATGTGATTACATTTTCACGCAATTTGGGTGCATAGATCCTGAGAAACCAGTACCCAGAACAACAACCTCCGGCCGTAATAACGGCCTTGATACACCTGGGCATTCATTCAAACACAGCTTGGATGGCGTGTACAGGTACAGCTGCCCATGCAGCTTCAACACGATACCACAGTTCATTGAGAGTAGTGAATGGCGTACTGTGACGAGCCACTTGCTCGGCCACCATTGACCAGACGTCTTCAGTTGTGAGAGATCTGGAGAATGTGCTGGCCAGGGCAGCAGTCGAACATTTTCTGTATCCAGAAAGGCCCGTGCAGGACCTGCAACATGCGGTCGTGCATTACCCTGCTGAAGTGTAGGGTTTCGCAGGGATCGAATGAAGGGTAGAGCCACGGGTCGTAACACATCTGAAACGTAACGTCCACTGTTCAAAGTGCCGCTAATGCGAACAAAAGGTGACCGAGACGTGTAACCAATGGCACCCCATACCATCGCGCCGGGTGGTACGCCAGTATGGTGATGACGGATACACGCTTCCAATGTGCGTTCGCCGCGATGTCGCCAAACACGGATGCGACCAAAAAAATGGTTCAAATGGCTCTGAGCACTATGGGACTCAACTGCTGAGGTCATTAGTCCCCTAGAACTTAGAACTAGTTAAACCTAACTAACCTAAGGACATCACAAACATCCATGCCCGAGGCAGGATTCGAACCTGCGACCGTAGCGGTCTTGCGGTTCCAGACTGCAGCGCCTTTAACCGCACGGCCACTTCGGCCGGCACGGATGCGACCATCATGATGCTGTAAACAGAACCTGCATTCATCCGAAAAAATGACGTTTTGCCATTCGTGCACCCAGGTTCGTCGTTGAGTACACCACCACAGGCGCTGCTGTCTGTGAAGCAGCGTCAAGGGTAACCGCAGCCATGATCTCCGAGCTGATAGTCCATGCTGCTGTAAACATCGTCGAACTGTTCGGCAGATGGTTGTTGTCTTGCAAACGTCCCCATCTTTTGACTCAGGAATCGAGACGCTGCTGCACGATCCGTTACAGCCATGCGGATAAGATGCCTGTCATCTCTACTGCTCTTGATTCGAGGCCGTTGGGATCCAGCATGGCGTTCCGTATTACCCTCCTGAACCCACTGATTCCATAGTCTGCTAACAGTCATTGGATCTCGACCAACGCGAGCAGCAATGTCGTGGTACGATAAACCGCAATCGCGATAGGCTACAATCTGATCTTTATCAAAGTCGGTAACGTGATGGTACGCATTTCTCCTCCTTACACAAGGCATCACAACAACGTTTCACCAGGCAACGCCGGTCAACTGCTGTTTGTGTAGGAGAAATCGGTTGGAAACTTTCCTCATGGCAGCACCGGCGCCAACCTTGTGTGAATGGTCTGAAAAGCTAATCACTAGCATATCACGGCATCTTCTTCCTGTCGATTACATTTCGCGTATGTAGGACGTCATCTTCGTGGTGTAGCAGTTTTAATGGCCAGTAGTTTATGTGTTGACTCATTCCATGACTAAGTAGCATTGGTTCGAATAGCACCACTGTGGCTTGCAAAGTAACGGTGGCGGAGCAAGTGAGACCTCGACACCCGGTGAAGCCCAAGTCATGCTTAACGTTGCAGGACCATTCAGACAAATCTTTGAACAGCGAACTAAAGTAAAATTAAATATTTAAAGAAGGTTACAATATTTCGCCACATAATGTAATACCATACCAATGTTACATATTTTGAGTTTCAGCATCATCCGTTGAATAGCTCCCACAAAAATCCACTTTCGAATCTAATTTCAAAAGCACGAAATATAAAAAAATGTTGTAATTTTGGATTTAGGTCCGTTTTATGTAGAGACATACTGTAGTGGTTTTTATGGAGTTACCTCTTTTTTTTCAAGTTATTACGTAAAATATTTTTCTACTGAAACTTGTAAAATCATAATAGGTTAACTAGCCTTTAGATGTAAACTAGAATGCTAAAATTACAGTACTGTATTCATCTTTTGGACTTGCAGTTCTTGTTTTTGCAGTTGAAACTATTGCATATAGGTTCCGCCTTATATGCAAAATACTGTTGTGTTTTTTTTTCATCCAAACATGTTTTGCCACCTCTCAGCAATCATCAGTGGCTTTTGTTTATTGAAAAACTTAATTGGCTCAAAATGGCTCTGAGCACTATGGGACTCAACTGCTGAGGTCATTAGTCCCCTAGAACCTAGAACTAGTTAAACCTAACTAACCTAAGGACATCACAAACATCCATGCCCGAGGCAGGATTCGAACCTGCGACCGTAGCGGTCTTGCGGTTCCAGACTGCAGCGCCTTTAACCGCACGGCCACTTCGGCCGGCTGAAAAACTTAATTTTGCAGGACCATCTGTACGGTATCCTGTACCGATAGTTTGTCATATTTTGTTGTGATAGACAGATTCTTCTTTTCAAATGTTGAGAGCACTGCACACATACCGGTACATTAAATGTACTTTGTGTAATATTGGTCTAACAAACGCCTTTTCACTTTGTAAAACACTGTGTATATATGATGTTGTTGTTTGTCCTAAACGCCGACGGGGTTACCACAAACAACAACATCGTTTACACCGCGTTTTTCGAAGTGAAAAGGCGTTTTTTAGACTAAAATTACTGAAAGTACATTTAATATATGTGTCCAGTGCTCTCAGAACATGAGAGAAGAAGAATCTGTTACAACAAAACATAACAAGCTATCAGTGTAGGACGCCATACAGATGGTTCTGCAGAACCATATAATGTAAAATCAAGTTTTTCAATAAACGAAACTCACTGATGATGGCACAGAGGTGCCGAAACATGTTTTGGTTACAAGAAATAACAGTATTTTGCAAAAAAGGCGGAACCTATGTCTAGTAATTACAGCACTATATTCATTAGAAGTAATGATGGAGCTGCAATAATTTGCAGGATAATTTTATAATTTTACAGAGGTACAGACGGTCGAACAGATAATTTAGAGGTCGCTATCTACCCTGTGTTCCACTAAAAGGCTGTAGATGTCCTAGTTTAACAGTTATATGACTAATATTTTATGGAGCGTACTTAGGGTGCAGCATTGCACGTAGAAAAATGAGAAAAATTGTTAGTTTAAACTACCAACGATACGTAATATCTTGTAGTAGAAAGAGTTCTATTTGAGCACTGCTGCAGGAGCTTAAGGGATTCTACAGGTGTTCTCTTTCCCATCCGGTGCAAATCTGCACCGAGAGTAAAAAAGGACCACCGGTAGCTGTATATTGATTCACTGCATCGTCGTCAGTCGCCCTGATGTATCTCGGTACATTTCAGGGCGAGCTGTCCGTCTGTCCGTGACGGCGTATCCAAGCTTCGGATGGCACTGAAGACGACTGACTTGGAGCATTTATCGATCAAATTAGTTTCCGCCCATTTTCGTGCAAAAGTGTACACCTGAACTTTCGAGGAGTGATATTTACTGGAAAGCCTGTGTTTTAGTTTCTATGTTTTACTCTGTGGGCCGCCTGTAGTTTTGTAGAAAACCGCGTGGCAATTGGTATAGCTTATTCATTACATTTGAGGCGAGTAATTGTTGTTGTTCTTATGGTCTTCAGTCCAGAGACTGGTTTGATGCAGCTCTCCATGCTACTCTATCCTGTGCAAGCTTCTTCATCTCCCAGTACCTACTGCAACTTACATCCTTCTGAATCTGCTTAGCGTATTCATCTCTTGGCCTCCCTCTACAATTTTTACCCTCCAGTACAAAACTGGTGATCCCTTGATACCTCAGAACTTGTCCTACCAACCTATCTCTTCTTCTAGTCAAGTTGTGCCACAAACTTCTCTTCTCCCCAATCCTATTCAATACCTCCTCATTAGATACGTGATCTACCCATCTAATCTTGAACATTCTTCTTTAGCACCACATTTCGTTTATTGTCCGTGTTTCACTTCCATACATGGCTACGCGCCATACAAATACTTGCAGAAATGACTTCCTGACACTTGAAACTATTCTCGATGTTAACAAATTTCCGGTCGTTTATCCCGCCTTCGGCGAGTAATTAACTGCACTTAATTAACATATGAAGCGATAGTTTGCAGTACTTGTAATTCCAAGTAGAGGGCGTTTCTGGACTGATTATGATAGAAAAATTTTATTGAATTTCAGCTACAGTCTGGAACCGCGCGACCGCTACGGTCGCAGGTTCGAATCCTGCCTCGGGCATGGATGTGTGTGATGTCCTTAGGTTAGTTAGGTTTAAGTAGTTCTAAGTTCTAGGGGACTGATGACCTTAGAAGTTAAGTCCCATAGTGCTCAGAGCCATTTTTTTTTTATTTCAAAAATTATTATTGGTGTGTATGAACCTCTGTTGAATATACCGATTTGTTAAAAGAGTAAACTTTCTGTTATCGCCGTAATTACTGACTCCTATTTATTATAAAGAGAGGGAAATTTTTATTCCAGTTTGGCGAGCTGGACTGTGGATTTGGGGACTGGAGATTATGGGCAGCAGGTTTCTAGATTACTTTCTGTCTGTCCGCACAAACAATTTGCAAGCTCTTGTAAACGGTAGTGATATTTAAATCTCCTAAACGCTACTAAATGGCCCAAAAACGACCAATATATGATGAAGGAGTAACGAAAGTTTCAACCCTCCGCCCGATAAACAACATGACAACGCGGTTATATGCTCAGAAAATTTTAGTGAAAAAAAAGTTCAAACTGTGTCAGATACGTATCTCTACTTGTTAGTTAATCGATGTATTAGGTGAAGTTACACTGGGGAAAGGCTGATTGACATCGGATAAAATCATTAAATTTTCGATATGTGATTATTAACTTAATTAATTTCTTGGTTTATACCTCTTTTGTGGCTTAAGAAAACTGAAACATTTCAAAAATGCCATTGACGATAGAGCTCATTTTCTGATGCAGGTAACGCGCTGTATACAATAGCGCATTGTAGGCCATGGAGCCTGTGTTCAGGCCGTAATTACAGCACCAAACACTGCAGTCAACAGCGTGAGTGTTTGCCAGTGCGTTGCTTGCTTCGGCTAAGAAAGGAATAAGAAGGACGTTTGTCTAATCACAGTCAGTTCCCCCACACGCCGGCTCTCAGCTGTAAGGCCCTCTGCGGTTCTGAAGTAATGAATTCACTACAACCCTCGCTATAAGCAGTTCCTAACTAGCTAATGAGAAGTGATTACGCTAACAAGGATTCTCGGGACAAAACTTCCCCACGTCGACTGACGGGGAACTTTCTCCCCCTTGCGAACCAAAGAGCTCGCATGAAAGGATCTCGGCACGTGTCCCGGGCTGGCTTCCAGTCAACGGCGCAATAGCTCGCTCTCCAAACTCGGATCCCCGCTGCTCGCCTGCGAAAAGAGGGGACGCTCGTGAATGTTCTCCCCAGTTCTCGAGAATGTCGCCCCTCCCTACGACACCACTCCCAAATCAACCGCCGTGGCCAGGAAGAATTGTGGGGCTTCAACTCGTGCGGAACGCAAACCCCCGCACAATGCCACGTGACAGCGTCCCCGATCGTCATAAAAGCAGTCCTTAGAATGAGCTGAGGCGAAGACCTCCGAGTCCTCGAAGGCCACTTGAAGGAGCAGTCTTTCTATACGGGTCACTGCGTTCGTATCTCCGCTCCCATGTTCTGTGTGCACACAACATAACTGCTAACGAACTGCACTGCACAACTTCTCTTAGGAGGAGCGCACGCGGTTCAATGTGCTCAGTGGGTAAGCTCTCCTGGCCAGCTGAGAATGGAAACCTGGAATCGTATTAGGATATGTTTTAAGATTCCAACTGAGATCACACACAGACATCTTCCTTTTCAGTCATTCAGTCTCACACAATGTTTTGTAAATCCTACCTCCTCTTCTTCGTCCAACGTGGCCTCTAATTACTTTATTTTTCCTTAACTTTTTCTTAATTAGCATATGCCAGAACAGATGGTATTATTATATAGATATAAAACGAACGGAGCAAGGGGAACACAAAACGTAGACTAGCAAAGGTAAAGAGTCATTCGTGGCTAAGATGAGTCTTTGAAGCCATTTTGACTATTTTTCGACCGTGACTGTCTCAAGAAATATGTAAAGCTCTTTTTAAATTACCGCTACCATTCAGAAACTTCGTCAACTACTATATTACTTATATATTTAGCGACATGATTCGAGGGGTAAACCTCATCTTAAGGCTAAATGGCATTACAAAAACAACTTTACAATAAATTCATAATGATATTACATAGTAAATGCTGTGATCATCCTGTGGAAGAAGAGAAAACTTAGTAAGAGTCGATGTCACTTTGGAAGCTGGACTGATGTTTGCACGAAAATGTTGTGTAACGGTCACTCATTTTGTTCTTCTGGCGTGGCAGTCTCGTTGTGATGTGTTGTGGTGTATTCATTTCCGTGGCTGTCTTGGTCACTGTTCACAAATTGTCACTAACATAGCACTAACTTGGAAACACAATCACAAACAGTTTTGTAGTGCAGTGGACAAGATGCCGATCGAAATACAGCTGGTTTCGATTTGACTATCGATTTGTCGATCTATGTGGTGTCGGATGTTTATATGTCGTCTGCACGTCTTGTTATCGTATTACAGATGTAGGTTGACGAAATACATTACAAGTTTAGCACCTGTTACAATATTATTGAACACATCATGATATAAACTATTTAATTTTACATATTTCTAATCTATTGCTGGAGCTAGAGTCAAATGACTGTCATGTTAAGTATCTCTTATTCTAGGAGTACTGTAGAGAAATTGAAAAAGAAATGTGAATTTTTGAAATCTGTCATTTCATTCAGGATCTCGTTATTCCCCATGTGGCCATGGATGAATATTTCCATTTCTTCCAAGATATCCATTTTCCACCTCCTTTTTAATTTATGTAGTACTTTGAGATCGTTGTCTATTGTAACACTGTGTCCTGTTTCATTTATATGTTTCGCTAAAGCTGATTTATTCGGTTTACCAAGTCTGAAACAGTCAATGTGTTCTTTAAAGAGGGTTTTAAAATTTTGTTTCCGTTTGGCCAATGTAATATTTGTTTCGATGACTGCATGTAATTTCATAAATTCCTGCTCTGTTAAGTTTCTCTGTGGGAAGTGAGATGTCATGTATCCGTTTGTCTTTTTAGTTGTTGTTGGTGGCAAAGGTGGTCCTGATGTATGTTTTTTTAACAGCTTGGCTATTTTGTCTGATATGACGCCTAAATATGTTAACGTTAAGTACTTGGGTTTTTGGATGTTGTGTGACATTTTTTGTTGTTATTTTTAGTTGTGCGTTGTGATAGTGTGTCTATTTCATGTTCATGATAGCCATTATTACGTGCAATGTATTTGATAGTGTTCATTTCTGCCTCATAATCGGCAGCATGAAGTGGGAATTTCTGTGCTCTGTTGAAGAAAGATCTGAATGGAGCTTGTTTATGTGAGTAGGGATGTGTGGAAGCTTTATTAATGACTGTGTCTGTGTATGTTGGTTTTCTGTATAAATTGATTTTTAGGGTTTGATCTGTGTTAGTTACTGTCATGTCTAGAAACATATTTTGTTATCTTTCTCATGTTCTATGGTGAACTTGATGTTGTTGAGTAAATTACTGAATCTGTTTAATAGAGTTTCTATTTCTTCATCAGTTCCATTGTATACAATTAATATGTCATCAACATATCTGCAGTACTGTACTATTCTCTGGGTTATTATGTCTTTATTGTTGAGAACTTTATTTTCAAGGTAGTTAATGAAAATTTCTACAATGATTCCAGTTAGAGGACTTCCAGTTGCTAGGCCTGCATTTTGCCATTAAATGTGAAATACTTGTGTGAAAGAACAAGCTCTAGCAATTCTATTAATTCAACTACTTCAGCTGTGGACATAGACTGCTCTTTTAATGAATTATTTTAGATTACAGCTATGGCTTCATTGATGGGTATGCTCCTGTATCGGGATATGAAGCTCTTTAATACTATGAATTGCTTGGTAGATATTTTTGACTGAAAACGAGGTTTTACGTTTATATTGTTTTTGTGAAATTGAATGCAGCTTAAGCAAAACTTTGTAGCCTGGATGATTTACAGCATTGACAATTGGTCTGATAGGGATGTTAGGTTTATGGTTCTTCGACTGTGCTCTTAACTTTGGGGCTGTTGAGTTCATAATCTTTACAAGATAACTGTACCAATATCAAACATAGGCCTTTAATTCGAGGAAGAAGCCACTGACGATGTATGGCTTGTAACACTAACAAAACTAGTGTTACCTTCTGGGAGGATTTTTATGTTTTGTCTGTGCGTCTGTCTAATGGATAAAAGTATCGGACAGTAATTTCGATGTATAATGCAATTAATAGAAAAACTAAACCAGGTTTTACTTTGGGGATAATGAAAGTAGAAAAATTCATACGAATGAAACAATAAACTGTCGCCAGCCAAATTAGGCATATTAATTTGAAACATTATGTTTAAGGAAATCGAACTTCAGTAGTTGTAGTGACTTTCATTAAGATTCCCTTTGAGTAGTACACTGGATACACACTACTATAGGGCGATCTAAGATGTGGTTAGCAGTAGTTGCCATTAATGCACCAACCAGTAATCAAAGAAAGCAAGATATTGGACCATTATTATAATAACAGTTACAATCACTATCATTACAAGATTCAATACTGAGATGCTACTGAAGGAAACACTGAACTAAAGTTGGGCATGAAAAGATTTCTGACTTAACTGACAAATAAATACCACAAATAAAATTAAATAATACTACATATACACTTTTTATACTCCCACTTATATAAAAGTATAAGATTTCTTTAGTAGCAATAAATATACCAATTATCTTTCTGATATGTGAAGAATATAGTGGGGACCCATAAACTGATACTGTCTCTCTCGCCAAACTCCATGGTTATTTCAGAAACAAAGTTCAATACAATCAACATTAATTCTTAGCCCCACTTGGAATAATTTATGTTTTCATCCTTTAAGCAAATTACTCAACACTGAGCTCGATTAAGCAAAAAAATCGTTCATGTTAGCAATCACGACTATATTACATTTCAAATAAGTTTAATTTAAGTGCCTTTTCATCACCTGTGAAGCAGGTATTTTAGACAGTGACATTTACACTCTCTGGCACTGAATTTTTGTACATTTAATACACAGAATCAAATCACTAATTAGTTAGAAACAGGATACTCGGTTCTCTGCACCCTCCGCCACACACCGTCAGGTGGCTTGCGGAGTATGGATGTAGATGTAGATGTAGGAGGGGATCCTGCTTCGGCTCTTGATTAGGTTAAAGTTGGATTTCAAAACACAGGTTTATAGCACTTCGATTATTATTGAAAACAATTACACAAATTTTCTGGTCAATGCTATAATACACTCATGCTCATAAATTAAGTATAATTGCAGAATGTGGTGCCACACAACGTGGCACTACACAAAACTGGCGCTTATAGCATAGGCACACGGAACACACACGACACAGATCTATAAGTCCACGATATTGGTGATAAGTTGAGAAAACCGTCCCGAATCACATGTGCTACAAAACGCCACTTCTTCCTGGGCATGCACTCCGACATCAATATGGGATATGATCACCATGCACACGTACACAGGCCGCACGACGGGTTGGCATACTCTGGACCAGGTGGTCGAGCAGCTGCTGGGGTATAGCCTCCCGTTCTTTAACTAGTGCATGTCGGAGCTCCTGAAGTGTAGTAGGGGTTTGAAGACGTGCAGCGATACGTCGACCGAGAGCATCCCAGATGTACTCGATGGGGTTTAGGTCCGGAGAACAGTCAGGCCACTCCATTCGCCTGATGCCTTCTGTTTCAAGGCACTCCTACACGCTGGCAGCTCGGTGGGGCCGTGCGTTGTCACCCATCAGGAGGAAGATGGGACCCACTGCTCCCCTGAAAAGGCGGACATGTTGTTGTTTTGGTCATCAGTCTACTGACTGGTTTGATGCGGCCCGCCACAAATTCCTTTCCTGTGCTAACCTCTTCATCTCAGAGTAGCACTTGCAACCTACGTCCTCAATTATTTGCTTGACATATTCCAATCTCTGTCTTCCTCTACAGCTTTTGCCCTCTACAGCTCCCTCTAGTACCATGGAAGTCATTCCCTCATGTCTTAGCAGATGTCATATCATCCTGTCCCTTCTCCTTATCAGTGTTTTCCACACATTCCTTTCCTCTCAGATTCTGCGTAGAACCTCCTCATTCCTTACCTTATCAGTCCACCTAATTTTCAACATTCGTCTATAGCACCACATCTCAAATGCTTCGATTCTCTTCTGTTCCGGTTTTCCCACAGTCCATGTTTCACTACCATACAATGCTGTACTCCAGACGTATATCCTCAGAAATTTCTTCCTCAAATTAAGGCCGGTATTTGATATTAGTAGACTTCTCTTGGCCAGAAATGCCTTTTTTTCCATAGCGAGTCTGCTTTTGATGTCCTCCTTGCTCCGTCCGTCATTGGTTATTTTACTGCCAAGGTAGCAGAATTCCTTAACTTCATTGACTTCGTGACCATCAATCCTGATGTTAAGTTTCTCGCTGTTCTCATTTCTACTACTTCTCATTGCCTTCGTCTTTCTTCGATTTACTCTCAGTCCATACTGTGTACTCATTAGACTGTTCATTCCGTTCAGCAGATCACTTAATTCTTCTTCACTTTCACTCAGGATAGCAATGTCATCAGCGAATCGTATCATTGATATCTTTTCACCTTGTATTTTAATTCCACTCTTGAACCTTTCATTTATTTCCATTATTGCTTCCTCGATGTACAGATTGAAGAGTATGGGCGAAAGGCTCCAGCCTTGTCTTACACCCTTCTTAATACGAGCACTTCGTTCTTGATCGTCCACTCTTATTATTCCCTCTTGGTTGTTGTACATATTGTATATGACCCGTCTCTCCCTATAGCTTACCCCTACTTTTTTCAGAATCTCGAACAGCTTGCACCATTTTATATTGTCGAACGCTTTTTCCAGGTCGATAAATCCTATGAAAGTGTCTTGATTTTTTTTTAGCGTTGCTTCCATTATTAGCCGTAACGTCAGAATTGCCTCTCTCGTCTCTTTACTTTTCCTAAAGCCAAACTGATCGTCACCTAGCGCATTCTCGGCATGTATACCTGAACTATCGTTGTCGGTGTTGGTCTGCTGTCGATTCTGATTAGAACAACCCGGTCACTGAACTGTTCACAGTAACACACTCTCTGCCCTACTTTCCTATTCATAACGAATCCTACACCTGTTATACCATTTTCTGCTGCTGTTGATATTACCTGATACTCAACTGACCAGAAATCCTTGTCTTCCTTCCACTTCACTTCACTGATACCTACTATATCTAGATTGAGCATTTGCATTTCCCTTTTCAGATTTTCTAGTTTCCCTACCACGTTCAAGCTACTGACATTCCACGCCCCGAATCGTAGAACGTTATCCTTTCGTAGATTATTCAATCTTCTTCTCATGGTAACCTCCCCCTTGGCAGTCCCCTCCCGGAGATCCGAATGGGGGACTATTCCGGAATCTTTTGCCAATGGAGAGATCATCATGACACTTCTTCAATTACAGGCCACATGTCCTGTGGATACACGTTACGTGTCTTTAATGCAGTGGTTTCCATTGCCTTCTGCAGCCTCATGTCGTTGATCATTGCTGAGTCTTCCGCCTTTAGGGGCAATTTCCCACCCCTAGGACAAGAGAGTGCCCTGAACCTCTATCCGCTCCTCCGCCCTCTTTGACAAGGCCGTTGGCAGAATGAGGCTGACTTCTTATGCCGGACGTCTTCGGCCGCCAATGCTGATTATTTATCAAAATTTAGGCAGTGGCGGGGATCGAACCCGGGACCGAAGACGTTTTGATTATGAATCAAAGACGCTACCCCTAAACCACATACTGGTGCAAAATGACGTCCCGATACACCTGACCTGCTACATTCCTCTCTCAAAGACGCACCATCAAACCACAACCTCCATACAGATCCCATTAAAGGACATTAAGGAGTCGGTATCTGGTTCCTGGTTCACGCCAGATGAAAACCCGGCGAGAATCACTGTTCAGACTATACCTGGACTCGTCCGTGAACATAACATGGGACCACTGTTCCAATGACCATGTACTGTGTTCTTGACACCAAGCTTTACGGGCTCTCCTGTGACCAGGGTCAGTGATATGCACCTTGCAGGTCACCTGGCGAATAAACCATGTTTGTTCAGTCGTCTGTAGACTGTGTGTCTGGAGACAACTGTTCCAGTGGCTGCGGTAGGGTCCCAAGCAAGGCTACCTGCAATGCTCCGTGGACGTCTGCGGGCACTGATGGTGTATCAGCATTATCCTTAATTTATGAGCATGAGTGTATACATCTGTGTGCCTGGAGTTGGTGGAGCAGTGGCGAAGTAGTGGTGGCAAGCGACGTGGCGGCGTTAGCCGTGAGTACAGTTATATACTCACGGCTCTTGATGTTTGAATGCTCTTTACAATTTCCTCTTGGCGACGGATTTTTAACGTGTTAGAGCTGTTCCGTATTGCCGAGAGTACTAAGCAACAGCCAGATCCACATCCGAGGCTACTTTCCTTGCAAAACGGATTCCAAATGCCTCCCTTGGCACCCTCGATGTTTACCGTCCAACGGCTAGCCACTGACTGCGTACCGTTCCCACCAAGGTGCCGCCCAGCTCGACCGCCAAAACCACCTTTTAATCGCGCCACGCCACTTCCGTTGCGGAGGGACTTCCCTACAGCTCTTACCTTTCACAAAACAAATTCCCTAAGCATGAACCAGCTTTCAATATACAAATTTTTCTTTATGAACATACATATATTATAAACTTCCATTATTTTTAAACATCATTTAGCTCTTACAATATTTGCTGATGATATTGCCTTACTGGCCAAAGACTCCGCAGAGCTCCAAAACTTAGTTATAGATCTTGCATCGGAATGTCAGCTGGTTGGCTTGAACATGAACCTTTCCAAAACAAAAGTAATATCCAACAAATGAGTCCCAGCTGGAGATGTGAAAGTCAAGGACAGCCTACTAGAAGAGGTCAGTGAATATGTCTACCTTGGCCAAATTATAAATATGAAGGGAGACATAAGACCAGAAATCTATCGACGCATCAAGCTTGGCTGGCAAGCATTTGGGAATAATTCAAAAGTATTCAGATCAAAAATGCCTGTAAATCTGAAGAAAGCAGTATTTGATCAATGCATTCTTCCTGTGATGACGTATGGCTGCGAGACATGGACACTGAACTCATTCACAAAAGGGAAACTTAGGACAGCACAGAGAGCCATGGAGAGATCAATGCTGGGCTATACAAGAAAGGACAGGAAAAGGGCAGATGACATCCGGTCTGTGACGAAGGTTAATGACATCATAGAGAGAGTAGGTTCCTTGAAATGGCAGTGGGCTGGCCACGTTGCAAGAAGAAAAGACAACAGATGGACGAAGCTAGTACTGGAATGGAGTCCGAGAGAGCACCGGAGGCCTAGAGGAAGACCACCAGACAGATGGGACAAAGACATCAAGAAGATCGCTGGTAACACCTGGCAGAGAACTGCCCAAGACCGTCCCACTTGGAGAAGACATCTGAAAGCCTACCTGAACCCACGACTCGAAGAGGCCACATCATCTAATGATTGAATTGGCTGATGATGATATATATATATATATATATATATATATATATATATATATATATATATATATATTACAAACTTTAACTTTCCTGTCAGAAATCAATGACCTTAACTAACAAAGAACAAACATTAGAAGGAAGGTCAGCGTTGGCCGTAATTTTGATGGTTTATTGACAGCAAAATCGATTTTCAATCAAATAATGATCATCTTCAGTGATGTAGTTCATTGTGATCGTTTCGTAGCTTTGGTTACTGATAATAACTTGAAACCAGTGCCTATGAGTTTTAATTTGAACACTACAGCACTGAAGATGATCATTATGTGATTGAAAATCGATTTTGCTGTCAATAAACCATCAAAATTACGACCAATACTGACCTTCCTTCTAATTTCACGTATATGGTCGTTGTGTAGACAGCACGCTATGGAGTCGCCAATCAATAAAGAACAAACACTTCATAATCACATATACACAGTTACATAGAATAAAGCTATTTCTAATCGATACTGGTGTTACAAGCTGGAGCGCAGTACTGTATGGTAGTGAACTACGGACAGTGGGAAAACTGGAATAGTAGAGAATCGTAGCTTTTGTGATGTTGTGCTAAAGAATAATGTTGAAAATTACCTGCACGGTTCAGGTAGGAAGAGAGATCTTCCCCATAATCGACGAAGAAAGGAACATACAGAAAACAGTCACACGAAGAAGGGACAGGATGATGAGGCGTATGTTAAGACGTCAGGGAACAGCCTTCACTGTCGTAGAGGGAGATATAGAGGGTAACAACTGTAGAGGGAGACAGAGATTGCAATACATCCAAGAAATAATTGAGGATGTAGGGCGCAAGTGCAACTCTAAAATGAAGACGTTAGAGCAGGAGAGGAATTTTTAGTGGGCCGCATCAAACTAGTCATAAGACTGATGACAAAATAAAAGGATAACAGCGGAACCAATCAGAAATAGATAAAACACAGGGTGAAAATGTAAAACACAGAGTGAAAATATTTTACGTGTACAATAAAAGAGCTTATAATGTTAAATTTTTGTCAACACAGTCAACAGTATCCGGCTTTAGTGTCAGAAAGTCCTTCGCATTGCCCACATACAATTTTAAAGTAAACTCCTGTGCGATGTGTTGGTATGTTCTGTAGCCTCTCCCTGCAGCTGTAAAACGAATCGCACACTTTTTATCCACCTGAAAAGGAAGTCCCTCCATATCCCATGCTCTGTACGTGCTCTAATTGCTGTTCTACGCAACTTCGTGACAGTTCGAACCCTGCTGGTTTGCTGTGGGTGCCGGAACGTACTTCTTTCTTTAATCATAAACATCTCCCCCCCCCCCCCTCCCCTCCCCCCAACAGTCCATAAAAATCACAAGTTACGACTTTTGAAAACTTGTGATAACACTTATAACGAGAAATCATAGAAAATACTATTCTGAAATTTAGGTTTTTGAAACGTAATTTCTAGTAGCCAAAATAATAAAACCAAAAGGTTTATGTAATCAAGAGGTGCTACCGTCGGTTCACGTAGCAGTGAGACTTTGGTCCCTAGTTCTAGGTCGCGGGTAGGGCTGGGGGAGAGCCGTTTATGTTAACGAAGTTTCCAGGCTGTGGCTGGCACAGCGGTGAGAGCGCAGGGTGGTAATCCGAGGGTCGTGACTTCGAGTCCCTACACACAAAACTGCTGCCAGCCGCAGTGTTCAAACATTTGCATTGCAGCTGCTCGGTGAAGTGAAAATATTCGGTGTATACTTGTATAACTAGGTTTAGAGAAGTTCAAGACAGATTTTCTCGAAACTTAAATTTCCTCTCTGAGATATTACATTCCCAGGTAGGTGCCGGAATACCAGTCCGGCGCGATCCGGTCGAAATTAATCTCTGGTATTCAGGTCGGTTTGTATTCGTGGCAGTGCTTGCTGGATCCATATATGCTCCTATTTATGGCGTATATCCAGTCCTTCGTCAGGCTGTTTTGCTGTAGATTTTATTGCCGGTTGTTGAATTTGGCTGTCAGATGTAGCAGTGAGCATATAACCATTAAAGTCCAGTGTCAGGAAGAACGTAGATCTAGGAACCATGGATAAAACAGTTGTAAATTCGCCTAGCTATGTTGAGAAAGTAGCAAAGCTCCAAGCGCTAATAGAAATCACAGTTGCTCAAATCGTAATAGCCATTGAAAGCTGGCTATCCGGCCGCTGTGGCCGAGTGATTCTAGGCGCTTCAGCCCGGAACCACGCGGCTGCTACGGTCGCAGGTTCGAATTGTGCCTCGGGCATGGGTGTGTGTGATGTCCTTAGGTTAGTTAGGTTTACGTAGTTCTACGTTTAGGGGACTGATGACCTCATGTTAAGTCCCACAGTGCTTAGAGCCATTTGAACCATTTTTTCGAAAGCTGGCTAAAGCCGGAGATAAGTTCGGCGAGGGACCTAACGGTGACCAGAAAGGATAGGCCAAATACATTTGGCGGTGGCGTGTTTGTTGCTATTAGAACTAGTTTATCTTGTAGCGAAAATGAGATAGATAGTACCCATGAGCTATTATGGGTAGAGGTCATTCTTGGCAG
Source organism: Schistocerca americana (assembly GCF_021461395.2). Taxonomy (NCBI): domain Eukaryota; kingdom Metazoa; phylum Arthropoda; class Insecta; order Orthoptera; family Acrididae; genus Schistocerca; species Schistocerca americana. The sequence continues at coordinate 1,242,904,145 of NC_060119.1, read as the reverse complement.
TGGGAATAAAATAATAATTGGATTCTTTTACCGACCTCCCAACTCAGATATACAATTGCTGAAAAGTTCAAAGAAAATTTGAGTCTAATTTCAAACACGTACCCGACTCATACAACTACAGTTGGTGGTGTCTTCAATTTACTCTCGATATATTGACAAAAATACGTGTTTAAATCCGGAGGAACGAATAAACACCTTCAGAAGTCATGCCAAGCGCATTCTCTGAAAATTATTTCGGGCAGTTAGTTCACGGGCCCACTCGAATAGTAAATGGTTCTGAAACCACACTTGACCTCTTCGCAACAAATAATTCTGAGCTAATAACGAGCGTCAAAACTGATACAGGGATTAGTGAACACAGGGCTGTCGCAGCGAAACTGAATACCGTAGCTCTCAAATCCGCCAAACAGAAACAAAAAATATAGCTATTCAAAAAAAGCAGATGAAAGTTCGCTGGACTAATTGCTGAAAGACAGTCTGCACTCCCTCCAAATTACAATGTAAGTGTAGACCAGATGTGGCTTGAATTAAAAAGAAATAGTACCAACAGGAACTGAGAGATTTATACCACATCCCCCACGGTACACAAAACAGGTCAGAACACTGTTGGAGAAACAACGAAAACACCATGCCAAATTTAAACGAACGCAAAACCCCCAAGATTGGTGATCTTTTACAGAAACTCGAAAATTTAGCGTGGACTTCAATGCGAGATGCTTATAACAGTTTCCACAACGAAACTTTGTCTCGAAACCTAGCAGATAATACCATGAGATACTAGTCGTACGTAAAGTATGCTAGAGTCAAGACACAATAGACGTCTTCTCTGCGCGACAGCAATGGAAATAATATCGATGAGAGTGCCGCTTAAGCAGGGTTACTAAACACAGGTTCCGAAATTCCTTCACCAAAGAAGACGAAGTAAATATTCCAGAATACGAATTAATAACAGCTACCAACTTGAGTAATGGGTAGATATCATCGGAGCAGTGAAGCAACTTAAATCACTTAATAAAAACACGTCTTCCGGTCCAGATTTTATACCAGTCAGGTTTAGCTCCATACTAAACAATCATATACAACCTCTCGCTCGACATAAGGTCCGTACCCAAAGACTGGGAATTTGTATAGGTTACACCAACATTCAAAAAAATTACAGACACTTATCATTAATGTCGATGTGCAGCAGGATTTTGGAACATGTTTTGTTTTCGAACATTATGAATTACCTCGAAGACAACTGTCTATTGACACACTTTCAACACGGATTTAGAAGACGTCACCAGGGTGAAACGCAACTAGCTCTTTACTCATACGAAGTGCTGAGTGCTATCGACAACGGATTTCTGATTTATTCCGTATTTCTAGATTACCAAAAGGCTTTCGACACCGTATCTCACAAGCGGCTTGTAATCAAATTGCGTTCTTTATGAGTATCGTCTCAATTATGCGACTGGTTTTGTGGTTTCCTGTCAGAGAGGTCACATCCTGATTTAGGTTTTCCATGGTTGCCCTGATTCGCTTCAGGCAAATGCCGGGATGGTTCCTTTGAAAGGGCACGACTGACTTCCTTCCCTGAACTTCCCTAATCTGATGGGAGCGATGGCCTTGTCGTTTGGCCTCCTCCCCCAAATGAACCAACCAACCAACCAGCCTTATCGACGACGCTCACAATCGATGACAGAGGTTCCTTATACTTTTTTCATTTGTTGTATTTTAGTAGCTGCGTTGTCTGCTATAAAATGTAGCATTCCATCAGTTACGGAACTGCCATGCACTTACTACGTCACCATCAGTGATACCTTTTGCGGCTGCTTGAATCCATGATAACCTTTTAATTAGGTCTATGTTGTTTACGCACGTGTGCAGAGTGTTTCTTTAGCCATTTGAAGGATTCATTCTTTCCATAAAAAATGGTTGATATACAAGCTGGCGCACCATTTTCTTCACCAGTATCGGGTTCCTCTGAGGCTAATTTTTCATCAAACTAAACAAATGGTTCAAATGGCTCTGAGCACTATGGGACTCAACTGCTGAGGTCATTAATCCCCTAGAACTTAGAACTAGTTAAACCTAACTAACCTAAGGACATCACAAACATCCATGCCCGAGGCAGGATTCGAACCTGCGTCCGTAGCGGTCTTGCGGTTCCAGACTGCAGCGCCTTTAACCGCACGGCCACTTCGGCCGGCTCGAACTAAACAACACCGTCAGAGACTTCTGAGGGAGACAATGATTCATCTTGATCGTCATCATTGAGAACTTGGTCATGCAGCAGACGCTGGTCTTCTTCGTCCTTCAGACCCTTCCCACCTGCCACTGGACATCAAGTGCTGCAGGTATTACAAAAATTTAACGCACGAAACCGGGAGGAAGCTCCACAGAAACTGTTCATTTAAGCCAATAACAAAAAAATTGCTAATATGAACACTGTGGTGGGGCCTTACAAACCCACAGCTTCTCTCACCTGTCAGCCAGCGCGGAATAAATTCAAAATGATGCCACCTGCAGGAAATATCAAAACTACCAAAGCTATCAGTTGTCCAGTTTGGAAGGTACGTACAGAACAAGATGGTATAAGATATATCAGACTCCGCTACAGCAGTTAAGGGTTCAATCAATTGCACTGTCAAAATATAATTCTATAACAGGCCTCGCAATTCACTGCTTTGTATACGTTTCCGTAACGTGTTCTGCCACTGAACAAATACGAGTACAGGTAGAATTATTCATAATGTAGAGATTGTTATAATATTTAGTTGTTTTTTGTTGTTTTCATTAGATATATTGCGAAGTCTTTCTTGGCCCTGCAACAAGAAGCATTTTCTGCTTGCAGCAGGATATTCAGGTTTTAGTTTAAAATATTCTATCACTTGCGCCTTGTCCCGCGGTGACGCAGGGTCGGCCATGGTTAATCGGATTTGGCATGTTTATGTGAAGGGGTGGCCGGATGCCCTTCCTGCCGCCACCCCGTACCCCCTGGAACGGAATTAGTGTACCCCAGCAGTCTGCGTCTAGTGTAAATCGTGAAATAGCGTGAATGTGTTTCAAATGTCTGCGAGTCGTGTAACTGAGGCGGGACGTGGGGACCAGCCCGGTATTCACCAAGTAGGATGCGGAAAACCGCCTAAAAACCACATCCAGGCTGGCTGGCACACCGGCCGTCGTCGTTAATCCACCGGGCAGATTCGACCCGGGGCCGGCGCGCCTACCCGAGTCCAGGAAGCAGCGCGTTAGCGCTCTCGGCTACGCTGTCGGGTCTCACGTTTTACTTTAAAATATATGCGTGAAATATTTTGTTGCAGACGATTTCTTTTTCACAGAGAACCTTTAAGTCTCATCTTTTTTGACACATACAACTTCAGTATTTAAAAATAACTGAATCTCAGAATATGAAATGACGCACACAGTATAGCAACCTTCATACAGCTACTTTCTGGTAACTACGAAGGACAAACATATTACATACATCAAAGAAATCCTTTCACGTAACAAATGAGTTACTTATCGAGAATATTTTCTGAAGTTACTTTGAAACTTTCTAATTAATAATTTTAGTGTCACTGCCTTTAAGTGTAATTACAATTAGCTAACAAAATTTTGAAAAATATCCTTTATATGAAAAATAGCTGTGTCATCTGAAACGTAATAAAATTGGTATTATTTATGCTAGATTCTTGTTTGAACGCGTTTTCTGTAAATGAGTGTACAAAACTCTTTTATTTGTGTCATTAAAATTATGCGTAGTGCAAGATTACAATTTTGAACTTACGCGTATCGTACAGTAAATTTATGAAGTGTGCTGGGTTGTTCAGTATATTGTTAAAGTGTATCACTGACCAGTTCCATTAAAGGGTTTATTTTGTATCGTGTGAGTCATACCTTACTGCCGTAAGAAAACGCGGGCCCCAGTTCTACCATCGGAGATCGCTCAATTTCATTTTATTTATTTTTTTTCTATTTGAAGAATGAACTTTCACTCTGCCTCGGAGTGTGCTCCGATCTGAAATTTCCTACCAGATTGAACTTGTGTACTGGACTGGGATTCGAATCTGAAAGCTTTTCCTTTTACGTTGCTTCCTATTTCATCTTAGTTAAACGTGGAGACTCTATTCTTGTAAGATGTTCGTGGATGATTTCCTCTTTATATCTTTGTCTAGCCTATACCCTAGAAGCTGAAAGTCTAAAATTTTCAACCGGTTGTTCCCGGCGAATAACGTGTAAGGCTTTCAAATGTGACATATTTAGTAATTGCAGTAAATAGCAGGAATACAGTAAAAAAAGGGTAATTTTGGCTATCTGTGTTTTAGGTTATCGGTGCAGTCTCGTATCTGATGATGATGTTTGGGTTGTGGGGCGCCCAACTGCGCGGTTATCAGTGCTCGTACAAACTCCCAACCTTTGCTTAGTCCAATCTCGCCACTTCCATGAATGGCGATGAAATGATGACAACACAAACACCCAGTCATCTCCAGGCAGGTGAAAATCCCTGACCCCATCGGGAATTTTTTTTTCCCCGACCAGGACTCGAAACCGGTATCTCCTGCTTATATGGCAGACGCTATATCCGACTGAGCCATTTTTATTTAACTCTATCCACTGCATTTTTTTTATTTCCTGAACTAACCTAGAATCGAACCCGGGACCCCGTGATCAGGAAGCAAGAACGCGGCCGCGAGACCACGAGCTGAAGACGTCTCGGATCTGCTTTAACCGAGATAATCGGGAGTTTTCTGCAGGACTCAAAAAGAAGACGACAACCGAATTTACGTGTAAGCTAAGTACTGCAAAGTCTGAAAAAGTCAATAAGACTAGCACGTATAAAACGATTGTTTGCGATCATGATAATGGCGATTAGCATCTACATCTACATCATCTACATGATTACTTTGCAATTCACATTTAAGTGCTTCTTATTTTGTTTTGATGATCATTCCTACCTATGTAGGTTGGGCTCAACAAAATATTTTCGCATTCGGAAGAGAAAGTTGGTGACTGAAATTTCGTAAATAGATCTCGCCGCGACGAAAAACGTCTTTCGTTTAATGACTTTCATCCCAACTCGCGTATCATATCTGCCACACTCTCTCTCCTTGATAATACAAAACGAGCTGCCCTGTTTTCCACCCTTCCGATGTCCTCCGTCAATCCCACCTGGTAAGGATCCCACACCGTGCAGCAATATTCTAACAGAGGACGAATGAGTGTAGTGTAATCTGTCTCCTTAGTGGACTTGTTGCGTCTTCTAAGTGTCCTGCCAATGAAACGCAACCTTTGGCTCGCCTTCCCCACAATATTATCTATGTGGTCTTTCCAACTGAAGTTGTTCGTAATATTTACACCTAGGTAATTAGTTGAATTGACAGCCTTGCGAATTGTACTATTTATCGAGTAATCGAATTCCAACGGATTTCTTTTGGAACTCATGTGGATCACCTCACACTTTTCGTTATTTAGCGTCACCTGCCACCTGCCACACCATACAGCAATCATTTCTAAATCGCTTTACAACTGATACTGGTCTTTGGATGACCTTACTAGACGGTAAATTACAGCATCATCTGCGAACAACCTAAGAGAACTGCTCAGCTTGTCACCCAGGTCATTTATATAGATCAGGAACAGCAGAGGTCCCAGGACGCTTCCCTGCGGAACACCTGATATCACTTCAGTTTTACTCGATGATTTGCAGTCTATTACTACGAACTGCGACCTTCCTGACAGGAAATCACGAATCCAGTCGCACAACTGAGACGATACCCCATAGGCCCGCAGCTTGATTAGAAGTCGCTTGTGAGGAACGGTGTCAAAAGCTTTCCGGAAATCTAGAAATACGGAATCAACGTGAGATGCCCGGTCGATAGCGGCCATTACTTCGTGCGAATAAAGAGCTAGCTGCGTTGCACAAGAACGATGTTTTCTAAAACCATGCTGATTACGTATCAATTGATCGCATAACATTTATAATTATTCTTAACTCCTACTTTCTCTTTTAACTGTATGAAGTACTCGTATATTGTCTACCCCTGTTCCAGTTGATTTTGTTTATAATGTTTACTGGCTACTCACAGTCACACTCCGAGTAACATCTGAATTTTTTCATCTCTTCACGCAAACTGGCAAAGACATCGCAATGAAGGTGTAGTAATTTGTCATTATAACCAAGTCGGTACCTATGTTCGTGCCAATCCATCACCGCAGGGCTCCCTATGATGTGCGCCGCTTTGCCTGCAGCCCGAAACCAATAGTCGCAGTGCCCCTTTGTCGGTGCGCCAATTACCCGCTCTGCTACGCTCGAACAACCAATCAGCTAACGGCGCGTCGCTCCCCCATCGGCCGGATTAACGTCTGCTCGACGCCGGTCGTTATCCATGCAGGCCTCTCCCGTTGCCATTCACCGAAATGGCTCGACCGTTTCCCGTTTTCCGCGACCAACGGGACTGCGCAGATGGGCGTTTAAACTGTAGGAGCAGCTTTTGTAGCGGCAGCGAGGGCGGTGACGGAAGCGGGGAGAGGGGGAGGGAGGACATTAATGCGAAGTGCGACAGTTCACTAGGCGGATTACAAATTTAAATCGACAAATGGACGTTAGGAATTTGGCTTCGGGGCATTGTACAGACAACAGGGACGACGGCCACTTATAGTAATTGCCGCACTGTGCCGGAACACAGCGAAGGGAACGGGTTTTTCAAACGAATAACAGAGGAAGCAGAAAGTAGGGCAATGTGTACCAGACTGATGACTAAACTCATTCGTAGCGAACTCCATTTGTCATTACTAGAGACAGGATTTTTATGTAATATCAACACGCAAGCCATGCAGGGGAGAGTGTGTTACCTAGACGGTAGTGTACCTAGTAACACATGTTGGATTTTAACGGCAGTGCGGTCGGGTCGGTTCAGTTCGGTGACTGCTTTTAGAATACCATGAAGGTATGTACACTACAGACTGCCATAAGCAGTTTTCCGACATTTTCTACCGTTTGTTGTTGTTAGAAATGAGGCTGTGTTTTGTGCTGCGTTCTCGAATACTTCGAGTTCTACACATTTCAGTGCTGTATAACACACTGAAGTTATTTGGCATTCTACCGAAATTTAAAAGCGTTCCAGTAGAGAAAAATGTTGTCACTGCTGTTTTTAGTCGTCTATTTGTGACATTATTTAGCCACACCAATAATTAAACGGTAGTAAGTGAAATCAAATAAAGTAGAAATATTATCAAAAATCAGTTAGACATTAAATACATTTAGAAGTTGAAGATGTTGGAAACTAACACAAATTTCCACTTTCAAAACAGGTAACATTGTTAAGCCATTAATGAAACTCAGTTAATTTGCAAATCACATGTTCCATTGGAAAAGATCTTCTGTTTCAAGACACAAACAAGATGATGCACGTCCTACTTAACATGGCTTAACCATCCACATTTTATACAACTAATTTAAAAAATGTATATATACGAATTGAATTTCATCTGCCATAAAAACCTGTTACTGAGGAATTTTTAACAATGCAGGTTGGTCCATTGATAGTGACCGGGCCAAATATCTCACGAAATAAGCGTCAAACAAAAAAACTACAAAGAACGAAACTCGTCTAGCTTGAAGGGGGAAACCAAATGGCGCTATGGTCGGCCCGTTAGGTGGCGCTGCCATAGGTCAAACGGATATCAACTGCGTTTTTTTTAAATAGGAACCCCATTTTTTATTACATATTCGTGTAGAACGTAAAGAAATATGAATGTTTTAGTTGGACCACTTTTTTCGCTTTTTGATATATGTCGCTGTAAAAAATTTAGTGTCACGCCACATGTGAAACGTGTTCTCTTCTGTTTCGGTTTTCCCACAGTCCATGCTTCACTACCGTACAATGTTGTATACCAGACGTACATTCTCAGAAATTTCTTCCTCAAATTAAGGCCGATATTTGATATTAGTAGACTTCTCTTGGCCAGGAATGCCTTTTTGCATAGCTACTCTGCTTTTGATGTCCACCTTGCTTCGTTCGTCATTGGTTATTTTATTGCGTAGGTAGCAGAATTCCCTAACTTCATCTATTTCGTGACCATCAACCCTGATGTTAAGTTTCTCGCTGTTCTCATTTGTGCTACCGATGTCATGAGAGGTATATGCAGTATACATTCTACATCTACATGGATACTCTGCAAATCACATTTAAGTGCCTGGCAGAGGGTTCACCCCGAACCATCATTTATTACTGAAAATGCGTTTTATTACTAAGGTCCAAACATCAGGTGCCATTTAGTTGAAATGACGCTAATTGTATGCACCGAACCAGTGTGACATTGTCAATAGATGGAAAAAAAGTAAATAACAAGAAGAAAAAACGCAGATGCTAGAATCCTGTCGGCTGTTTCAAGAGGAATATATCACGGTCATAGGCGCATGCCAACCGTGACTAATGCTGGAGGTAGCAACAATCATCCGAAAAAACCACCACACGTCATTCATTGCTGCGAAAGGGTATTCCGTAACATAGGACTCTCATAAGTAAAGTTATTTTGTCAATGAAATTTCGACTGACTTAACGTGTAGCAAGAATGATCATAAGACCATCATAACATTAGTGCTTGCCGGTATCAGCGGGAATCTGAACGACGGTACAAGGATGTTTTTGCTTAGTAAGCGCAGAAACATCAATATCTATATGATTAATCTGCAATTCACACTTAAGGATTTAACAGAGGGTATATAAAACCACTTTCAGATTTTTACTAGACCGTTCCACTCTCCTCGAATAGCATCGGCAAAAATGAACACCTAATCTTCCCGTGTTAGCTCTCATTTCTCTTATTTAACTATAATTTTTCCCTACGTAGCAGGGAGTCAAAATATTTTGGCAATGGGAGGAGACAGTTGGCGATTTAAATTTCGTGAAAAGTTCTCACCACAAAGAAAAATCCTTTGTTTTAATGATTGCCACTCGATTATCACATCCACGTCATTCTCTCTATTTCGCAATAATTCAAAACGAGCTGCCCTTCTTTGAACTTTTTCAGTATCCTCAGTCAGTTATATCTAGTGAACCTTCCATATCGGGCAGTAATACTCCAGAAGAGGGCAGACTAGCAAAGGGTAGGCATTCTTTTTAGTAGATTTTTTGCATCTTCTAAGTGTTGTGCCAAAAAAACCTCGTACTCACAACCAGTCGCGGATACATACGGGGGCGTTCCCCCCCCCCCCCCCCCCCCCCCGTCCCCCACCCCCTTGCAGGGTCGCCCGCATTGTCATCCGCGCCGCCCCCGCCAGTCAGCCCGCACGTTATTCGTTCGTTTCTTTCATCAGTCGACTCGACTGAATCGAGTTATCGAGTAGCTGTACTTCCCTATGTAGCACGCGCGTCTGCGTCATCGTATTTTATACGTTTTTGTCTGGCACATAGGAATCGACTTCATGACTGAGCTCTGTTGAACGCTCACACTGACATTTATAGTCCTATTGACGATGTAATTCACCAATTTGCCAGGAAGAATAGGCGCACAGAATTCATCATTTAAGGAAGAGAATCACAATTGTAACTTTCTTATATCATAAGATGGCTCTGTCTTGTATAAGTGTACAATCAGTTTAAATAAAACTTTGTTCAACTTTGCATGTGACTTGATTATTTTTTATCACGGTAAAGGGAGTTCTTTAGAGTCCTCTCATTGAGGCTTTTCTGTATCCGCCACTGCTCACAACCTTTTCTATGCTATTGAATAAAATGTTCTGGAGTCTACGAAATACCTTGTGAATGTGGCCAGAAGCACGCTGGAAAGAACATGAGAGGTGGCTTGCAGCTCAGGTTGCGTGGGATCCAGCGATCGCGCGGTTGAAGAGGGCACATCGAACGCCGACTCAAAACATGCCCATATATGGCAATGTCAGGGCACCAGTGACGTCACAGCCGGCAGCTAGCGTATATAAGGGCGCACCAACAGTCCACTGGCAGTCACAACACTTGGCAATGGCCAAGGAGCGCTTGGCCGAAAGCTCGTGTTGTTTTAAGCAATTGGCGCGGTTGGAAACCCGAGAACATTTTATTGAATGTTATCGCCGTGAGAATCTGCATTCATACATTTTCTATGCTATGCTTCAGATTTAAGTTGTTCCCGACTGTGATTCCTACCTATTGACTTACAACGTTTAAAGCTCCATTATCTAACGTGTAACCGAAATGTAATCATTGTTTAGGGTCGATTGTTGCTTTTCACCGCATACAGATATCTTGTCTAAAACATTTTACGATTCTTTTTGGTATTCGGATGACTTTACCTGATGGTAAACGTTCGTACCAGCTGCAAACACTAAAGAGGGATGCTCAGATTGTGTTCTAGATTATTCATATAGCTTAAGGACGCAAAGGGCTTATAATAATTCCTTGGTGAATCGCTGATATCACTTCTTTTTAACTACACGACTTCCTGTCGGTCTGACTTAAAATTACGAATCCAGTCGCACAACTGAAGCGATATTCCATAGCCCCGCAACTTTATTGGAAGCTATTTGTGAGGAACACTGTCAGAAGCCTCCTGAAAATCTAGAACTATCGAATCAACTTGAAATCCCCTGCTGATAGCATCCCTTAAGAGCCAATTGTTTTTTTTTTTTTTTTCAAGAAAGATATTTCTGAATCCATTCTGAAATTGTGTCAATAGTACACTTTGTTCGACGTATTTTATAACGGTGGAACATAGCATATGTTTCAAAACACTGTTACAAATCGATCTCAGTGGCGAAAGTCTACAATTCAGGGGAGTACATCTTTTTTTCTTTCTTGTGCATAAATGTGAGCTGTAGAACCTCCCGGTCTTTAGGAACGAATCTTTCATTGAATATCATTACTAAAAATGGAACTATTTCATCGAGACAAATGGTTCAAATGGCTCTGAGCACTATGGGACTTAACATCTGTGGTCATCAGTCCCCTAGAACTTAAAACTACTTAAACCTAACTATCCTAAGGACAACACACACATCCATGCCCGAGGCAGGATTCGAACCTGCGACCGTAGCTGTCACGCGGTTCCACACTGAAGCGCCTAGAACCACACGGCCACACCGGCCGGCCTTTCATCGAAACACTCCGACCAGAACCTAATTGTATGCAGCCTGGGTCGGAAGACATGCCTTTATTGATTAAGTTGCTTGGCTACATTGTAGGTATCTACAATGCGCAACACAATTAGAAGGTTACTTTTTCGAAACCCCGTAATTTTCTCACACTGCGACACAGAAGTTTGAAATTTGGCTCAAAGGACCCTACAACCATTCTCTGTTATGGTGCAAAAGAGTGGCGCTCAATGACGTCACACTCTGGTTCGACAAAGCTTCAAACAGGAAGTTGTCGATACATGTGAAAAAAAAAGCCTGAGCTCGGAAGTTCATTTGAGGTGTAAGGTAGGTTAATAATGTCACATTGGCACCAAATTTCACAACAATTTCGCACGATCCAGGAATACAAACGTCTCAAAAATGAGATCGACAGGAAGTGCAAAATGGCTAAGCAGGGATGGCTAGAGGACAAATGTAAGGATGTAGAGGCTTGTCTCACTAGGGGTAAGATAGATACTGCCTACAGGGAAATTAAAGAGACCTCTGGAGAGAAGAGAACCACTTGTATGAATATCAAGAGCTCAGATGGCAACCCAGTTCTAAGCAAAGAAGGGAAGGCAGAAAGGTGGAAGGAGTATATAGAGGGTTTATACAAGGGCGATGTACTTGAGGACAATATTATGGAAATGGAAGAGGATGTAGATGAAGATGAAATGGGAGATAAGATACTGCGTGAAGAGTTTGACAGAGCACTGAAAGACTTGAGTCGAAACAAGGCCCCGGGAGTAGACAACATTCGATTAGAACTACTGATGGCCTTGGGAGAGCCAGTCATGACAAAACTCTACCATCTGGTGAGCAAGATGTATGAGACAGGCGAAATACCCACAGACTTCAAGAAGAATATAATAATTCCAATCCCAAAGAAAGCAGGTGTTGACAGATGTGAAAATTATCTAACTATCAGTTTAATAACTCACAGCTGCAAAATACTAACGCGAATTCTTTACAGACGAATGGAAAAACTGTAGAAGAGGACCTCGGGGAAGATCAGTTTGGGTTCCGTAGAAATGTTGGAACACGTGAGGCAATACTAACCTTACGACTTATCTTAGATGAAAGATTAAGAAAAGGCAAACCTACGTTTCTAGCATTTGTAGACTTAGAGAAAGCTTTTGACAACGTTAACTGGAATACTCTCTTTCAAATTCTGAAGGTGGCAGGGGTAAAATACAGGGAGCGAAAGCCTATTTACAATTTGTACAGAAACCAGATGGCAGTTATAAGAGTCGAGGGGCATGAAAGAGAAGCAGTGGTTGGGAAAGGAGTGAGACAGGGTTGTAGCCTCTCCCCGATGTTATTCAATCTGTATATTGAGCAAGCAGTAAAGGAAACAAAAGAAAAATTCGGAGTAGGTATTAAAATTCATGGAGAAGAAGTAAAAACTTTGAGGTTCGCCGATGACATTGTAATTCTGTCAGAGACAGCAAAGGACTTGGAAGAGCAGTTGAACGGAATGGACAGTGTCTTGAAAGGAGGATATAAGATGAACGTCAACAAAAGCAAAACGAGGATAATGGAATGTAGTCAAATTAAATCGGGTGATGCTGAGGGGATTAGATTAGGAAATGAGACACTCAAAGTAGTAAAGGAGTTTTGCTATTTAGGGAGTAAAATAACTGATGATGGTCGAAGTAGAGAGGATATAAAATGTAGACTGGCAATGGCAAGGAAATCGTTTCTGAAGAAGAGAAATTTGTTAACGTCGAGTATAGATTTAAGTGTCAGGAAGTAGTTTCTGAAAGTATTTGTATGGAGTGTAGCCATGTATGGAAGTGAAACATGGACGATAACCAGTTTGGACAAGAAGAGAATAGAAGCTTTCGAAATGTGGTGCTACAGAAGAATGCTGAAGATTAGATGGGTAGATCACATAACTAATGAGGAGGTACTGAATGGAATTGGGGAGAAGAGGAGCTTCGATCACAACTTGACTAGAAGAAGGGATCGGTTGGTAGCACATGTTCTGAGACATCGAGGGATCACCAATTTAGTATTGGAGGGCAGCGTGGAGGGTAAAAATCGTAGAGGGAGACCAAGAGATCAATACACTAAGCAGATTCAGAAGGATGTAGGTTGCAGTAGATACTGGGAGACGAAGAAGCTTGCACAGGATAGAGTAGCATGGAGAGCTGCATCAAACCAGTCTCAGGACTGAAGACCACAACAACAACATGGTGGACATGCCACAAGATGGGAGGCCGTCACGCAACCCTTATACCCACATTTCACCCCTCCTCTTGACACCTCTGCGATAGGGGTCAGAACGGCGACACCCAACGTGGAAACCACGCGGTTTTCTTACGGGTGGCCGGGGAAAATATTTTAGCGGCTCAGAATCGACACGAAGAAGGCTGAGCAGTGACACAAAGGATGTCAAGGAAAACACGCCTTCCCTTGGTGCCTTGATTTTCACACGTTTCGCGGTCGAAAACGAAGTTCTCAGTGCGATGAGCGGCAGGACGGCGTACTTGACAGCCTTTGTCTCTGCTAACACCCTCTAGTCGCTTCAACTCTTCTCGTGTGTCTGCAGCCATACCGAGCAAGATCGCACCGCTTGGATTATAGAAAAAAAATTGTTCAAATGGCTCTAAGCACTATGGGACTTAACATCTGAGGTCATCCATACCCGAGGCTGGATTCGAACCTGCGACCGTAGCAGCAGCGCTGTTCCGGACTGAACCGCCTAGACCCGATCGGCCACAAAGGGCCGGCGGAGTATAGCACAACCTCAGTTTTTGTTTTTGTGCACAGAGTGGAAACACTCTGACAGCTCGAAACCAGTTGACGAAATCCGAATGTGATCAGAAGCAGAAAATGGTTTTTATGCTTTTTCAGCCTCCCTGTTTCGCATCCTCCTGCGGCATCATTATGCGAGGGGTGGAGGAGCAAGATTGGCACGTGCGTGAATAAAAACGGTGCCTCTAAGACATCCCAGTTCAGCAACAGCCCACACCAATGCTGAGCACTTTAAATGCGCTATGAATCCGGACACGTGGCGGCTGAAAATGGTTTAGAAGTTCGTGGCGCCCACCGTCGGTAATGCTGGAGGTCAGTATGGTGTTGGCCCACCCTCAGCCTCGATGACATCTTCCACTCTCGCTGGCATACGTTCAATCAGGTTCTGGAAGGTTTCTTGGGTAACGGCAGCCCTTTCTTCACGGAGTGCTGCACTGAGGAGAGGTATCGATGTCGGTCGGTGACGCCTGGCAAGAAGTCGGCGTTCCAAAACATCCCAAAGGTGTTCTATAGGATTCAGGTCAGAACTCTGTGCGGGCCAGTCCATTACAGGTATGTTATTGTCGTTTAACCAATCCGCCACAAGTTGTGCCTTATGAACAGGTGCTCGATCGTGTTGAATGATGCAATCAGCATCCCCGGGTTGCTCTTCAACAGTGGGAAGCAAGAAGATGCTTAAAGCATGAATGTAGGCCTGTGCTGTGATAGTGCCACGCAAAACAACAAGGGGTGCAAGCCTCTCCATGAAAAACACAGCCACACCATAACACCACCGCCTCCGAATTTTACTGTTGGCAGTACGCACGCTGGCAGATGACGTTTCGCCACACCCACACTCTGCCATCGGATCGCCACATTGTGTACTGTGATTCGTCGCTCCACACAACGTTTTTTCACTGTTCAAGCGTCCAACCTTTACCCTCCTTACACCAAGCGAGTCGTCGTTAGGCATTTGCCGGCGCGATGTGTGGCTTATGAGCAGCCGCTCGACCATGAAATCCAAGTTTTCTGACCTCCCACCGAACTGTCATAGTACTTGCAGTGGATCCTGATGCAGTTTGGAATTCTTGTGTTATAGTCTGGATAGGTGTCTGCCTATTTACACATTACGACCCTCTTCAACAGTCGACGGTCTCTGTCAACCAACAGACGAGGTCGGCCTGTATGCTTTTGTGCTGTACGCGTCCCTTCACGTTTCCATTTCACTATCGCATCCGAAACAGTGGTCCTAGGGATGCGTAGGAGTGTGAAAATCTCGAGAACAGACGTACGACACATGTGACACCCAATCACCTGACCACGTTCGAAGTCCGTGAGTTCCGCGAAGAGCTCTCTCACGATGTCTGATGACTACTGAGGTCGCTGACATGGAGTACCTGGCAGTAGGTGGCAGCACAATGCACGTAATATATAAAACGTATGTTTTTGGGGGTGTCCGGATACTTTTGGTCACATAGTGTATATAACTGTTCAGAGAGCCCTTGATGGATTCCTAGACGCCTGAACGTAAGCGAACCCTTCAAGGCCGCTAAGATTCCATATGACTGCAAACAGGCACTAGGACTGTAGAGTAGTGCCCTCAGCTGAAGGGTGTCAAAGGGTTGCCTACCTTCAGGCTGTTTGGAATGTCTTAATAGATGTCTCTGTAAAGGTACCGGCGTTCAACAAAGATGTGCTGGAGGGTGTTGCTGAGCTGGGTGGTCTTAAAGGGACCACGTCACAGGGTGATGCGAAGCAGGAGGGATGAATAAGCACAAACACTCTCTGCTGCTTTGAATCACATTCATATTTCGTCAGTTGACTTTGAACGGCCCCTGATGGTTGCATCCTGTACACCACAGCAAAACCTGCAGTGTGCTACACTCCAAAGAGGTCAAATCACGTTTAGTGGGGCTGCAGGCTTACGATGTCCTCAGACAGGGCCTGAATCCTCCACGTGATGTTAGCAGTGAGAATAGTCGTCACGAACGTCGTCCTTTTGCTCAACGCAATGCAAACTGTCGTTTTCGACTGCGAAATGTGTGGGAACAATGAGCCAAGGGAAGGGGTGGTTTCATTGACGCCCTTTATGTCCGCACCGAGCAGCTGGGTGTCTGAAATACTTTCCTCGGACACCCATAAAAGAACCATTGGGCGTCGCGGTTCTGACCTCCATCGCAGAGGAGGCGATGAAATGTGGTTAAGAGGGAGTGTTACGCTATTTCCATCGAGTGACACGTCCACGGTGGCATAGGGTGGAATTTTTGGGAAATTTGGTGCCATTGTGACATCACCAAACCACCTTACACCTCAGATGAACTCCCGAACTCAGGTCTTTTTTTTCACACTTGGAGAAACCTTGCTGTTTGAAGCATCTCCGAACGCGATGTAACTTGCCCGGGAGTACTTATGGGTGGGGTACTTTTAAACTGTTTTCGCTTCTGCTTTTCTTGACCGTGCGCCCTGTCCACACCACGTACCTGGTAATCCCGCGGCGGTCGTACTGTTCTGCTCCACACTGCTGCTGGCTTGGCTGAAATTATCTATTTAAATATGCAAGAGGGATTAGGGGAGCCACTCAACGTTAAGACACAACAGTGTTTGACGTCTGATATGAAAACAACTATATTTTGAGACGATAAAAGAAAGTCGCAGGTTGCACCGTTTACATTCTAATTCATAAGTGTTATCCCAATTAATGGATGATTAACAGTCCACAATATCATTCAGACGAGTGTACGCGTAACCAACATGACGCGGGTGATTGTTGATTATGCGGAAGCCGAATGATTGCACGAAAGTTCTTACGCTCGTCACGCATACACGATATTTGGTACCAGTCCTCCTTGACACTAGTAATGATATGGCACTGTTCGTAAAGTTAATTTTTTCTGTTCTCACCTGTACGAGCGTGCGCGTAACCGTCGCGGCGCGGTTGATTGTTGATGATGCGGAACGCGATGATCGAACGCACGTTCTCACGCTCGCTACAAGACACTGGCACTTAAATGCTCTCTTTTGTGGTGAATAGTATTACTGATTCACATTAGTTCATTCTTGGAAATCGAACACGGCGCGGATGATTGATACAGTACGGTACGATACGCAACGAGAGGATACACAAATATGTTATCAGCAGCACTGCTCATTTTTGAATTACTTCTTGACGCACTTTCCTCTGAATCATCTACTTATTTCATAACTTTACTGTAATAACACTTGTAGCAACACTTCAACTTCCATGCTAACAATACCTCTCACATGCAGAGCTACACACTACACAACGTAACAGTTCCGTGTCCCGCGCTCGACTCTTTAGACGCAGCTGCCCGCAAAGATACTCCGCAACCAAGCCAGCGATATGACAGTACCCTTACAGTGAGAGCGACGTCTAAGGGAGCTACGCTTTCGCAGCATTACGGAGTAAGGTTGTAGGAACCTTGGAGCGAAATTCAAATTTCTGCGTCGCAATTGAAGACAATTGTGGGGTTCCAAAAAGTTATTTTTAAGTGTGTAGCTGAGTGTATCTTTTCTTGATTGGAACTGTATAATATTTATCTTCTTCGTTATAGGTATTTCGGGAAACCATGTTCAGTAACCCCGCTTTAATGGTAGAGTCGTCGGTAACATTACCAAGTAACAGATTTCAGCTTACCGGAGCAAAAAAACATGGAGCCCTCATCTCTGAGACTAAAAAATGTTGAACACAATAGTGCAACGTACGAGGGGTTTTATTGTACAATTATCGATACATTGAAAAATATCTACTGGTAATCTGGTAATCTTAGTCGACCGTGAGTTGGTATCTGACTGAAGTTGGCTCTGTTTAAACGCGTGGTTATGCCCCCAGTATTGTTTGCATCGAAATTATCATTACAATCTAATAATTAAACAAGAATATGGTGATTGCTAGCAACGAAATCAATAATGCGGTGATTAGCATATGATACCAAATTAAGATTTATTCAGAAAACGGGATGAACAATATTTCTAGCCTAACGTGATAATCCAGTGCACTCGCTAACCTAACTAGCCTATCATTGGCACAATGCATCCTCTTTTCCTAACTCATTAAGTCAACACTGAACAAGTGACTCTAGTGAAGTTCTGCCTGAACGGAAACAGACTCAGAGAGCGCCAGTCAGAGAGCTAGCGGAATACGAACTCATTTAGAATTACAGTGCTAATATCACCGTAATTCTACGTGATGATTACGACGGTCGGCCCAGCCAACGTCGTGATGCCGTCTTTCCCGTGAGTGAGCTTGGCTTTAATCTCAAACGTGGACTTGATTTGCGTCCGTAAACTGCTCTAAGTAAGTGTTCAATTGCGGAGTCCGTCACTAGTCAATACTCAAGCTCCTTGCACATATGCCGAGAGTAGTTGGTCGACTCAAGTGCGCGGCAGCAATGGAACACTCCAGATTGCATATGAACACCACAAGTTAGTACAAATCTTTTTCTCTCCTCAGAGGAACAGATAATGCTACGTGTGTGGAGTCGTATGCTCTACACTATTCAGACTTGGAGAGTAACCACTGGACTCAATGCGGTAATTTCTCCAACCTACTCCTCTCCACGCTCTCCAGGTAGGACAGCAAGACACCGCGACTGCTCTCCTCCACAGCCGACCCCAGAATCCTCCTTCAGATTTGTGCAAACTTGGATGTTCTTCACCGCATTGATCCTTACGCGTTGGTAGCCAATCACGACACAGACTTCCATGTATCCGTGCGCGTTTGTATCCAACCACGACACAGAATTCTCCCGCGGTTACTGTTGCCGCCATTCTTTTAATAAACCGGGTGATCAAAAAGTCAGTATAAATTTCAAAACTTAATAAACCACGGAATAATGTAGATAGAGAGGTAAAAATTGGCACACATGCATGGAATGACATGGGGTTTTATTAGAACCAAAAAAATACAAAAGTTCAAAAAATGTCCGACAAATGGCGCTGGACAGCAAAACGTCAGTGACTGCGCATGACAATCGTGGATAAAAGGAGCTGTAATGAGAGAGAGAATCAGATGCGCCAGCAGTCGCAGCATGATGACGTTACCTGAAAAGGCGCTTCTAGTGAAGCTGTATTATCAGAATGGGGAATGTGCTAGTTCAGCGTTACGATCCTATCGCCATAGGAAGGGGATTCGAACGGGTAAAGGTCCGTTGACAAATGCAACTATGGCGAGAATGATTACGAAGTTTGAAGCCACGGGCTGTTTATACAATAGATCCCGTACTGGCCGACCGAGCGCAAGGCATAATGCTGCTGAGACAGGTCAGAAAGAAATGGAGACTGTAGCGGGTTCGTCTATGCACGGAGAAGTCAGCGCTCGTGCAGTCGCACCAGCATTCCATACACTTCTGTTTGGTTGGCACTTAGACGTACCCTCCGATGCAATTCGTACACAATCCATCGGCATCATGAACTGTTACTTGGCGATTTAGTGAAGCGGAGGGCATTTGCTGCGTGGGCGTTTCAAAAGATGGTGGAAGATGACGATTAGTTGAGTAACGTGTTGTGTACCGACGTAGCTCGTTCACGCTCGGAGGGTCTGTCAACGCCCACAACTGCAGAATTTGGGCTACCGAAAATCCTAGAACTGTCGTGAAAACTCCATTTCACGACGAGAAAGTCATGGTATGGGTTGGATTTACCACATCTACCGTTATCGGGCCTTTTTTCTTCCAGGAAATGCGTGATTCTGGTTTTGTAACTGCTACCGTTACGGGTGAGAGGTACGTCGAAATGTTACAGAATCGCATCATCCCCAGCCTGGCTGATAAACACCTGCTGGAACGTACGATGTTTATGCAGGCTGGCGCTCCATCCCATATTGCTAGACGCGTGAAAGACCTCTTGTGCGCGTCGTTTGGTGATCGTGTGCTCAGCCGCCACTTTCGTCGTGCTTGGCCTCCCAGGTCCCCAGACCTCAGTCCGTGCGATTATTGGCTTTGGGGTTACCTGAAGTCGCAAGTGTATCGTGATCGACCGACATCTCTAGGGATACTGAAAGACAACATCCGACGCCAATGCCTAATCACAACTCCGGACATGCTTTACAGTGCTGTTCACAACATTATACCTCGACTACAGCTATTGTTGAGGAATGATGGTGGACATATTGAGCATTTCCTGTAAAGAACATCATCTTTGCTTTGTCTTACTTTGTTATGATAATTATTGCTATTCAGATCAGATGAAGCGCCATCTGCCGAACATTTTTTCAACGTTTGTATTTTTTGGTTCTAATAAAACCCCATGTCATTCCAAGCACGTGTGTCAATTTGTACCTCTCTATCTACATTATTCCGTGATTTATTCAGTTTTCAATTTTATGTTGATTTTTGGATCACACGGTATAACTCTACGCGCCCTGCGCCAATCCCGTCACAGTCTTCCGCAAATTTTCCACTGTGGTGCGAATAGTCGCATATAGCACCTTCTCCCAACGTCTTTGGTGGCGTGAAGTGCCAGCCGACAAAGGGGTCCAGCCGTGTTCCAGCCTCTGCGGCAATCTCGTTAGTTTGACATAACACACACAATTTCCTTTTCTTTGTCCATTCTCTCCTACCGGTGGGCCAATTATCTCGTTTTGTTAAATGGCTATCTCTGTGTATTCGGTGTATTAGTAGATTGGATTAGATTAGATTTACTTTCATTCCAATTGATCCGTAGTGAGGAGGTCCTCAAGGATGTAGAACACGCCAGAAAAACAACAATACATGACAAATATTTACAACTCAAACAAATAAGCCAATGTACCATTCCACAGGTCCCAAGTGGCATGGTCGTCATTTTTTTAATGAACGCTATACGAAAGAACCATTTTACAAATACTAATGAACTGAATTTAAAATAAAAAAGCCTTTTATTTATTTATATGGTAATAAACGTGTAATACAACTAGTATAATACTTATTTCCAATGAACACATTACTGCACACACACACACACACACACTTATTTACAATGACCACATTACTGCACTGCACTGAAATTATATATATATATATATATATATATATATATATATATATGAGAAATTCATCAATGGAGTAGAAGGAGTTGACCACCAATAAATCCTTTAGGCTTCTCTTGAACTGAATTTCATTGGTTGTTAAGCTTTTTATGGCTGCTGGCAAGTTATTGAAAATGTGTGTTCCTGAATAATGTACACCTTTTTGTACAAGACTAAGTGACTTTAAATCCTTGTGAAGGTTATTCTTATTTCTAGTACTGATTCCATGAATTAAGCTATTGGTTTGAAAAAGTGATATATTTTAATGACAAATTTCATTAAGGAATAAATATATTGGGAAGCAGTAGTTAGTATCCCTAGTTCCCTAAACAGGCTTCTGCAGGATGTTCTTGAGTTCACACCACATGTAACTCTTACTGCACGTTTTTGTACCTGGAAAACTTTAGCTTGGCTTGATGAATTACCCCAAAAAATAATCCCATAAGACATTATGGAATGAAAGTAAGCGTAGTATGCCAGCTTTTTCATTTTTATATCCCCTATGTCTGACACAATTCGCATTGCAAATAGAGATTTAATAAGACGCTTCAGCAGTTCTGTGGTGTGCTCCTCCCAGTTGAATTTATTATCAAGCTGTAAACCCTAGAATTTAACACTGTCCACTTCTTCTATCTGCTTGTCATCGTATGTTAGGCATTTACTCGTGGGACACCCCTTACAAGTTCTGAACTGCATGTAGTGTGTTTTATCAAAGTTTAGTGACAAAGAATTGGCTAGGAACCAGTGATTAATGTCCACAAATATTTTATTAGCTGACCTTTCTAAGACTACGCTTGATTTGCTATTTATTGCAATGTTTGTATCATCGGCAAACAAAACGAACTTGGCTTCTGGTAATGTTACTGATGAAAGGTCATTGATATACACAAGAAAAAGTAAGGGCCCTGAAATGGACCCTTGTTGGACCCCACATGTAATTACTTCCCAGTTGGATGATGCCTGATAGCTTGATGCATGTCTCTTTCCTAATAACACCCTTTGTTTCCTGCCAGAGATATAAGATTTGAACCATTTTGCAGCATTTTCTGTTACACTATAATATTCTAATTTACTTAAAAGGATATTGTGATTTACACAGTCAAATGCCTTTGACAGATCACAAAATATACCAGTTGCCTGCAATTTTTTGTCTAATGAATTAAGTACATTTTCACTGTAAGTGTAGATAGCCTTCTCAATATCAGAACCTGATTTAGCATCATGCAAGGTACGAAAATGCTACCTTACAAAAGGACAGTGTTCGAGAGTACTAAGCCTTACACCGAGTGATCAAGAAGACAGCAGCGTCAAATAGGTGCTACCGAATATACTGACCACAGGACGTAAATACAAGATAGAATGAAGAGTGAGAAATCTACTTTTATACTTCTTGTATTTTTAGAAACAGTTTTTGATAGTGTTCTGTATCTCACCTTTCCTGTTTCTCTCTTATTTCATTCGTGGTTGTGACCTTTATGGCCAGTAACTGAGCAGTTGTTGTTGTCTTCAGTCCAGAGACTGGTTTGATGCAGCTCTCCATGCTACTCAATACTGTGCTAGCCTCTTCATCTCCGAGTAACTATTGCAACCAACATCCTTCTAAACCTTCTTAGTGTATTCACCTCTACACCTACATCTACGTGGACACTCTGCAAAACACATTTAAGTGCCTGGCAGAGGGTTCATCGAACCACCGTCACAAGTCTCTACTATTCCAATCTCGTATAGCGCGCGGAAAGAACGAACACCTATATCTTTCCGTACGAGCTCTGATTTCCCTTATTTTATCGTGGTGATCGTTTCTCCCTATGTAGGCCGGTGTCTACAAAATATTTTCGCATTCGGAGGAGAAAGTTGGTGATTACAATTTCGTGAGAAGATTCCGTCGCAACGAAAAACGCCTTTAATTTAATGATGTCCACCCCATATCCTGTTTCATTTCAGTGACACTCTCTCCCATATTTCGCGATAATACAAAACGTGCTGCCCTTCTTTGAACTTTTTCGATGTACTCCGTCAGTCCTATCTGGTAAGGATCCCACACCACGCAGCAGTATTCTAAAAGAGGACGGATAACCGTAGTGTAGGCAGTTTCCTTAGTAGATGTGTTACATTTTCTGTGTCCTGCCTTAAAAACGCAGTCTTTGGTTAGCCTTCCCCACAACATTTTCTGTGTGTTCCTTCCAATTTAAGTTGTTCGTAATTGTAGGTAACCTCTAGGTCTCCCCCTACTATTTTTACCCTCTATGCTTCCCTACAATACTAAATTGGTGATCCCTTGATACCTCAAAACATGCCGTACCAACCAATACCTTCTTCTAGTCAAGTTGTGCCACAAATTCCTCTTCTCCGCAATTCTAATCAGTACCTCCTCATTAGTTACATCATCTACCATCTAACCCTAAGCATTCTTCTGTAGCTCCACATTTCGAAAGCTTCTATTCTCTTCTTGTCTAAACTAGTTATCGTCCATGTTTCACTTCCATTCTTGGCTAAACTCCATACAAGCACTTTCAGAAACGGCTTCCTGACACTGAAATCTTTATTCGACGTTAACAAATTTCTCTTTCCTTGCCATAGCCAATCTACATTTTATATTCTTCATCCTTCGACTATCATCAGTTATTTTGCTTCCCAAACAGCAAAGCTCATCTGAAAGTTTAAGTGTCTCATTTCCTCATCTAATTCCCTCACCATCATCTGATTTAATTCGAATACATACCATTATCCTCGTTTGGCATTTGTTCATGTTCATCGTATGTCCTTCTTTCAAGACACTGTCCATTCCGTTCAACTACTCTTCCAGGCCCTTTGCTGTCTCTCACAGAATTACAATGTCGTCGGCAAACCTCAAAGTTTTCATCTCTTCTCAGTTGATTTTAATTCCTTCTTTGAATTTTTTCTTTTGTTGCATTTACTGCTTCCTCAATATACAGATTGAATAACATCGGGGATAGGCTACAACGCTCTCTCACTCCCTTTCCAGTCACCGCTTCCCTTTCGTGTTCCTCGACTCTTATAACTGCCATCTGGTTTCTGTACAGATTGTAAATAGCCTTTCGCTCTCTGTATTTTACCTCTGCCACATTCAGAATTTGAAAGAAAGTTTTCCATCCAACATTGTCATAAACTTCTCAAACTATACACATGCTATAGACGTTGGTTTGCCTTTCCTTAACATAACTTCTAAGAAAAGCCGCCGGCCGCTGGTGGCCGAGCGGTTCTGGCGCTACAGTCTGGAACCGCGCAACCGCTACGGTCGCAGGTTCGAATCCTGCCTCGGGCATGGATGTGTGTGTTGTCCTTAGGTTAGTTAGGTTTAAGTAGTTCTAAGTTCTAGGGGACTTATGACCTCAGCAGTTGAGTCCCATAGTGCTCAGAGCCATTTGAACCATTTTTTTAAGAAAAGCCGTAGGGTCAGTATTGACTTGCCGGATCCAACATTTCTACGGAACCAAACTGATCTTCCCCGAGGTCGGCTTCTACCAATTTTTCCATTCGTCTCTACAGAATTAGTGTTATTGTTTTGCAACCATGTCTTATTAAAGTGATAGTCAACAGCTACTTTCTTTGGGATTGGAATTATTATATTCTTCTTGAAGTCTGAGGATATTTCGCCGGTCTCGTATATCTTGCTCACCAGATGGTAGAGTTCTGTCATGGCTGGCTATCCCAAGGCTGTCAGTAGTTCTAAAGGAATGTTGTCTACTCCCGGTGCCTAGTTTCGTCTTCAGTCTTTCAGTACTCCGTCAATTGTTCACACAGTATCATAACGCCCATTTCATCATCATCATCATCATCTACGTCCTCCTCCATTTCCATAACACCGCCCCCAATTTCATCGTCCTTATATAGACGCTCTATGTACTCCTTCCACCTTCCTGCTTTGTCTTCTTTGCTTAGGACTTTGCTAGGATATTCATACATTCTTTTCTCAAAAGGTCTGTTTAATTTTCCTGTAGGCAATATCGATCTTACCCCTAGCAATATATGCTTCTACATCCTTACATTTCTCCTCTAGCCATCCCTGCTTGGCTGTTTTGCGCTTCCTGTCGATCTCATTTTTGAGACGTTTATATTCTTTTTCGCCTGCTTCATTTACTGCATTTTTATATTTTCTCCTTGTGTCAATTAAATTCAGTATCTTTTGGTTTACCCAAGGATTTCAACTAGCCCTCGTCTTTTTACCTACTTTATCCTCTGTCCTCTTCACTACTTCATCTCTCAAAGCTACCCATTCTTCTACTATTGTATTTTGTATTTCATTCCTCTGTTCTTGTCAATCGTTCTCTAATGCTCTCTCTGAAAATCTCTAGAACCTTCGGTTGTTTCAGTTTATCCAGGTCCCATCTCGTTAAATTCCTACATTTTTTATAGTTTCTTCAGTTTTAATCTGCAGTTCATAACCAATAAAATGTGGTCAGAGTCCACATCTGCCCCTGGAAATGTCTTACAATTTAAAACCTGGTTCCTAAATCTTTGTCTTACTATAATGTAATCTATCTAAGACATTCCAGTGTCTCCAGGCCTCTTACACGTATACAACCTCCATCTCTGATTCTTAAGCCCAGTGTTAGCTGTAATTAAGATATTCTCTGTGCAAAATTCTAATCGGTTGCTTCCTCTTTCATTCCTTACCCCCAGTCCTTATTCACCTACTACTTTTCATTCTCTTCCTGTTCCTACTATCCAATTACAGTCCCCCTTGACTATTATATTTTCGTCTCCCTTACCTATCTGAATCATTTCTTTTATCGCGTTATACATTTCTTCAATCTCTTCATCATATTCGGATCTAGTAGACATATAAACCTGTACTACTCTGGTAGGCGTGGGCTTCGTGTCTATCTTGGCTGCAATAATGTGTTCATTATGCTGTTCGTAGTAGGTTAGCCGCGTTCGTATTGTTTTTATTCATTATTAAACCGACTCCTGCATTACCTGTATTTTATTTTGTATTTATAACCCTGTATACCCCTGACGATTATTCTAGTTCCTCCTGCCACCGAACTTCACAACTTCACTAATTCCCACTATATCTAATCTAACTTTAACCTATTTATTTCCCCCCGCCCCCCCCCCCTTCCAAGAACTATGGACCTTGCCGTTGGTGGGGAGGCTTGCGTGCCTCAGCGATACAGATAGACGTACCGTAGGCGCAACTACAGCGAAGGGGTATGTATTGAGAGGTCAGATACTGAAGAGGGGCAGCAACCTTTCCAGTAGTTGCAGGGACAACAGTTTGGGGCTTTGTAACATCAACCAAATTAGCCTTGCTGTGCTGGTACTGCGAACGGCTGAAAGCAAGGTGAAACTACAGCCGTAATTTTTCCCGAGGGCATGCAGCTTTACTGTATGCTTAAATTATCATGGAGTCCTCTTGGGTAAAATATTCCGGAGGTAAAATAGTCCCCCATTCGGATATCCGGGCGTGGACTACTCAGGAGGACGTCGTTATCAGGAGAAACAAAACTGTCGTTCTACGGATCGGAGCATGGAATGACAGATCCCTTAATCGGGCAGGTAGGTTATAAAATTTTTAAAAAATGAGCAGAAGAAACTTAAATGTGACTCAGGAAAAGATGTTCAATAGTTACCACGTTTTTAAACTGATTATTGACAGTCAGGCTACTTGATTAGCTCATAGTTAAATATCCACTAGAAAAATGTAGGCTGAAACTTCCTGGCAGATTAAAACTGTGTGCTGGACCGAGACTCGAACTCAGGACCTTTGCCTTTCGTGGGCAAGTGCTCTACCAACTGAGCTACCCAAGCACGACTCACGCCCCGTCCTCACACCCTGCAGAACTATCATCCTGAAAGAAACAATATATTTGTCATTCTGGAAACATCCCCCAGGCTGTGGCTAAGCCATGTGTCCGCAATATCCTTTCTTTCAGGAGTGCTACTTCTGCAAGGTTCGCAGGAGAGCTTCTGTAAAGTTTGGAAGGTAGGAGACGAGGTACTGGCAGAAGTACAGCTGTGAGGACGGGGCGTGAGTCGTGCTTGGGTAGCTCAGTTGATAGAGCACTTGCCCGTGAAAGGCAACGGTCTCGAGTTCGAGTCTCGGTCCGGCACACAGTTTCATATCAGCGCACACTCCGCTGCAGAGTGAAAATCTCATTCTCTAAAATTTAGGCTGTTCGCCTTGCGTCGAGTGCTCTAGCATCTGGGACGCAAAGCAGCAAAAGTGCCTTCTGACGCAAATTGCTAGCCTGGAGGGGCTTCTCCGTCATTTGTGTGTGCTAAAGACGGTCCACACATACCCACGTAATAGTAGAAACAGCCTTCGTGTAACTGAATATAGACGGTATTGCCATCTGCGCTCTGCACCAAATGCGTATCATGTTCTATAAATATGGAAATGTTCTGTTGAGTAGTTTCAACGCCAGTTCACAATACACATCCTAACATAACATACAACGAGGAACGAAAGCATTATTGAACGCCACCTGCGCTACGGTCACAGGTTCGAATCCTGCCTCGGGCATGGATGTGTGTGATGTCCTTAGGTTAGTTAGGTTTACGTAGTTCTAAGTTCTAGGGGACTGAAGACCACAGATGTTAAGTCCCATAGTGGTCAGAGCCATTTGAACCATTTTTGAACGCCACCTGGTTGCGGTGCGAAGCATAAACGAATGGGGAATCTCCACCCTCTATTCAGTCCCAACAGCCACTCCTACCACATCGATACTATGCCTCAGCCCTCCACCCTCATACCTCCACATTCATACCCTCCTCACATGCCAACCTTTTCCTCTTCAACAACAGATGCCCTGTACCAAGAGGGCCTTCCACTCCCAGGAATGAGTTTTTCTTTAAGTACAATTGTTTCGGTGTCATATTATAAACGTTCTTAAATGTGCTCTTATTGTGTTTCGTTTTACCTTTTATTATAACTGCCTTAACTACAAGAGCAAAAAATCTCATCTCTTGCACATTTAAAACTTCCATCCTATTTTCACCTTTACAAAGTTTGAAATGCTTTGTAAATAACTCACCTTTTTGTTTCTTCTTTTTCTTCTCATTCAGTTTATGTTGTCATTTGGCTGAAGAGTGGCTTGACTGTACCGCTGACAGCTAATACTCCGTCCATATAGGGCAAAAGTGGTTGAAATAACAACAAAGGAAAAAAAGAATGGCCAATCATTCTGGAGACGACACGGACCGCAAGTGGGGTAATCCACTGACAAAAGCGACGTACACAAAGGAACGGCTGTTGTGAAACGACACCAGGCAACGATTATCTCGGAAACAGTATAACTGATTGAAAAATCGTGTGCTTTTCTTGTGGGCACCTACGGAAAATGAAGCTTCCAGTTGTGTTCCATCATGATCAGAAAGAGATTCCAGATCAGATACTGGATTGTAGATCGTGGTATTTACTTTGAAGGTCAGTGAACGTATTTTGCTTGAAAGTGTTGTTTCATCTACATCTGCATGGATACTCTGGAAATCACACGTAGGTGCCTGGTAGAGCATTCATCGAACCATCTTCACACTAACTCCCTATTATTCCACTTCCGAATGGCGAGAGAGAAAAACGAACACCCAAACATTCCCTGCGAGCTCTGACTTCCAGTATTTTATTATGATGATCCTTTCTCCCTATGTAGGTGGGCGTCAACAAAATATTTTCGTTTAGGAAGAGAAAGGTGGTGACTGAAATTTCGTGAGAAGATCCCGTCACAACGGGAAACGCCTTTTTTTAATGGTGTCCACCCAAAATCCTGTATCACGCAAGTAACACTCTCTCCCCTATTTCTACATAATACAAAACGTGCTGCTCTTCTTTGAACTTTCTCGACCTGCTCCATTGATCCTATCTGATAAGGAACCCACACTGTGCAGTAGAATTCCAAAAGAGGACGGACAAGCGGAGTGCAGTAGATCAGTCGCCTCTTCTAAGTATTCAGCCAGTCTCTGGTGCGCCTTCCCCACAACATTTTCTATGAATTCTTTCCAATTTCAGTTGTTCGTAGTTCTAATTCATAGGTATTTAGTTGAATTTACGGACTTCAGGCTTGATTGATTTATCATGTGCTCGAAGATTACCAGATTCCTTTAAGCACTGATGTGGATGGTCTCACACTCTTCATTATTTAAGATCAGTTGCCAATTTTGCACCATGCAGATATCTTTACTAAATCGTATTACGGTTTGTGTTGATCTTCTGCAGACTTTATTGGTCGATAAACGATAGTACCATCTGCAAACAACCTAACACGGCTCTTCAATTGTCTCCTGAATCGTTTATGTAGACGCGGAACAACAGAGGATCTATAACACTATCTTGGCGAACGCCAGAAATCACTTCTGTTTTCCTCGATGACTTTCAGTCAGTTACTATGAAGTGTGACCTCCCTGGCAAGAAACCACAAAACCAGTCGCATAACTGAGACGATATTCCATAAGCAAGCAATTTAGTTACAAGCCGTTTGTGGGGTTCAGTGCCAAAGGACTTTTGAAAATCTAGAAATACGGAATCAGTTCGACATCCCTTATCAATAACCCTAAAAACTTTGTTTTCTGAGACCATCCACCAAACTTTTATGACGACTCTTGTTGACTGAACCGCTTTGAAAGGGGTTCGAGGGGTTGAAAGTATTGGAAAGAAATCTAGAAAAATATCAAAACAAAAAATCAAACGATTCCTTTGGAGCAGAGAATTACTAAACTGAAACTGTATTTGGTCAAGTCAAATTATTACAAAAGTTATCGATTTATCTTTATGGATGTTTTAATTACTACAAATTAAACCATCATTTTTATGGAAAACTAATTGTTAGAACCGAGATGGGTTAGACTCATAGTTTGAAATAAGTCAACAGAAGTCATTAAAAAAAAAAAGTGTCAAAATGAAGATGAGCAGTGTTCTCATTTATGGCATTGTAGGATTATGTATGTAAATATTTGATTAAAACAACCCCCACAAAACCTGTTATGTCGCTGTGAGTAAGAGTTGATTCTGACTGACGGTACGTGTCTGGAAAGTTGGCGACGAAAGGTAATAACGTAAAAATAAGTAAAAAAGACCTATATGGAGAGGGACAGATAATATCAGGCAACTTGATGTAGTAGCCGAAAGCATCTTCTATGGTAAATCAGAAATAACTGTTATGACGTAGAATTTAGTTTATGAGGAACAAAGCAGCTTTCATCTACAAAAATCCATTTATAACAGATCTATTGGCACAATCAATGACCAAATTATGAAAATCGTGGCGAATTCAGTAGAATTACACCACACTACCTACGAATGAAGAATAATGGGAAAGAAAGAAGACGTGATGAAAAAGTCAGTCGTGATCATCAAAAGTCGAAGCGAGACGTGCAAATAAAATTGGCATCGCATGATAAAGAATACTCAATGTTTGTTCTTCATACAAATGGAATCCAATAAGCTTTCGTAGCGCTTCAGCTACGGTTTGTATTGATGCTATGACCACCACGCACGCACGTACGCATACACACACACGCAGTGTTATTTGCGTCAGCCCAGCAGACAGAGAAAGCCTTCCATCCTCTGTCCAATATGAGGCCTCGCCGAGAGGAAACGAGATTCGAGAGGTCGTGCCTCGGAGCACCACGTGAAGATTATGGGTCCATTTCTCGGAGCGGATGCGGTTTCAGCTCTGAGCGCGCGTGCTCCACATTTAGTTTCTCCCGTTCGGGAGCCGTTTACGATCCGGCTGCTGCTACCTCACGCTTCATACGTTTACCGAGTGGGGAAATGCTAGGGTTAAGACACTGGACTCGCATTTTGGTGAACTGTGTTTCTAGCTCCCACCTGGCCACCCAGTCTTTTTTATTTCTGTGTCCCCACATAGTTTCACCCAACTGTTACAATGAAGAAAAGTGTGAAGTTATTCAAATGAGTACTAAAAGAAATCAGCTAAACTTCGATTACGCGAGAAGTCACACAAATCTGAAGGCTGTAAATTCAACTAAGTACTTAAGAATTACAATTACAAATAACCTAAATTGGAACGACCACATAGATAAATATTGTGGGAAGAGCAAACCAAAGACTGCGATTCATTGGCAGAACAGTTAGAAGGTGCAACAGGTCTACTAAAGGGACTGCTTACACCACGCTAGTCCGCCCTATTCTAAGAGTACTGCTGTGGGGTGTGGGATCCGCATCAGGTGGGGCTGACGGAGGACATCGAAAAAGTACAAAGAAGGGCAGCTCGTTTTGTATTATCGCGAAATAGGGGAAATAGTGTCACAGACATGATACGTGATTTGGAGTGACGATCATTAAAACAAAGGCGTTTTCCGTTGCGACGGGATCTTTTCATGAAATTTCAATCACCAGTTTTTTCCTCCGATTGCGAAAACATTCTGTTGGCACCCACCTGCATAGGGAGAAATGATCATCAAGATAAAATGTGAGAAATCAGGGATCGCATAGAAAAATTTAAGTGCTCGTTTTTTCCGCGTGCCGTTCGAGAGTGGAACGGTAGAGAGACAGCTTGAAGGGGGTTCATTGAACCCTCTGCCAGGCATTTTATTGTGAATAGCAGAGTAATCACGTAGATGTAGGTGCAGATCACGTGAAAAAGCTACATCCGATCCCTTGTCTAATAAATGCTTGTGTTCTATAATGACCTTGATGTTGATGCGACTTTAAGATTTAACGTCCTTTCCCTAAGCCTTATGACGTCTAGATAACGTAAGTATTTGTCTAATGTTCGACGAAATGAGAAGAATAGGAAAAAAACAATTTCGTAGAGATCGAACACTTCGAGTTTAAGGGTGTTCGATGATAGCCGATATTTTCAAAATATCTCTTTCGCAAGTTTAAACATCGACGTTCAGTATCGATAGTGAAACATCGGTAACATAGATGTTGAAAAGAAAATACTTAACTTCAGTGTTGATAAAAACAACAAGTTACTTGTTACCACTGTCAATAACATTTTCGCTGCTGAAGTGATAGAAATAAAATTCGATAGAAAAACTCATATCTCGAGTTTTGCCCAAAAGCTCACCTGCGTAACAAAACGATCCAATGGAAAGATTAACAAATTGCCTGAGGCGATCACTGCCTTGGAATGTGTCTTAAGCAAAGCATAGTGGCAACAGATGAGCTAAGAAAAGAATCGTATCTCAAACACAGCGTCCGGTCATTAAAAATATAATTAACTGCTGTGCTAGTGCTCCATCCTTGCCACTAGCCGCAGATATTGTAGATCTGGTAGATGGTTGTGACCCTCTGCTTCCTGTAGAAATTGCTGCTTGAGAAATTTGTGCAGAAAAGTACATCTCAAGCAGTACAGTAATCACAATAACTAGTATGTATAACATTAAAATATCTTTCATCCAACAGATACAGAATCTGAAAAATAACGTCAAAACCGAAATCAAAAAGCGTTTACGAGCAACTGAACATGTTAACACGCTGGGCATATCAACTTTAAGCGATCTCACATACAAGAACATACACTTTCAGGGAAGACAATCAAAACCATCGAAGATTTGCTCGAAGATGTTGAAATGACCGCCAGCATAGATGGGCAACACGTTGGTACATTACAGGAAAACAGATAAAGCAAATTCTAATTAAAGAGTGAATAAGCACAGGAGGAGAAAAAATTGTCAACTGGCCTGGAAACAGACCTACCATCGCAGTTCATTTATTATCTTGAACATAGCCTTCTAGATCTTAAACAAGATCCAGTAGACATCAGTTGTACCTACCCACATGCACAAAAAATTTCACCGAAGTTTTAGAGTTTAATAGGTCCTGAACGACTATTCTAAAAATCGGTAAACTGAAAAGAAAACCTCTCTCATAAATGCCATTTTTATAGTTTGTGTACAAAAAATTATGGGATCTACATCTACATCTACATTGATACTCCGCAAGCCACCCAACGGTGTGTGGCGGAGGGCACTTTACGTGCCACTGTCATTACCTCCCTTTCCTGTTCCAGTCGCGTATCGTTCGCGGGAAGAACGACTGTCTGAAAGCCTCCGTGCGCGCTCGAATCTCTCTAATTTTACATTCGTGATCTCCTCGGGAGGTATAAGTAGGGGGAAGCAATATATTCGATACCTCATCCAGAAACGCACCCTCTCGAAACCTGGCGAGCAAGCTACACCGCGATGCAGAGCGCCTCTCTTGCAGAGTCTGCCACTTGAGTTTGTTAAACATCTCCGTAACGCCATCACGGTTACCAAATAACCCTGTGACGAAACGCGCCGCTCTTCTTTGGATCTTCTCTATCTCCTCCGTCAGACCGATCTGGTACGGATGCCACACTGATGAGCAATACTCAAGTATAGGTCGAACGAGTGTTTTGTAAGCCACCTCCTTTGTTGATGGACTACATTTTCTAAGCACTCTCCCAATGAATCTCAACCTGGTACCCGCCTTACCAACAATTAATTTTATATGATCATTCCACTTCAAATCGTTCCGCACGCATACTCCCAGATATTTTACAGAAGTAACTGCCACCAGTGTTTGTTCCGCTATCATATAATCATACAATAAAGGATCCTTCTTTCTATGTATTCGCAATACATTACACTTGTATACGTTAAGGGTCAGTTGCCACTCCCTGCACCAAGTGCCTATCCGCTGCAGATCTTCCTGCATTTCGCTAGAATTTTCTAATGCTGCAACTTCTCTGTATACTACAGCATCATCCGCGAAAAGCCGCATGGAACTTCCGACACTATCTACTAAGTCATTTATATATATTGTGAAAAGCAACGGTCCCACAACACTCCCCTGTGGCACGCCAGAGGTCACTTTAACGTCTGTAGACGTCTCTCCATTGATAACAACATGCTGTGTTCTGTTTGCTAAAAACTCTTCAATCCAGCCACACAGATGGTCTGATATTCCGTAGGCTCTTACTTTGTTTATCAGGCGACAGTGCGGAACTGTATCGAACGCCTTCCGGAAGTCAAGAAAAATAGCATCTACCTGGGAGCCTGTATCTAATATTTTCTGGGTCTCATGAACAAATAAGGCGAGTTGGGTCTCACACGATCGCTGTTTCCGGAATCCATGTTGATTCCTACATAGTAGATTCTGGGTTTCCAGAAATGACATGATACGCGAGCAAAAAACATGTTCTAAAATTCTACAAGAGATCGACGTAAGAGATATAGGTCTATAGTTTTGCGCATCTGCTCGACGACCCTTCTTGAAGACTGGGACTATCTGTGCTCTTTTCCAATCATTTGGAACCCTCCGTTCCTCTAGAGACTTGCGGTACACGGCTGTTAGAAGGGGGGCAAGTTCTTTCGCGTACTCTGTGTAGAATCGAATTGGTATCCCGTCAGGTCCAGTGGACTTTCCTCTATTGAGTGATTCCAGTTGCTTTTCTATTCCTTGGACACTTATTTCGATGTCAGCCATTTTTTCGTTTGTGCGAGGATTTAGAGAAGGAACTGCAGTGCGGTCTTCCTCTATGAAACAGCTTTGGAAAAAGGTGTTTAGTATTTCAGCTTTACGCGTGTCATCCTCTGTTTCAATGCCATCATCATCCCGTAGTGTCTGGATATGCTGTTTCGAGCCACTTACTGATTTAATGTAAGACCAGAACTTCCTAGGATTTTCTGTCAAGTCGGTACATAGAATTTCACTTTCGAATTCAATGAACGCTTCACGCATAGCCCTCCTTACGCTAACTTTGACATCGGTTTAGCTTCTGTTTGTCTGAGAGGTTTTGGCTGCGTTTAAACTTGGAGTGGAGTTCTCTTTGCTTTCGCAGTAGTTTCCTAACTTTGTGTTGTACCACGGTGGGTTTTTCCCGTCCCTCACAGTTTTACTCGGCACGTACCTGTCTAACACGCATTTTACGATTGCCTTGAACTTTTTCCATAAACACTCAACATTGTCAGTGTCGGAACAGAAATTTTCGTTTTGATCTGTTAGGTAGTCTGAAATCTGCCTTCTATTACTCTTGCTAAACAGATAAACCTTCCTCACTTTTTTTATATTCCTATTAACGTCCATATTCAGGGATGCTGCAACGGCCTTATGATCACTGATTCCCTGTTCCGTACATACAGAGTCGAAAAGTTCGGGTCTGTTTGTTATCAGTAGGTCCAAGATGTTATCTCCACGAGTCGGTTCTCTGTTTAATTGCTCGAGGTAATTTTCGGATAGTGCACTCAGTATAATGTCACTCGATGCTCTGTCCTTACCACCCGTCCTAAACATCTGAGTGTCCCAGTCTATATCTGGTAAATTGAAATCTCCACCTAAGACTATAACATGCTGAGAAAATTTATGTGAAATGTATTCCAAATTTTCTCTCAGTTGTTCTGCCACTAATGCTGCTGAGTCGGGAGGTCGGTAAAAGGAGCCAATTAATAACCTAGTTCGGTTGTTTAGTGTAACCTCCACCCATAATAATTCACAGGAACTATCCACTTCTACTTCACTACAGGATAAACTACTACTAACAGCGACGAACACTCCTCCACCGGTTGCATGCAATCTATCCTTTCTAAACACCATCTGTACCTTTGTAAAAATTTCGGCAGAATTTATCTCTGGCTTCAGCCAGCTTTCTGTACCTATAACGATTTCAGCTTCGGTGCTTCCTATCAGCGCTTGAAGTTCCGGTACTTTACCAACGCAGCTTCGACAGTTGACAATTACAATGCCGATTGCTGCTTGGTCCCCGCATGTCCTGACTTTGCCCCGCACCCGTTGAGGCTGTTGCCCTTTCTGTACTTGCCCAAGGCCATCTAACCTAAAAAACCGCCCAGCCCACGCCACACAACCCCTGCTACCCGTGTAGCCGCATGTTGCGTGTAGTGGACTCCTGACCTATCCAGCGGAACCCGAAACCCCACCACCCTATGGCGCAAGTCGAGGAATCTGCAGCCCACACGGTCGCAGAACCGTCTCAGCCTCTGATTCAGACCCTCCACTCGGCTCTGTACCAAAGGTCCGCAGTCAGTCCTGTCGACGATGCTGCAGATGGTGAGCTCTGCTTTCATCCCGGTAGCGAGACTGGCATTCTTCACCAAATCAGATAGCCGCCGGAAGCCAGAGAGGATTTCCTCCGATCCATAGCGACACACATCATTGGTGCCGACATGAGCGACCACCTGCAGATGGGTGCACCCTGTACCCTTCATGGCATCCGGAAGGACCCTTTCCACATCAGGAATGACTCCCCCCGGTATGCACACGGAGTGCACATTGGGTTTCTTCCCCTCTCTTGCTGCCATTTCCCTAAGGGGCCCCATTACGCGTCTGACGTTGGAGCTCCCAACTACCAGTAAGCCCACCCTCTGCAACTGCCCGGATCTTGCAGACTGAGGGGCAACCTCTGGAACAGGACAAGCAGCCGTGTCAGGCCGAAGATCAGTATCAGCCTGAGACAGAGCCTGAAACCGGTTCGTCAGACAAACTGGAGAGGCTTTCCGTTCAGCCCTTCGGAATGTCTTTCGCCCCCTGCCACACCTTGAAACGACCTCCCACTCTACCACAGGTGAGGGATCAGCCTCAATGCGGGCAGTATCCCGGGCAACCACAGTCGTAGTCCGATCAGGGGATGCGTGGGACGAGCTGGCAGTCCCCGACAAACCCCCATCTGGACCCCCACAGTGATGCCCATTGGCAACAGCCTCAAGCTGTGTGACCGAAGCCAACACTGCCTGAAGCTGGGAGCGAAGGGATGCCAACTCAGCCTGCATCCGAACACAGCAGTTGCAGTCCCTATCCATGCTATAAACTGTTTTGCAAAGAACGTCTGAACTAATCTACAGCCGGCCGAAGTGGCCGTGCGGTTAAAGGCGCTGCAGCCTGGAACCGCAAGACCGCTACGGTCGCAGGTTCGAATCCTGCCTCGGGCATGGATGTTTGTGATGTCCTTAGGTTAGTTAGGTTTAATTAGTTCCAAGTTCTAGGGGACTAATGACCTCAGCAGTTGAGTCCCATAGTGCTCAGAGCCAACTAATCTACAGAGAGCGCAAACAAATCGACAAAATTTAAACGGTTATTAAAATACAAGATTGCCTAGTAAATGCAGTAATGCTGCTACTTGCGCACTGCTGACACTGCTCGGCGGCGGAAGGAGACTAAGCGAAATTACACTATGTAAGTTTAACTATTTCTGTATTTACTGATTAATATTTATGTTAATTGATGGGCTTGTACGCTGCTTCTTACGCCATTCGATTATTTAACAGCCATCGATGTTTATACGTAGATGATAAATCGATATTAGCATCGATGACTTCCTAACACCGTAGACCCGTAGTTCTATGTGCTGGTATGCCAGCTCACCTGCAACGTTTAAACCCAGTCCTAAGGAACCTGTCGTATTAACTCAGTGAACACCAGACAGAGAAAAGATTTACACTTCGAGAATACTTCTTGTGCCATTGATTTTCTTTGAAGTCGGGTCCATGTTTCCCATGAATTTCTTAAATGACACCAAGCCGC
Organism: Schistocerca americana; assembly: GCF_021461395.2. Lineage (NCBI taxonomy): Eukaryota > Metazoa > Arthropoda > Insecta > Orthoptera > Acrididae > Schistocerca > Schistocerca americana. The sequence goes on along the minus strand of NC_060119.1, from coordinate 1,242,866,861 downwards.
CAGCAATTATTGAAGGTTATTCACTGCTATCGCAAAATTTATTCAAGCCTATTTTCAGGTATGAGTCTTTAGCTGTTTGGCCGTCAAAATTCTGTGATGACAAATATTGCCATAGTGGTTTCTTTAATGGTTCTTAAGTAAATCGAACATGTTATTGACACAGTCGACACTGGAGATTAAAACGGTAGCGTTACCCTTCTCTGCTGGTAAAATAAATAATTCAGGATCCTCTCTAACAGACCGAATGGCTGCCTGTTCAGACGAGGAAATGTTATTCTGTGGAGGCCAAGCCCGACCCAAAAGGTGTGAAACCTCCTGTCTGATCCCTTCCGCCCGTTCTTCCGGAAGATATAACAGTGCCTGCTCAACAGAAGAAATAAGTTCCGTGGTTGGAGCAGTTCTAGGCGTGAGAGCACAATTTAAACCTTTTTCCAATACTGAAACAGTGACAACATCCAGTTCTTTACTTGTCAGATTTATCACAGTCTGTTAACAAGTATCATTTCCCGATGTCTATGGTAGACGACAAAGGGACGCTGAAATTTAGAGAAGAGCCTACTAGCAGCATTGCTATGCAACCAATCTGATACTGCCCAGGAAGAAAAATCGATCCACTCCCAAGATATTGTGGACAGCAGTGACGAAATGAAGATAAAATAAATCTTCGCATATAAGATCCAATCGTCTAAGAGTAAACAGGGTGCCTTCTCTAAGGCAAAACTAGCCCGTCTCTTAATACTATTGGCCGTTCTCTTATTAATATATTGGACGAATCTGGCAAATTTTGATGTAATACCTTCGTTTCTGGTTTATTTAATGTGTTACGCATGAAGCTCACCATTTAGCCTAGTGTTCCGTTTGCATTACGTCTTGAAACTGTTCAGACAAACTGTTGTTTAATGTAGCTTATACCTCGAAGGTGATTATGTGTTTTGCTGTTGTACGCCATCTTAACTTGATGACATGCTATTATACCAATGGAGCTAGTTGGAACGATCTGACCTTATATGTTCGCACTCAGAAGTACACCAACTAATCAAAAGTATGCGGATTCCCCTACGTAAAGCGGAATTGACGACTAGGTGTCACGCGAGGCGGTCCTAAGAGTATAAAAAGAGGTGGAAAATACCGTGTTGTCAGCAGAGGAACAGTGGCAGCAGAAAGGATCGGTCAGCAGAGGTCAGTGACTTCGAACGTTGACTAGTCAAGTCGATCGCTAGTAATGTGACTGTAAGAGGAAACAAAAGAACAACCACAGCTAAGCCGAGATCAATCAGACCTCACGTACTGATGGACTGAGACCTTCGAGCATTGGGAAAGGTGTGCAACACTTGCGTTAATTATCTATACTTCAGTGTCTACATTAAACAAATTCTTTGACTTGAAATGCATGTAAATATTTTCATTCTGTAGTTCGATGTAATCTGGAGATCTGTATGCAAATATTTTTTTCTTGTTCTGTAGTTTGATGTAATCTAGAAATAATTTGTAAATCTCTTTTCCAAAATTGTGTAATTCTATGTATTGAATTGTGATACATAACTGGTTTGAGCTAAGGGAATGTTGGGTTGTGAACAACTGAAAAACTTGATTGGAGTCACTCCGGAAGCAAGAGGCCTTGGCAGGAATGTAAAACGTGGAAAAGCGCAATTTTTCACAAAAAGTCCTTGAAGAAATGGAATCAGTGGGTAGTGCTCGACAAGTCAACATCCCAAGTGAGGCAAACATCTCTGGAAAAACGGAATAATTATGCCTGAATTATGTGGAGTATGGTTAGCAAGAAGATATTTTACAAAGCATACTGCTTCAGGAGCTATCACAGTGCTTTACAGCTTTGTTCTCCCAGCACAGGAGATCCCCACTGCACTGCCTTCAGGCAAAGTACGACATAATTTAATGAATGCACCCAGAACCTGTGTTTGCTGACTTGTTCAAATACTGTTTCACCTTGATAGAATTCTATACCTGTTTCAAGAATGTTTCGAGTTTACTTTTTATGAGAACAGTTAATGACAACAATTAACAGAATTGCTAGCTTTGTGGAGAAATAGGATTTGGTCCTGCAAATACAGTGTGTGCTGGTGTAAGCTGGCGCCAGCACACCAGGTGGCAAAGAGGTTGCGAAAAGATCGATAGAGGCCAATGACAGACTCGCAGGAAACGCGCCGCCAACGCCCTCTTGGCCGCCAGTATTTAGATCACCGCCGCGAACCAGAGGTCCATTCTGTCACAGTCTGTTGCGCCGAGTGAGCTCCAGTCTGTCATCAGTCGCAGCCCAGTGGGAGTCGCAGTAACAGTTAGCTCCGCTGCTAGCTCAGAGACAGGCAGCACATAGCAACCAGAATAGTTTACATAGGGAACTTGTACTTCACCAGCAGTGAGGCTAGCGTGGACTATTACAGACAGCTTGTACCACAACGACTATCTTGAGATAACTAACTTTATATTCTTATGAATAAAGAACCCAGTTAATATATACGTGCAGTTTGTATTATAGAAAGAGGATACTAGCCACCAACCAACACACTCTCTAGAATGAAAATTTCACTCTGCAGAGGAATGTGCACTGGTATGAAACTTCCTGGCGGATTAAAACTGTGTGCCAGACTGAGACTCGAACTCGGGACCTTTGCCTTTCGCTGGCAAGTGCTCTACCAACTGAGCTACCCAAGCACGACTCATGACCCGTCCTCCCAGCTTTAATTCCGCCATTACCTCGTCTCCTACCTCATTCTGGAAACATCCCCCAGGCTGTGGCAAAGCAAAGTCTCCGCAATATCCTTTCTTCCAGGAGTACTACTTCTGCAAGTTTCGCAGGAGCGCTTCTGTGAAGTTTGGAAGGTAGGAGACGAGGCACTGGCGGAATTAAAGCTGTGAGGACGGATCATGAGTCGTACTTGGGTAGCTCAGTTGGTAAAGCACTTGTCCACGAAAGGCACAGGTCCCGAGTTCGAGTGTCGGTCCGGCACACAGTTTTAATCTGCCAGGAAGTTTTCAACACACTCTCTCCTTGCTTCCTTGGTGAAAACCTACAGAGACAACTAGACGACATAAAACACTGCGCAACAAAATTAAAGAATCTCCTTTTTGAATTCCAATAATTGTCTCCCATAGCGAAGCATAAGTTTGAAATATGAGTCGAAGATGCCCTACAAGCTTATCCTGTAATGGTGCAACGTCACCCTAAGGCTCTGCGTCGCTTCAGACAGCATGATGTCGACACATGAGGAAAATAGCGGGTCAGTGATGACACATTGACACCAAATTTCACCACACTTTTTCCCGATGGCACAATGGACGAGTCACTCTATGAACAGGTCGTTACACCCATTTCAACCCTTCTTTGGACGCCCATCCCTGAAATTACGAGGTTTTTCTATAGGTTACCGAAAATAAAAAACAATTCAGACACACCACCACTTAGAATCGTCACGATAGGGTCTCAACGGGGGTGGCTTAAAGAGTGTCCATGCAACCACCCTTCCTCTTGGGCCTTAGATACCCGCACATTTCGCAGTCGGAAACCACAGTTCGCAGTGCGTTAATGATCAATGCGACGTTCGTGACTACATCCGACACTGCTGCCTCCTCGTGGGCGTTTCAAGCTTACTCTGAGAATATCGTGAGGCTGAAATCCAACTGAACATTATCTGACCCCTCTGGAGTGTAGTCCGACTGCAATTTTTGCTCTAGTATATGCGGTGGAACCACCACTGACCGTTCAGAAGCATTCGATGAAATTTGAATGTGATCCGAATTATCAGAGGATGTTTGTGCTTTTAGGAGGTAAACTTAACAGGTGCATGAATATAACAGCAAAGGATCCTCCTAAGACACGCTCCTCCCTCCCCCCCCCCCCCCCACCCAATTCGGCAATATCCTCAGTGCCACCCAAGCAGCTTTGTTGACCACGTAAGAAGTGTGCCTGTCATAAACGTCAACACCAATCAGCCTCCCGACTGCTATAGCGCCTGATGGTTAGGCAACACCTTCGCCACCCCTTAGGTGAGGTTCGTCTACCTTCAGTCACAACAGCAGCTGTGAGGCTGAACTAATCTCGAAGTTTCTAACAGTTCCACGTGTAACGCGAACAAAGGTGCTCAGATGTTGTCGGATTCGGAGGGGGCGGGGGGGGGGGGGGAGAGGCTCTTAGAGAACAACTCCTTGCAGTTTTATTCAAGTATGTGTCAATGTCGCAACCCTCCCCCCCCCCCCTCATCACGCACAGGAGGGCGTAAAACAGGAGCACTGAAAAGCATAAGCACGCTTTGCTGCTTCGTATCGTGTTCAGATTTCGTCGAATGGTTTCGAACGGTCCCTTGTGCTGCCTCACTATACACCAGAGCAAAAATTGCGGTCGCACTACACTCGAAAAGAACGCGTTCACTTCCAATGGGGCTATTAGCCCACGATGTTCTAAGGGAAGGGATTAAGGGCCCGTAGAGTGTCAGCAGTGGTACAAATCGTGAGGAACGTCATCCTGTTGCACATCTTACTGCGAAGCACCGTGTCTGACCGCAAACTGTGTGGGAATCAACCCACCAAGGGAAGGGGTAGTTTCATTGACGTCCTTTATGCCATCCCCTGAGGCATTTTCGTGTAAATTATGTGCGGTGGTGTGATGAAATGTTTTCCTTGGCCACCATTAAGGAAACCGCATGATTTCAACGCTGAGAGTCGCGGTTCTGACCTCCATCGCGGAGGTGTCAAAAGAAGGGGTGAAATATGAGTAACACACGATGTGATGACCTTCTCATCGCATGGAACGTCCACGGTGGCTTCGGGGCGGAATTGTAGTGAATTTGTGCCTATGTGACATTACTAACCTTCCTTATAGCTCACATGAGCTACTGAATCGCGGTCTTTTTCTCACATATGTCAACATCTTGCTGTCTGAAGTGCCGCCGAGACCGAGGGTGAGGTGGCAGGGAGCATCGCTTTTACACCATTACAGTGTAAGATTTCAGGCACCTTCTAAAAGGGGGGGGGGGGGGGGGGGGTAGGACGTCAAACGGGCGGACTTGGAGCAGGAGAAGCACCACAGAGGACATTTTAATTCCCACTGTCTGTACTTCTACAAATAAATTCATAAAACTTTAGCAGCATGACCAGGAAGGATTCAGGATTCATACTCATAGCAGTGGAAGCCCAAAAACGTAACAAAACACTTTCTTTACATGTGAAATTTCATCATTTTTTCACTTACTACTGGCTTCATTTATTGCTATAGGTACACTTTTCTTCCTAAGTAAGAGAGATTCTTCGATGACTTTTGTACAGCATACAAACCATAGTTACAGGTGTATGAAACTCTAGAAGTTATTCAATTTATGAAAAAATGAATGAACTGTTACATTTTAAACTTCATGTTTAGAAAAAACTCAAGTATTATAGTTAATTATCTCAATTTTTTCCACAGTTTTTTAATAGATTTGGAAAATTCTAGTGTTTCATACACTTGTAACTACTGTTTGTATGCTATGAAAAATTAATGGTAGAGTCTCTCTTAATTAAGAAGAAAAGTCTACCTACAGCAACAAATGCAGCCAGTAACAAGTGAAAAAAATGATGAAATTTCACATGTAAAAAAAGGAATTTTGCTACGTTTTTGAACTTCCACTGCGATGAGTGTGAGTCCTCAATCCTTCCTGGTCATAGTACCGTTGGTTCGATTTCTACTACAATAACTGTTGCATCCTTTCATTATTTAACCCTTCAGGTGACGGCCTGCTATCCGATTACTTTCGATCGCATACGGTCAAACTAAAATCCTGTCAAACTGTTAACATTACAGGGTCGATCTGCTTTGTTGTAACAACCTAGAGTGTTATAAGTGGTTGTAAAAAGTCGCATGAAATTTGTTTCGTGGGAAACGAGGAAGAAACTAAATACAGTTTCTCACAAAATAAAATTGAATACCAATGACAAACTGAGTTTGCCGACCACCAAACGTAATGCTACCACAGTATAATAAGCACCTACTACCTACAACATATTTAACCGAGACAGTATTGGATGTATGAGAATTGTGCATATTATTTCGCTATCAGATTAACAGTTTTCGGATACGAGCAAACACTTTCTATACTGACAGTTCAGTAGTCCTTTTGAACACTTCCGGAAACACGAGATAAAACTTCGCGATCTGGAAGTACAATGCTAGTCGGAACACAAAGCCATCTAGCATGTTCAGTTGTAAGCGGCACATCAGAAAACGGTGAAAAAGTTTTGAGCCTTTACGACGAACGTGTAAGAATACAGTTGCTACTAGTCAATTTGCATTGCAAGTTTGTGTGGCGGGGCAAGTGCGGTTTCCTAATAGTTGTTCATAACTTTTTTAATGGGGGGGGGGGGGGTGTCGTCCTTCGTTGGTTACACACTTGGTTACACTACACGGCACCTCCTCTTTTAAGCAACACTGTATGAAGACAGTTCAATGTTTACGGAATAAATTTTCACCCTGCAGCAGAGTGTGAGTTGGCTTGAAACTTTCTGCCGCATTAAACCTGTGTGGCGGAGCGTTGTTCGATTATGGTAGCTTTACCTCCCAGCGGATAAGTGCTCTACCGACAGAGTTATGACACAGTACCCGCCTTCAAAGTTTATTTTCCAGAAGTCTGGCGAAGCGGTAAAGGCTGTTTTAAAACTATGGCGGCGGGTCGTGGCTCGTGCTTGGATAGCTCAGTCAGTGGACACTTTCCCTTGATGTCAAAGGCCCTAGGTTAGAGCCGCGGTCCGGCACACAGTTTTAATCTGCCAGGAAGTGGCTGGCAGGAATAGCGTAGACAACTTAGCAGAAAACAGAACTCAGTAGGATACTGTGAGCAATTCCGCGTTTAACTTGTGACATATTTAGAGTGGAGTATGTTTGCTCCGTTGTCTATAGATGCTACCATACCAGAGCAGCTGATGCAGTCACCGATGAGAAAATCCATAGTTTTACAAGATAAGCTTCTACAAGCCACCCATCTGGGGAATGTACAGAGTGTAACGAAACGATACCGACACATTTCGAAGAGTTGTAGAGGCCGTCTCGAGGAACAAATTAACGATCGGAAACCATGTCCGGAAACGTCACACAATGACGCTATAGGCCACCGAAGTTACAGGGCGAAACACCTGGAATTCGGCTGCAAACGTGAGTGTACAACAATGAAACGTAAGCAACGAGTTTGACGTCATTTATGACGTTAGATGATTTCGAAAACGTGCACGCTTACCTCAGTGGCATTGCAGAGCGTACAAACTCAGTTTTGCTCCTGAATGTGTGCCCTAATGTCAGTCGCATCCCTCTAAAACTCACCCGCTCTATAGCGTCCTTAGATAACGATTCCGGATATGCACCTGCATACTCTGTAAACAACATGGAGTGCGTAGCAAGGGCTCTCTATCGTGACACTACAAGTTAGGGTTTCATGCCTTCCCAATTGCGGCCCTTCGGTATCGATAGATAGGGGGTTTTAGAATGTTCATAGATTCCTCAAGTAACGCTGGTTTTGCAAATTTGTAAATAGGCTTTCATTGGATAATTTATATCTGTCTTCAAGCGTCTATCAATTCAGCTCCGTCAGAATTTTGCATGATGCTCTCCGTCATCGAGAAAAACTTGTGCCCATTTGTATTGCTCTCTCTTGTAAGAGTGCAGTGTCTGCTGTCAGTCGTATAACGTGTGTCCAACACGCTTGAGTAATATTGGAAGATAGGAAGCACAAGTGATTTTTATGCAGTACCTTTGTGGACTTACGGCGTTTCCGTCAAAAAAATATTTAAAAATACGAAACTTCACAAATGAAATAAATTATGTCTCTGGTCTAGCGGCGTTACCTGATCCACCAGAGACTCGGGGCAGTTAATTTAAATCTCTGCCATACTTTTGCTCGCTGAGTTTCATCCCATAAAGGGGTGCGAAGTGAATTTTGCTAGATGGGCATAGCAAGACGTGAGTGTTTGTAACGACCAATCATGTCGACAATTTTTGTAAGATTAAAGACAGTAAATTCCCTTACATTCTGCGAAGTCTTACAATAAACACCAATTTCATTATTTCATTATCCGTGACATTACTACTAACGGAGTTTTAGTTTGCATTTTGTGTAGCATTATTACTGATTGTAATGTAGAGGAAGGGTAGATGCACAACAAGGAATCTCATTCTAGCATGCTACACCTTTCTAAATAAATTGCCGGTAAACATTCAGTAGCTTTCATTTCTGTGAGTATAACAGTTTATTTTTCTTTTTTAATTTTGCCACATATAGATTCTGACGTTTGCAATTCATTGCTAATTCAGGTAATAGTATCCGAGAGAAAGAGTTAGCAACATTAGAAGAGCAACGTATGCCTGCGACACCAGAGACTCAGAACAGTTAATGTATATTGATTTTATTTTCACAGTACCCAACGAATGAACCAAAGTCTACCGCATGCCTTATATACAGTTGAACCTATGTCATTATCCCATCTCATAGCCCTAGAAATTGTTATACCCACGTATATGTGACACATTAATATTTGTGACACATTAATATCTTAGACACAAGAGAATATTTTTCTGCATTTTACGAGGTGCACAGTTTTATATTAATGAACATTTAAAACAAGTTGCTAATCTCTGACCACTCTGAAAGCTTGTCCTGAGCTACCTGAATATTTACAGATTTTTTTAGGTATTAATTAGTTATAGATAACTGTACCACAAGCAAATAGTCTGAGGATGCTATCTATATTGTCTGTCGGATCTCATTAACATACAAATGAACAACAAGGTGCCAAAACACTTCCCTGGGGCACCCCTGAAATCACTACTGTTCTGTCTATTGACTTGGTTTTACACTGACATTTCGAAGATGATACAGTAACAGTACACACATACATACAAATATACAAACAGAAGCACTAGTACAAACTGTAATGTAAAGGTATGTGCAGGCCGCTGAACTGTTATGGCCTTCACGTGGTTTTTGTAATGGTTCTAATGGGTCTGAGCACTATGGGACTCAACTGCTGAGGTCATTAGTCCCCTAGAACTTAGAACGACTTAAACCTAAGTAACCTAAGGACATCACAAACATCCATGCCCGAGGCAGGATTCGAACCTGCGACCGTAGCGGTCTTGCGGTTCCAGACTGCAGCGCCTTTAACCGCACGGCCACTTCGGCCGGCTGGTTTTTGTAACCACTGTTTAGTCTGTGTAATGAGTTTTGTAATAATTGAAATTTATCACTTCAATTAATGATTTTTAAACACTGTACTTTAATTTAGACACTTTCATAACCACTTGAAGCAGTTTACACAATTGGTCAATAACTAACCAATTAATAAAATTATTATTTCACGAAATCTAGTTAAAATTTAAACAATATTGATTAAATACAGCCACTTCCACAAGAAAGTGTACATCATAATCTTAAATGTAACGTCCGCAGTGACATCTCTGGTAGTGATCTCGAATCTGTACTCAGTGTGCTTTTGCACAGTGTGTAGATAAGCACTTTCTTGCGGAAATGACTGTAGTTCATAAGCCTTGAAAAGCACTCGGAATATCTTAGTAACAGGAATAGGACCTATCAAGGTAAATGATTAAGGATTGAATGGTCTCCATATTGGGTCCTTCACACGGTTTCAATCAAATTGAACGTCATTTCACATGTCCTGTAGCACCTTATACTTTCGGTGCAATTAATATACATGCCACGAGAAGGATGGGCAGCTGATTATGTTCCAATCAGCCACAACTGCGTACATCCTCTGAATTCATATTTATTCTATGTATGTTTTACATCCATGTATTGATTTATTACGTGTCTGTGCTTCCTATAAATTCCCCACACTTAAATACAATGTATTTATATTGTACCGCTGTCCTTCTTTCCCTTTCCTACCATCTTAGAATGACATAGTGAGTGAATGCGTACGTATGTTGAGTTTCCATTATGTCGGATGACGGGTAAACATATTGTCTGCTTCCAGAATGAGATTTTCACTCTGCAGCGGAGTGTGCGCTGATATGAAACTTCCTGGCAGATTAAAACTGTGTGCCCGACCGAGACTCGAACTCGGGACCTTTGCCTTTCGCGGGCAAGTGCTCTACCAACTGAGCTACCGAAGCACGACTCACGCCCGGTACTCACAGCTTTACTTCTGCCAGTATCTCGTCTCCTACATTCCAAACTTTACAGAAGCTCTCCTGCGAGCACTTGCCCGCGAAAGGCAAAGGTCCCGAGTTCGAGTCTCGGTCGGGCACACAGTTTTAATCTGCCAGGAAGTTTCATATTGTCTGCTAACGTGGTGATTTAGCCAACTTTTGTGCAAGCTTAGAGAATGGCAAGGAGGTTTCGTTCCCTTCTGGTCGAAGCGCTATTGTGCATAAGTTGGTAAGGTGCGGTCAGCGTGTTCTCTGACAACTTCTGCTGCCTGCGTGCGGAGCTCGATTTGGCCAAAGAGCTGGTCACTCGGTCCTGGAATTTTGAAAAGAGAGGTTGCTCGTGGCAGTTTGTTCGCATATTGAGTTTGGTAAATGAGTCTGCGTAAGTTTCAGCACAGCTGAAATTTTAACCCATTTCTTTTCTTATGTGGGAGCCTGGTGTGCGAACTCTGCTTATTCTCAATTAGAATTGGTGTTTCCCAATGTAAATTTGCGTGTGCCCATGTGTCTTATACTATTTATCCTTCTGTTTCGTTATTTTCGTCGGAATTCCGTAATTTGCATCTGTTAATGCGTGTGACTTTTTTGCTCAATTCCACCTGTTCGTCGTTGTTCTGGAGAACCTCCGGTTCTCGGAATCTGTTTCATCTCGCAATTATTCCGCGATAATTTACTTACGTGGGTAGTTCCTTCAATGGATTAACCGACTTTTCGGACTTTTTTTATATTTTTTACTTGGTCTGGCTTTGTGTGGGTAGGGCAGAAACGAACGAGCCTTCAACTCGCCGGTTTTCTTTCTTGTTCTATACTTGTAGAGCTTAAATTCCCTTCGCGTGTGTGGTGTGTTTTACAGACATTCTCGATCTGATATACAATTCGGATCGTAATTGTCGTTCAATTCGACGGCTTGAGAGTTCCGTGTTTTGAGTTAGGCAGGTGGAGAAAAACTTTTGCTGACTGTAGTATGTGTTTTTGGTGCATGTTGTAGTTCTTCTAGTTGCTTTTCTATCTTATGTGTGCTGTTAGTATGAATTTGAAGTGTATTTGGATTCCTTGCCGTAAAGTGATTCTTATTTTATGAGACCGTAATGATTTATAAGCCCATATGGCAAAGTGTCTGAGTAATTGTTGCACTCGGAAGGTTATGTACAGCAGCCAACAGTAACCACTATTTTTTATATAAATGTGTACTGCTTTTCTAATTTGAACACGTAAAATAAATGCTCAAGCCAGTTTAAATTTAATCTTGCTGCTAATGTTTTATCCCACGTGTCCCAATCTCTGTTTCATAGGTTACATTTTACTGCGTTTGTCCCTTGCGCAGTTCATGTGGGCATATTTATTTAATTGCTTGTTAAGTAAAATTCCAATTTTACAAAACACATTGCCTATGAACAAATTGATTGCCTGACTGAGAACAGAATGCACACTCGTTTCGGATGAGAAAGCCTTATCCTCTGCGTGGTAAATTAAAATCGTTTACAGATACCGCTCATAAATTCTGCAGATATCCTTCAGGATATATCATGGTTCACGACACAAAGTTAAAAATAAAACACTTGTTATTTAAACTTTGGTGAACTTCTGGTCCATGCACGTAAAATTAACATCCACTTTGCCTGGAAGTGGTTGCGGCAGCGCTCTTCCGATATATCAGAACAACGCTTCTTTATACGATCATGGCTCTTGGTGTAGTAAGGTCAGTAAAATATCTTCATGTACCGGAGCAAATGAACAAATGCCACGATATATCAGGAAATAATAATTGACATCCAGGACATATTTATTCCACTTTTACTGCACCCTAGCGTCACTAAGAACTTAGGATGTTAGCTCTTTGGATGCTGGCCACAACCTGTATATGCCACAAATACTTCTCGCTCCATAATACGTTTGAATGCATACCCATCTTCTGCAAGACCTCTAAAAATCAGTATTGATTTTTACGTACTGAGCTTACAGCAATTTAATTAAAGGGAATTTTACAGTAGACGCGTTTCGCTTTTATTTATAAAGCATCTTCCGTGGTTATTGGTGTTTCTCTACATATTTTTGTCTACACAGTCTCAAAACTCTGGACAATGTGTAGAGAAACACCAGTAACCACCGAAGATACTTTATAAATAAAATCAAAAGGCGTCTGATGCAAAATTCTCTCTAATTAAATTGTAATAAGCTCGAGACAGAAAAACCAATAATAATTGACTTTTCCAGCCACTTGGAGTCAGACAAAAAAATGGCTCTGAGCACTATGGGACTTAACATCTGAGGTCATCAGTCCCCTAGAACTTAGAACTATTTAAACCTAACTAACCTAAGGAGATCACACACTTCCATGCCCGAGGCAGGATTCAAACCTGCGACCGTAGCGGTCGCGCGGTTCCAGACTGTAGCGCCTAGAACCGCTCGGGGAGTCAGACAACCTTTTACACTTCCGCCTAAGTCTTTTAGTTGGCCGGCTGCTGTGGCCGAGCGGTTCTAGGCGCTTCAGTCTGGAACCGCGCCGCTGCTACGGTTGCAGGTTCGAATCCTACCTCAGGCATGAATGTGTGTGATGTCCTTATGTTAGTTAGGTTTAAGTAGTTGTAAGTCTTGGGGACTGATAACCTCAAATGTTAAGTCCCATAGTGCTTAGAGCCATTTGAACCATCTTTTCATCACAGAGCGACTTGCCTCCACATTTTTCACGGTGTATATTCGCGCAGTTCTAAACATGATCCAATTATACATATGCACTGAAGGGGCAATGAAACTGGTACACCTGCCTAATATCGTGAAGAACCCCTGTGAACACGGATAAGTGCCACAACACGATGTGCCATGGACTCCACTAATGTCTGAAGTAGTGCTGGAGGGAACTGACACCATGAATCCTGCCGTACTGTCCATAAATCCATAAGAGTACGAGGGGGTAGAGATGTCTTCTGAACAGCACGTAGCAAGCCATCCCAGATATGTTCAATAATGTTCATGCCTGGGGAGTTTGGTGGCCGGCGGAAGTGTTTAAACTCATAAGAGTGTTCCTGGAACCACTCTGTAGCAATTCTGGACGTGTGGGATGTCGCATTGTCCTGATGAAATTGACCAACTCCGTCGAAATGCACAATATACATGAACGGATGCAAGTGATCAGACAGGAAGCTTACGTACGTGTCACCTGTCAGAGTCGTATCTAGACGTATCACTGGCCCCATATCAGTCCAACTGCACACACTCCACACCATTACAGAGCCTCCACCTGCTTCAACAGTCCCCTGCTGACATGCAGGGTCCATGGATTCATGAGGTTGTCTCCATACCCGTAAACGTCCCTCTCCTTGATACAATTTGAAACGAGACTCGTCCGGCCAGGCAACATGTTTCCAGTCATCAACAGTCCAATGTCGGTTTTGACGGGCCCAGGCTAGGCGTAAAGCTTTGTGCAGTGCAGTCACCAAAGGTACACGAGTGGGCCTTCGGCTCCGAAAACCCGTATCGATGATGTTTCGTCGAATGATTCGCACGCTCACTCTTGTTGATGGCCCAGCATCGAAATTTGCAGCAGTTTGCGAACGGATTGCACTTCTGTCACGTTGAACGATTCTCTTCAGTCGTCGTTGGCCCCGTTCTTGCAGGATCGTTTTCCGGCCGCAGCGATGTCGGAGATTTGATATTTTACCAGATTCCTGATATTCACGGTAGAATCGTGAAATGGCCTTACGGGGAAATCCCCACTTCATCGCTACCTCGGAGGTGCTGTGTCTCATCACTCGTGCGCTGACTATAACACCACGTTCAGACTCACTTAATTCATAACCAGCCATTGTATAAACAGTAACCAATCTAGCAACTGTGCCAGACACTTGTTGTCGAATATAGGCGTTGCCGACCGCAGCGCCGTACTCTGCCTGTTTACACATCTCTGTATTTTGTGGGGCGGCGGGTGGAAAATTTTTTCTAATGTTGCCATTCTCAACACAGGCTCTCTAACTACAATGTTGGCAACCAGAAAGTGGTGGTGGGTTTGAAGTTTAAAGTTTAAAGGGGACCAAACTGCTTGGCCATCAGTCCCTAACCAGAAAGTGACTAGCAAAAACGTGATGCCTGTAATTAAAGTTCATTGTGCCCACTCTGATGGATAAATAAAAATTACGATCATTGAAGTTCATTATGCTGATGATTTAGGATGATGTCTGGGATTCATAGAAAATACAGTTTACTATAACAATTTTCACTATATTCTGAAAACGATAAAGCATAAAGTTCCAGACAAATGTTTCCCTAAGCAATGTTACTATCAGCTATTGTGCTATCAGAGCTGTTCAGAGTTATTGCGCAGATCCTGTTATCCCTAGATAACGAAACTGTTCAATAATCGTTATCGATGTAAATGTTCAAAGTGAATGCTCGCCAAAATTTGATGTTAATACCCATCAAATGCCACGCTGGTAATGGTAGAATGTCTGTCCTGCGGCGACACGTGAAAATACGACATATGCAAATAGAGAGTAAATCACAGAAGTCGTTCCACAATTAACACTTTACCACAATGCAGACTCATTGTTACGTGCATACCAAGTTACATAATACGGCAAGGCTGTTCCTTGCAACTGCACAGACGAGACGCGGCTTCCGACATGGAGTGCGCACTGATACGAATCTAGAAGAGAACTGGGGTCTGACTCAAGCTCACAGCGCTCTTATTTATATAGCTACTGTGCGGACTGCCGAAGGCGAAACCGACAACATTTGCCTTCCTGGCTAGCTGCTGGGGCTATCAGAACACCATTTCAAGTTATTAAATAATTAATTGGTTCATTTGCTGAAGGCTAATGAAGTTCTCAATTTAATTGTGCAATAAAATTCTGATGTGACTAGATTAAATACTTTTGGCGAGAGAATAATTTTAGTTGTACTGCAGACGATAGATGAGCTCTGAACTTGCCCTTTGGAGAGATGCTACAACTATAGTTTTATAGCTACCTTTTGGAAACTTTTCACATCTTTGTTATTATAGGGTATCTCCATTCTACCTAAATCTAAACATCCCAGCTTTATCTAGTAAATTACTGAATCTATCTTGCTTCTGTACTTTTAAGACACAAAAACAGAAAATCATGAATTTAAACCAAAATATTACTTTGTGAGGTCCACCATGCTGTTTCCATTAAATTACAATGAATAAGGAAACCGAATATAAATTTTGAAGTTTCTAGCTCCTTCCTGTTGCGCTGATGATTTTTACGTAAAATCTCCAAATTTGGGAAAATGTTAAAGTTACTAAACTGAAGCTTAACACATTATTATTTTAGCATCACTCCTGACATGCTGTTACCTTTTCTGATTATTTACTTTACTTTTAAGGTATTGTGCAACATTCGTGACGTCATAGCTAGTTAGAGCGGACTAGGCTGGCACACAATGGAAAGCATATGAATTCTATGTGGCGTGAGTAGGCTGCTTTCCTACGATTTGAATATGCATGCCTATATCACTTTCTTTGGCGATTCAGTGTAACACACACCACGAAGGAACACACTTCTTAAAAGGACAGTTACAAAGATATTTCTGGTAACATAAAGCGCCAGAATATGACAAATTATCCCCATACGCTTCATGTCGAAGAATTGAGATAACACAGATTTTACAGTATCTATAGGAAACACAGACGTTCCATAAAAGTGCCATAATCGAACCTAGACATAAGTCTTACAAACTCACAAGATCAACAGTGTTAACGGGACTGCTGCCATGGCGTGCTAAATTCCAGCATTCTGTAGTATTAAGGATGGGGATGGGGGAGAGGGGGAGGTGATAACTCCATCCTGGGTTCTTACAGGGACCATACACCTGTAAGTCTCTCATCCGACACCATTTACTGGTTTTCTCTCATTGTTAGTGTGCAAATGATTTAAAGATTCTTCATTTTGATTTGCAGCTCCTTGCATTGGCCGTGTTAACAGTTAAAATTGTTGGATGTGAGGTCCGCCAGTTACGCAAAACACCGTTTTTCTCAATACCCAAACATGTTTCGCCACCACTGTGCCATCATCAGTGGGTTTTCGTTTTTATTTATTCTTTACATTTGCTTTGCATGAATTTTCCGGATCACTTGTGTGTTAATTACTGCAGGTAGCTTGTCATGTTTTCGTGTGCCAAGCACTTCCACTCTCCGCATCACGCTGAGGAGTCCCGGTCGGGGCACACATTTTCAACATGTCCCCAATGAAGTGTATCAACGCCTGCTTGCAGCTAGGGTGTCTATTTAATTATCATTTCTTGTAAGACTTATGTCTAGGTTCGATTATGGCACTTTTATGGAGCTCTGTGTTTCCTATAGATACTGTAACAGCCGTGTTATCTAAATTCTTCGACTTGAAACGTATGGGGATAATTTGCCATTTCCTGAAGCTTTATGTTCCCAAAAATATCTTTGTAAATGCCCTTTTAAGAAGTGTGTTCTTTCGTGGTGTGTGTTACACTGAAGCGCCAAAGAAACTGGTATAGGCATGCATATTCAAATTGTAGGGAAGCAGCCTACTCACGCCATATAGAATTCATATGCTTTCCATCGTGTGCCAGCCTAGTCCGCTCTAACTAGCTATGACGTCACGAATGTTGCACAATACCTTAAAAGTAAAGTAAATAATCTGAAAAGGTAACAGCATGACAGGAGTGATGCTAAAATAATAATGTGTTAAGTTTCAGTTTAGTAACTTTAACAGTTTTCGAAATTTGGACACTTTGCGTAAAAATCATCGGCGCAACAGGAAGGAGCTAGAAACTTCAAAATTTCTATTCGGATTCCTTTTTCATTGTAATTTAATGGAACCAGCATGGTGGATCTCACAAAGTAATATTTTTGTTGAAATTCATGATTTTCTGTTTTTGTGTCCTAAAAGTACGGAAGCAAGATAGATTCAGTAAGATAAAGCTAGGATGTTTAGATTTAGGTAGAATGGAGATACGCTATAATAACAAAGATGTGAGAAGTTTCCAAAAGGTAGCTCTAAAGCTATAGTTGTAACTGGCGGACCTCTCATCCGACAATATAACGATTAGCGTTCACACAGAAGTAGTTCCGGTCAATGTTAGTCTTACTATTTTATTTACAAAAGAGTGAGTGGAAACATTCGACAGACAAGAACAGTTGGAACTGATGGACGTATGGAAGAAAAGGGAAAGTGAGAGGAACAGGACCACAGCAGCCACGCAGCAGCTGGCAGCGTGGGTCAGAGCTGATCCTCCGCACACGTGTCGGACTGCCCCGGCTCTGTGGGTGCGTCGCGCGCTGACGAACCCCGCCCGCCTGCAGATCGCGCAGGCCCCCAATCTGGTCGCCAGGCGCGCATGCATAATGCATGCGACAGCCGCCGCCGGCCGACACGACGCACTTCCGAAGGGGACAGCGGACAGGCTAATGGCGGCCACACCGCGCCCACTGCCGGCGCGCACACGGCTGCCGTGGCGTCTCTAGCGGACACTGTTCCCCGTGCCAGCGATTCCTACTCTCATCGAGGAATGTTGATCTGATGATAATCACTTTAGGAGGTTGAAACCGGAAACAAAAAATAAAAATTAGCACCTCGTATGCCGACATAACGTGTTTACTAACAAGGGAAACACCTCATTGCAACTGGCCAGAGTGGCCGAGCGGGTCTAGGCGCTACCATCTGGAACCGCGCAACAACTACGGTCGCAGGTTCGAATCCTGGCTCGGGCATGGATGTGTGTGATTTCAGGTTAGTTACACTACTGGCCATTGAAATTCCTACATCAGGAAGAAATGCAGATGATGATCGGGTATTCATTGGACATATTTATTATACTAGAACTGACATGTGATTACATTTTCATGCAATTTGGGTGCATAGATCCTGAGAAATCAGTACCCACAACAACTACCTCTGGGCGTAATAACGGCCTTGATACACCTGGGCATTCAGTCAAACAGAGCTTGTACGGCGTGTACAGGTACAGCTGCCCATGCAGCTTCAACACGATACCACAGTTCATCAAGAGTAGTGACTGGAGTATTGTGACGAGCCAGTTGCTCGGCCACCATTCACCAGACGTTTTCAATTGGTGAGAGATCTGGAGAATGTGCTGGCCAGGGCAGCAGTCGAACATTTACTGTATCCAGAAAGGCCCGTACAGGACCTGCAATATGTGATCGTGCATTATCCTGCTGAAATGAAGGGTTTCGCAGAGATAGAATGAAGGGAAGAGCTACGGGTCGTAACACATCTGAAACGTAACGTCCACTGTTCAAAGTGCCGCCAATGCGAACAAGAGGTGACCGAGACGTGTAACCAATGGCACCCCATACCATCACGCCGGGTGATACGCCAGTATGGCGATGGCGAATACACGCTTCCAATGTGCGTTCACCGCGATGTCACCAAACACGGATGCGACCATCATGATGCTGTAAACAGAACCCGCATTCATCCGAAACAAATGTCGTTTTTCCATTCGTGCACCCAGGTTCGTCGTTGAGTACACCATCGCAGGCGCTCCGGTCTGTGATGCACCGTCAAGGGTAACCGCAGCCGTGGTCTCCGAGCTCATAGTCCACGCTGCTGCAAACGTCGTCGAACTATTCGTGCATATGGTTGTTGTCTTGCAAACGTCCCCATCTGTTGACTCAGGGATCGAGACGTGGCTGCATGATCCGTTACAGCCATGCCGATAAGATGCCTGACATCTCGACTGCTAGTGATACGAGGCCGTTGGGATCCAGCACGGCGTTCCGTATTACCCTCCTGAACCCACCGATTCCATATTCTGCTAAGAGTCATTGGGTCTCGACCAACGCGAGCAGCAATGTCGCGATACGATATACCGCAATCGCGATAAGCTACAATCCGACCTTTATCAAAGTCGGAAACGTGATGGTACGCATTTCTCCTCCTTACACGAGGCATCACAACAACGTTTCCCCAGCCAACGCCGGTCAACTGCTGTTCGTGTATGAGAAATCGGTTGGAAACTTTTCTCATGTCAGCATGTTGTAGGTGTCGCCACCGGCGCCAACCTTGTGAGAATGCTCTGAAAAGCTAATCATTTTCATATCACAGCATCTTCTTCCTGTCGGTGAAACTTCGCGTCTGTAGCACGTCATCTTCGTGGTGTAGCAGTTTCAATGGCCAGTAGTGTATTTATTACAGACTATCGACGTCTGACGTCACTGCTGTAAAACTTTTAATTGGCCCTCTAATATGATTGGCTAGTCATGACGTAAGGTAAGATAGAAGAAAAGAGGCTATTCGTGGATGTCCATGTCTTCAACGATTGGTAGCTGTCCGGCAATCAGCATTCGGCTTCTGGTCGGCAAGTTTTCCTCCTGGTGTGCGCGGAAGTGGACTGACGGTTGCTCTACAGCTATTTGTGCAGATACCTCCGTGTATCGTGTAGCTTCTGCCCCGCGACCGCTCGCTGCCCGTTGGACTGGGATGGCCGGCAGCCAGGACGCCGGGAGTTTGTAGCCATCTTCTCTGTTGATGTTATCAGGCTGCTTAATAATTTCGATCGCCTCCTGTATTTTGCATACTCGCATCCACGATTCTTTCGCCAGTACTCCGGCTTCCTGGAACCAGATAGGTTGTCCACAGTCACGGTGGTGTTCCGTTATAGCCGATTTATTATGTTGTTGTAATCGTACATAGCGTTCGTGTTCTGCTACTCGTAAGCTGACAGGTCTCCCTGTTTCTCCTATGTTGGCAGCTCCGCACTCACACTGCAGTTCGTAAACACCTGCAGTGTTAAGTTTGTTGACTTCCTCGGTGGAACCTATCATTTCGTGGATACTGTGACTGCTTCGAAAAATCGGTTTGAAACCTCGTCGGTGGAGGACGTTGCCTAGCCGTTCACTGACGCCTTTTACACATGGTAAGTGTATCAGTGGAAGCCTCTCTTTGCCAATTAAAAGTTTTACAACCGTGACGTCAGACATCAATAGTCTGTAATACATAGAAGCACCTATTCCCATGCAAAACCAGTCGTGCCCTGAGGAAGGCCGTTGCAATTAGGCCGAAACGACGGTTTCAGTTTATTATTGTTGTTAGTTTTTAGCAATCACGCGGCCTAATAACCAGAAGAATTTTAATCACTATGACACCGGCCGCGGAAGCTTATGAAACTCCTCATCGCATTCCCCTCAGATGTAGTGGTAAGAGGGTAAAGTGGGCAGCCCGTCAAAAACTGAACACAGATCAAGCATGAAAACAGGAAGAAGGTGTACTGGACTGTCAAAAATATAAACAGGGAACAGTCCAAGAACACGAAGTCCAATATGGAGCTACCTGGCAGATAAATGACGTCGTCGTTAAGTGGTACGGCGGCACGGTGGCCCAGCGTGTTCGGTCACAGGGTTAGCTGCCGTCTGCAATACAATAACTGAGTGAATGGACGATCGGTGAACTTGATTGGCTGTCATGGGACGTCCACCCTGAATAAATGCAACGAACAATATCGAACAAAATGAGATTTTTAAAAAAAGTGCTTCGTTGTCGGACTGTCAAGTAGACGAGCCGTAATCAAACTTCCCTCCTGCAATTTTTTTTCCACTGTTCGCTGCGTTCAAATTTGTGTTTGTGTCGTGGCGTAACGTCAGTTTGCAACAGCGAACTGCAATACCGAAATATCAGTTTAATAAGTCACAGCTGCAAAATACTAACGCGAATTCTTTACAGACGAATGGAAAAACTGATAGAAGCCGACCTCGGGGAAGATCAATTTGGATTCCGTAGAAATGTTGGAACACACGACTTATCTTAGAAGAAAGATTAAGGAAAAGCAAACCTACGTTTCTAGCATTTGTAGACTTAGAGAAAGCTTTTGACAATGTTGATTGGCATACTCTCTTTCAAATTCTGAAGGTGGCAGGGGTAACATACAGGGAGCGAACGGCTATTTACAATTTGTACAGAAACCAGATGGCAGTTATAAGAGTCGAGGGGTATGAAAGGGAAGCAGTGGTTGGGAAGAGAGTGACACAGGGTTGTAGCCTATCCCCGATGTTACTCAATATGTATATTGAGCAAGCAATAAAGGAAATAAAAGATAAGTTCGGAGTAGGTATTAAAATACATGGAGAAGAAATAAAAACTTTGAGGATCGCCGATGACATTGTAATTCTGTCAGAGACAGCAAAGGACTTGGAAGAGCAGTTGAACAGAATGGACAGTATCTTGAGAGGAGGGTATAAGATGAACATCAACAAAAGCAAAACGAGGATAATGAAATGTAGTCGAAATAAGTCGGGTGATGCTGAGGGAATTAGATTAGGAAATGAGACACTTAATGTAGTATGAGAGTTTTGCTATTTGAGGAGCAAAATAACAGATGATGGTCGAAGTAGAGAGGATATAAAATGTAGACTGGCAATGGCAAGGAAAGTGTTTCTGAAGAAGAGAAATTTGTTAACATCGAGTATAGATTTAAATGTCAGGAAGTCGTTTGTGAAAGTATTTGTATGGAGTGTAGCCATGTATGGAAGTGAAACGTGGACGATAAATAGTTTAGACAAGAAGAGAATAGAAGCTTTCGAAATGTGGTGCTACAGAAGAATGCTGAAGATTAGATGGGTAGATCACATAACTAATGAGGAGGTATTGAATAGAATTGGGGAGAAGAGGAGCTTCTATCACAACTTGACTAGAAGAAGGGATCGGTTGGTAGCACATGTTCTGAGGCATCGAGGGATTACCAATTTAGTATTGGAGGGCAGCGTGGAGGGTAAAAATCGTAAAGGGAGACCAAGAGATGAATACACTAAGCAGATTCAGAAGGATGTAGGTTGCAGTAGGTACTTCGAGATGAAGAAGCTTGCACAGGATAAAGTAGCATGGAGAGCTGCATCAAACCAGTCTCAGGACTGAAGGCCACAACAACAACAAAGGAAGGAACCTATAGTGCAAGTTGATCATGTACAACTACTAAATTAGCAGCCGAAAGGAAGTGGCTTCCGGATGGGAACAGCAAACATTCGATGACAAGGTGAAAAGTCAACCGAATCCTCCACCGGAAAACAATCTGGTGCTGATGAATTCTTCTCGGGTTATCAGCCGAGTGGTGGTGTCGTCTTGTCATAACGTTTCAATGAGTTTCGTACCCATCATCTTCTGGCGACAAGACTACGCCACCACCCGGCTGATAACCCGAGAAGAATTCATCAGTGGAATCTTTACCGAAAAAGACTGCAATCGCATACAATCTGGTGCGCCATACATGGCATTAGTGACAGTACGTGTATCATAAGATAGGAATTCTTACCGACGCATCTAATTTGTACGCGCCTCCTTGCCCCATTTAGGTGAATGTGACCACTCCTAAGGAAATAACATAGTAGTTTATTACATAAGCTACAACAAATGAACCCAACAGTTTCACAATCACACAGTTTATTTCTGATCTGTCAAACCATACGTTTTTAACGTTTTTGAAGTTGCATTCCGTTTTGGAAGTTTTGACTGATGAATTCCTTTTTTGAAACACAGTTCACATCCGTTTATTTGTTGTTTTGATTTCTGAGAGGGGTCTATCTGGTATCTTGCCTGTTCTCACTGTTCATCACATTTACTTGCGACGGCAATGTATTCTTACCACACGACTCATATTCTATAACCAGTGTACAGTATAACAACTGCCAAGACTACAGAGACAGAATAATCATTTCAAGGACCGGACGAGCAGTTAATAACGTGAAAAAAAACGACAGAAGGGAGTTCTGAACCCGGCTCGCCCGTCTTGCAGTCCAACAGCGCGACCATTTTTTTTTTTAATCTTATTCGGTATTGTTCGTTTCGTTTGGTCTGGGCAGACGTCACATGGCATCCGCTCAAGTGGATGGTTGAATCCTACACTCATTTTTTTTATTACAGAGGACAATCGGCCCTCTGACCGAACACGCTGAGCTACCGTGCCATAAGCCACTTAACGACAACGCTGTGGCTTTTCTGTTTCGCTCGATGTTGCACTTGTAAAGCTTGGACGTTCACTGTTTCTATTTTACATTTTTTTATAGTTTAGTACACCTTCTTCCTGTTTTCATCCTTGAACTGGACGATTTTAACACTAAATCTGATGGGGTGCAATGGGGAGGTTCCGTTGTAAGTTACTGACTGTAGCTGTTCATAAAACCACGTACACACTTCTGAACGGAAGTTTTCTCTAGCTTAAATCCAACCCTGACGCTTGACAGAAGCCCTTTAAAACGCAGCACTGTTTGCGGATATCTAGGCGGTCTTCTAGACGAGAAAGAGAACTTTTTACAGCGTATAAAACAGAAGGCTGTTAAAATTATAGATAAAATTGCCGTGCTGGCACTGCTGACTGTAAATTACTGTTCCATATAGTGAAAATGGAAATGATCGTATGGCATTGTTGGCCGGGAGGCCCCATGCGAGGGAGTTTGACCGCCGTATTGCAAGTCCTTTTTAGCTGACGCTACTTCGGCGACTTGTGGGTCAATGATGATGAACGACACAACACCCAGTCCCCTGTCGGGAATCGAACCCGGGCCGCTTGTGTGGTAGGTGGAAACGCTACCGTTACGCTACGGAGGCTGACTATCTATGTAGTGCGGTCATATCATGAAGCCATTTTCGAAGCTATTGTGGGCATCGCTGCCAGAGTATGGGCGTATTGCCTTCCATTGGGGAGAGCTACAGAGGAATACGGCATTGAATTCCGCCGAATGTACGTCTCACGATCGTCGGTGTCTTTCGCACTACCGTCGATGATTTGCTGGTGATTCACGCGATATGTCCGATGGATATGTTACAGGACTGCATTGTAATGAATGGGACGTCAGGAGAATACGTACGAAATCGCAGGAGCTTCTATTAGCCGTAAGACACTTACTAGACTGGAAATTAGATGATGGCAGTCAGACCAGGATAGACAAACAGAAACAATTCAAAAATTTGAAATAGCACTGTCTTTCCACTCTCCGCCCCCGGTAGCTGAGTGGTCAGCGCGACAGAATGTCAATCCTAAGGGCCCGGGTTCGATTCCCGGGTGGGTCGGAGATTTTCTCCGCTCAGGGACTGGGTGTTGTGTTGTCCTAATTATCATCTTTTCATCCCCATCGACGCGCAAGTCGCCGAAGTGACATCAAATCGAAAGACTTGCACCCGGCGAACGGTCTACCCGACGGGAGGCCCTAGTCACACGACATTCTCATTCTACGGCGGAGTACGCCTATCCTGTTTCGTGTAACTCAACTCACGCCAAACATGTAGATTTAGCCTCAACGACACATGCATATTTATAACAGGCTGTTTAAAATGTATTGCGTGTGGCTTTACCACGTAGGACGAATATCTCCATCTTATGTTCGAAGAGACGTAACTGCAAGCAAGGAAAGGAATAAAATGAAGCAGAAGATAACTCATCCATTGCATAGACACGAAATCCAAGTAAAAAGGCTGCAATCCAGGAAGAGCTTTGTCAGATTATCAGACGTACTCACAAACACAGATGAAATAGGCAGATTTTCATTGTGGAGAGCTAAGGACCCCTTTCAGCTTGGCTGTATATGGGTATTGAAAAATCTGCTACCCAATAATGACAAGTGATGACTGACAGGATGCCATTGAATAGATTGAGATCAGGAGTGGACAAATCCTGGATTAACATGGCAAGCTGGAGCCATGACAAAGAAGACAAAGCCAAGTGCGACTGAAGGGAAGATCGGCCAGTTAAACATATGCTTCAGTGTCGGCTGTGTCCAAGCTACTGCATGGAAGATGACTCGAATTATTCCTAAGAGAATGCGCTAGAAGTGGCCAAATTTTCTATACTGTAATGTTTGTTAACTATGTAAATGGGTACGTTCCTGACACGAGAATAGTTACTACTACAAATAGAGGAGTAAAAATAATGCCTGCAATTCATTTGGTGAATTAAACAGGGTTTTCAAAACTAAATTTTCTATATGTTTGAGAAGGGAAGATTAGTTCCTTTTCTAGCAGTGACACATTGACCGTCAATGCGAAAACCATTCAAAAATGTGGCTTCCTCAGCGAGCAGCGTGGAGAGATGGATGATGGGAAATAGCAAGAGTGACAGTGAAACAAACTAATCATGGAACTGACTGGAGAGGAAGACGTAATCGTGACCAATGAAAGTGGAATGGGGGTGGACGGAAAATGTAGCCCGTGAATCGGTGGGAAAGTGCGATCAAAAACATAAATGTATTTCTAAATAGGAGTTGCAATGTATTCGTTCGGTTTGCCACAGCAAGACAGCAGCACAGGTATTATAGCAACACAGGTATTACCGAAAACTAACAAAGACCTGAATATAACGGGTAGAGGTTACATGCGTCTGCAATATTGTCCAGTTCATTGCTTGGTAAACATGTCGTTTTCCCAAGGACAAAAATTTTTCATTATTGAATAGTATGTCCCCTGCCGTCCGTATGCACATGTTGTGGACGCTGAAGTACCGAACAATTTAACAATAAAGATATTAATTGCACGTTTTCGGGAATGCGGATAAGTTACCCACAAGAAGAGAACTGGGTGGTCGGCCCGATCTCAGATTCCGCTTGGTAGTGTTCAAAAATCGATACAGAAGTTAAAATTACGTGCTTATCATGTTTGTAGTGTGTATAAACTGAAAACGGTGGATAGAGCAAAGTGTCGGTGTGCTCTACGTGATTTCGCTCATTTGTTATCAATCATGAAATCGTGGAAGTGGACCGTGTTTTCTTCATTGATGAGGTGTGAATTCACCTTAATGGATACTTGAGTAGCCGCAACTCAAGAAAGTGGTGAACAGCAAAATGTTTCTTGAAAACATGAAAGGTGGCAAGACACTCTCTCACTTCAACACACTGTTAGTTTAATGTTCATATTTTAGGTCATGATCTCGATGTTTCGCAGTACTAAATTTGGTATTTGTGGTTTACGACTTTTTTACACGAGTAATTTGTGGACAGAATGTTCTTATAACTGCATGTGTTACCTGTAGAGAACTTCTGCCTGAGAGGTTGTACTGAAAGTGATGGAGAACAGGGAGAGAGATGATATGGGGGCCATAAATGATGAATGAAGCGACCTGGTTGTGAGAGTGATTCTGGGAAGCAGAGCTCAGTGGATCGTACCTGCAGAGGGACGTCTGGCAGAAGCCCTTTCCTCCTTCTGCTCAGAAACGGACACAAGTGCGCCGGTTCACAAAGCAATTTACTTAGGCCGGGCGGCAGTACGTCGTGAAGGCAGCCAGTTTGCAGAAGGTGGATGGAGGAAGCCATTTAAGAGACACTGTTGTAAAATGAGTTTTAGTGTAAACAGTGGGAAGGTCATAAAACTCTGTGAATTCTTATGGTAGAAGCTGGGAAGATACAGACAGAGCAGTTGATGTACACTACTGTCCATTAAAATCGCTACACCAAGAACAAATGAAGATGATAAACGGGTATTCGTTGGACAAATATATTATACTAGAACTGACATGTGATTACATTTTCATGCAATTTGGGTGCATAAATCCTGAGAAATCAGTACCCAGAACAACCACCTCTGGCCGTAATAACGCCTTTGATACGCCTGGGCATTGAGTCAAGGACAGCTTGGATGGCGTGTACAGGTACAGCTGCCCATGCAGCTTCAACATGATACCACAGTTCATCAAGAGTACTTCAAATAGTTCAAATGGCTCTGAGCACTATGGGACTTAACATCTGAGGTCATCAGTCCCCTAGAACTTACAACTACTTAAACCTAACTAACCTAACGACATTACACACGTCCATGCCTGAGGCAGGATTCGAACCTGCTACCGTAGCAGTCGCGCGGTTCCGGACTGAAGCGCCTAGAACTGCCGGCACGGTAGCTCAGCGTGTTCGGTCAGAGGGTTTAGCTAACCTCTGTAATAAAAAAACTGAGTGAACGGATCAGCGAACAACCTGAACAAGTGTCATCGGACGTACGCCATGAACCAAGTCTATGAACAATATAGAACAAAATGAGATTTTTTTAAAAAAAAAAGATCCGCTTGGCCACAACGGCCGGCATCAAGAGTAGTGACTGGCGTATTGTGACGAGCCAGTTGCTCGGCGACCATTGACCAGACGTTTTGAATTGGTGAGAGATCTGGAGAATGTGCTGGCCAGGGCAGCAGTCGAACATGTTCTGTATCCAGCAAGGCCCGTACAGGACCTGCAACATGCGGTCGTGCTTTATCCTGCTGAAATGTAGGGTTTCTCAGGGATCGAATGAAGGGAAGAGCTACGGGTCGTAATACATCTGAAATGTAACGTCCACTGTTGAAAGTGCCGTCAATGCGAACAAGAGGTGACCGAGACGTGCAACCAATGGCACCCCATACCATCACGCCGGGTGATACGCCAGTATGGCGATGACGAATACACGCTTCCAATGTGCGTTCACCTCGATGTCGCCAAACACGGATACTACCATCATGATGCTGTACACAGAACCTGGATTCATCCGAAAAAATGACGTCTTGCCATTCGTGCACCCAGGTTCGTCGTTGAGTACACCATCGCAGGCCTTGTCTGTGATGCAGCGTCAAGGGTAACCGCAGCCATGGTCTCCGAGCTGATAGTCCATGCTGCTGCAAATGTCATCGAACTGTTCGTGCAGATAGTTGTTGTCTTGCAAACGTCCCCATCTGTCGACTCAGGGATCGAGACGTGGCTGCACGATCCGTTACAGCCATGCGGATAAGATGCCTGTCATCTCGACTGCTAGTGATACGGGGCCGTTGGGATCCAGCACGGCGTTCCGTATTACCCTCATTTTCTGCTAACAGTCATTGGATCTCGACCAACGCAAGCAGTTATGTGGCGATAAGATAAATCGCAATCGCGATAGGCTGCAATCCGACCTTTATCAAAGTGGGAAACGTGATGGTACGCATTTCTCCTCCTTACACGAGGCATCACAACAACGTTTCACCAGGCAACGCCGGTCAACTGCTGTTTGTGTATGAGAAATCGGTTGGAAACTTTCCTCATGTCAGCACGTTGTAGGTGTCGGCACCGGCGCCAAACTTGTGTGAATGGCCTGAGAAGCTAATCATTTCCATATCACAGAAGAAAATGTTCTTTCTGTCGGTTAAATTTCGCGTCTGCGGCATGTCATCTTCGTGGTGTAGCAATTTTGTTGGCCAGTAGTGTATATGTTTAGTGGAGACAAGACTGTAGGCCTCCTCCTCCCACCCCCTCACGCCAGGAAGTCTCCAGGCTCTTTTGGCGAGCGGCAAAAACATTTATTTCATGGGCATGACTGTCTAGGAACCTTAACAACCTTCTTTCAGATAGTGGAAATGGTCGGCCTGGAAAGATTAGATCCCTCGGCAAATGAAGAACTGCGGTTTCATCTAGGTGGAGATTTTTTGCCAAAACATGGCCATGCTTATCGTGAGAACGACACCACCCTAGCCCTTCCTTTTTAGACAATAGAAGAGTCGCTGATTGGCTCCTCTCAGGATATTCAAAGTGGAGGCTTGATCCCTCACCATGGAAACTCTGGTGCTGCGTCTCGATTGGCCACCAGACTAAGAGAACAGCTAAGAGGGGAGATTCAGTGAGAAAAGGGTAGTCTGATTGGTTTGTGCAGTGTGGGGGTGGATTCGTTTTTGCTAATCTAGCTCCTGTACCGAGGCTTGGTGGTAAGTGATTGGGGTTCTTTTTTTATCGTCATCTGGTCCTCCCCAGGTGGAGAACATCTGGTGTTTCCCTAGTGGGTGAGGTGTGTGGTCTGTATCTTGTGGTGAACTAAGAGACAGTGGCAATTTCCAACTGTACCGACAGCGAAACTGCGTATCATCTTGTACGTATCATTTGTAATGATGGTGAACTTATTCGTCCTGAATCTGTCGTATGACGTTTGTCAGTACGAGCACGCAGCGTCCTTCCTGTGGGTCAGATTGGTATGGCCAGACCAGCGAATGGGTGCACCTCACACTAAAGTCTTCCAGTACTCCAGGGCTTTGATATCAAAGTTCCCCGCGTTCTGATAATGAGAACGCCAGACCGCGTAGTTTGTACGTTTTGGTGGACGCGTCAGAACATTACAGTTACGGCAGCGCACCGCTCCTCGCCCACAGCGTGCAGTTTTCTACTGCCGCTTAAATCAAGGCACTCCGTCTTCAGGCCACGAGTGGCCTACCGGGACCATCCGACCGCCGTGTCATCCTCAGTGGAGGATGCGGATAGGAGGGGCGTCGGGTCAGCACACCGCCCTCCCGGTCGTTATGATGGTATTCGTGACCGAAGCCGCTACCATTCGGTCGAGTAGCTCCTCAATTGGCAACACGAGACTGAGTGCACCACGAAAAATGGCAACAGCGCATGGCGGCCTGGATGGGCACCCATCCAAGTGCCGACCACGCCCTACAGCGCTTAACTTCGGTGATCTCACGAGAACCGGTGTATCCACTGCGAAAAGACCGTTGCCCACTTTAATCAAGGCGAGAGGGTAAAATACTGCTGCACTGGCGTAGGGTTATTAATTGATTTTCATAGCTCCCTGTTCTCAAGTGAACCATAGTTTGTGGTATACTTGGTCGTAGTTTATTCCCTTTTATTAGAGTTGGACCTCAAAGTGGATTTATGTAAACATAGCCAGATTGCGTTGCAGAAGCGATTAATTCAGGGGAGAATTTGTACAGCTTCCACCTCAATGTACACTTTCGCAGTGAAGCACCATGCCTTTTCTGATCCTTGTTTCTCATTTTTGTGTAATATTCATCAGCTAGTTGTAGTTAGAAAAGGATTAATAAAAACTGTCAATTTTTTGTAAACTTAAATACGCCACTGTTCTCATTCATACTCCCTCTGATATTCGCTGTTTTTATTTTATTGTGGGGGCACATGGGTACACCAGCAATAAAGGTTCAGTCTTAATCAATTAGTCAGTTAGATTATTAATTTTAGTTCTGAAAGCGACCGACCACAGGCATAGGAAACTAAAGTGCCATGAGTAAATTCACTAATTTCATATATAAAAAATAAGGGTGTAGCTAACGATTTGAACGTTATTTAGAAGATATGAAAAAATTATAACATTAGCATATATTTATGACTAAAACTAGCAACGGTTTGCAGTTGGTGCCCCTTGGCCAGGTTTTCGAATCACGGCAGTTTTGCGAGGTGTTGTTTTTTTCTTTCCAAAGTGAGACTATGGTGTACTGAGAACATTTCGACTCGGCTTTGGCACTATATGTTGTATCTCAGCAGTTTGTAGTATACTGAAGTTTATGTATTGTTTGTGTCATTTATTTTATATATTTATATTGTCTTGTGCGTGTCTTCTGCGTCGCTTCTTGTTTGATTTTGCGTCATTGCTAAAAGCGTCGTGCAAGCTATAGTGTAACAAATTTCTTTATGGGATGTGTACTACATTTTAGAGAAAGTTTTGTTTCAAGAGCATAGGCATAAATATATGCAATGTGTAAAAGAGGCCAGGTGGCTTTAGCCGAGCGGTCTGAGGCGCTGCAGTCATGGACTTTGCGGCTGGTCCCGGCGGAGGTTCGAGTCCTCCCTCGGGCATGGGTGTGAGTGTTTGTCCTTAGGATAATTTAGGTTAAGTAGTGTGTAAGCTTAGGAACTGATGACCTTAGCACTTAAGTTCCATAAGATCTCACACACATTTGCACACTTTTAAAAGAAGGTCAGAGTAGAGTGATGCATTAGAATCGGAAACATGCGGAAGTAGCAATCGATTTGAATGCTTATGAGAAGCAAAGCTCGTTTGTATAGTGAGAAAGACTGCACACTAATGTCGTTCAAAATGGAACAAAAGCCAGCAATTCATGCAGACCAAGATAGAATGGCGGAATAAGTTCATTTAAATCAGTCTGCAGACAAGGCGCACATGTCAAATGCAGAGTACTCCAATAATGAGGGTTCGGTTTACTCAGGAAATGAAAGTGAAAACCGTGCCGAGGCGGCATGTCATGTAGGTTCTGTAAATACGGAAAGAGGTACGGTAAGGGAAAGTAACAGTCCGATTTCCCGAGGAAGGTGCCATAGAGCAGCTGAGTGGAGTGCGTATAGTCCAGGATACGTTATTGGAAGTACACAACTAGAATCGTTCATTCTGTTTATGCAAGAGTCAGAGAAGAGACGACGACAGGAAGAAGAAGACCAAAGACAGGAGATCCTCATTAATGAAATTATGGAAATTCAGTAGCTACTAGACATGGGGTAATCTATTATTTTATATGATCTGGGGTGGCAGATTCATCATCATTTTAATCTGCATACGCCGGAGCTCCTGATAAGCAAGAGATCGTAATCACAGGACAATCCGGCTTCTGGAATAGTGTTGCCAGTACAAAATGTGTAGCTACAACATGGATGGTTAGATCCGAACACCATAGAACTCCGAAACTATGAAGGCCTTGATGATGATGAGTTTGTATTCCCATACGTTGTACTAGTGCACCTAGCCATATTACATCCGACAGAACTGCTATCATCCGACAGAAATTCTATCAGATGGATCTTCGTATTGTCCAACTCCAACTATCAAGATTCGATGACACCATTCTGAAATTAGAAATAATACGACACCCTCCCATGTCTTATATTATAAACAACAACCTTGTAATTGTATAGAGGGAGTAGATTCGTAGCGTGCATGATACATAATACTAATCGACGACCTGCCATTGTGTAATTCCTTCAGTTGGTGAGGTCAATAACGTATTTTACCATCCAAAGCAGCTTAGCGTTCCGGTGTCTACAAGGTATGTACCGTAACTCAAGAAGTGTCTACCAAGACCAGTGTTTCCTGTATGTGACAAAAAAATAAATAAATGCTTCAATATCGCAGTTGATATGTATCCTAAAGTATTCACGCTTTTTTCTGCGGACACATGATTACGTACGTTGGGTTTGAAAACAAATGATAAATTGAGATCAAGAAACTGGGAGTGGAAGTTGCCAGGCCAAGGAGATATTTATTCCAAAGAAACATTTATTTTTTGAGGCCAAGCTTAACAGTAAACACTAGGAATTAATCTTGTATGAAATCGATATCTAAGGAATTTGTAACAACATGTGTTAGCACAGGCAGTTTACTATCATGAGCCGGCCTCTTTCTCCAAGAATGGACACGCCCTCCGCCTGCCACACTCGACAATTTCGCGCAGTAAACTAGCCGTACATGGTAGCTACAACATTCACAAAGCAATTCTCACTAAACGTAGGAATGTATTTACGAAATCTGATAATTTTAAATGAAAGATCTATTAACATTTAAAACCCGTATGACAGTCGATAATTAATGGCGATAGCAACATATAACGAAAATAACACGTAACCTATGATGGCTAGACACAGCAAGAGTGATTCGAGACTTTACAAGTAATAGTAGGGACACAACATAGACAAATGTAATGTATTGCGAATACATACACTCCTGGAAATGGAAAAAAGAACACATTGACACCGGTGTGTCAGACCCACCATACTTGCTCCGGACACTGCGAGAGGGCTGTACAAGCAATGATCACACGCACGGCACAGTGGACACACCAGGAACCGCGGTGTTGGCCGTCGAATGGCGCTAGCTGCGCAGCATTTGTGCACCGCCGCCGTCAGTGTCAGCCAGTTTGCCGTGGCATACGGAGCTCCATCGCAGTCTTTAACACTGGTAGCATGCCGCGACAGCGTGGACGTGAACCGTATGTGCAGTTGACGGACTTTGAGCGAGGGCGTATAGTGGGCATGCGGGAGGCCGGGTGGACGTACCGCCGAATTGCTCAACACGTGGGGCGTGAGGTCTCCACAGTACATCGATGTTGTCGCCAGTGGTCGGCGGAAGGTGCACGTGCCCGTCGACCTGGGACCGGACCGCAGAGACGCACGGATGCACGCCAAGACCGTAGGATCCTACGCAGTGCCGTAGGGGAGCTCACCGCCACTCCCCAGCAAATTAGGGTCACTGTTGCTCCTGGGGTATCGGCGAGGACCATTCGCAACCGTCTCCATGAAGCTGGGCTACGGTCCCGCACACCGTTAGGCCGTCTTCCGCTCACGCCCCAACATCGTGCAGCCCGCCTCCAGTGGTGTCGCGACAGGCGTGAATGGAGGGACGAATGGAGACGTGTCGTCTTCAGCGATGAGAGTCGCTTCTGCCTTGGTGCCAATGATGGTCGTATGCGTGTTTGGCGCCGTGCAGGTGAGCGCCACAATCAGGACTGCATACGACTGAGGCACACAGGGCCAACACCCGGCATCATAGTGTGGGGAGCGATCTCCTACACTGGCCGTACACCACTGGTGATCGTCGAGGGGACACTGAATAGTGCACGGTACAGTCAAACCGTCATCGAACCCATCGTTCTACCATTCCTAGACCGGCAAGGGAACTTGCTGTTCCAACAGGACAATGCACGTACGCATGTATCCCGTGCCACCCAACGTGCTCTAGAAGGTGTAAGTCAACTACCCTGGCCAGCAAGATCTCCGGATCTGTCCCCCATTGAGCATGTTTGGGACTGGATGAAGCGTCGTCTCACGCGGTCTGCACGTCCAGCACGAACACTGGTCCAACTGAGGCGCCAGGTGGAAATGGCATGGCAAGCCGTTCCACAGGACTACATCCAGCATCTTTACGATCGTCTCCATGGGAGAATAGCAGCCTGCATTGCTGCGAAAGGTGGATATACACTGTACTAGTGCCGACATTGTGCATGCTCTGTTGCCTGTGTCTATGTGCCTGTGGTTCTGTCAGTGTGATCATGTGATGTATCTGACCCCAGGAATGTGTCAATAAAGTTTCCCCTTCCTGGGACAATGAATTCACGGTGTTCTTATTTCAATTTCCAGGAGTGTAGAAAGAAGGATCCTTTATTGTATGATTATATGATAGCGGAACAAACACTGGTAGCAGTTACTTCTGTAAAATATCTGGGAGTATGCGTGCGGAACGATTTGAAGTGGAATGATCATATAAAATTGATTGTTAGTAAGGCGGGTACCAGGTTGAGATTCATTGGGAGAGTCCTTAGAAAATGTAGTCCATCAACAAAGGAGGTGGCTTACAAAACACTCGTTCGACCTATACTTGAGTATTGCTCAACAGTGTGGGATCCGTACCAGATCGGGTTGACGGAGGAGATAGAGAAGATCCAAAGAAGAGAGGCGCGTTTCGTCACAGGGTTATTTGGTAACCGTGATAGCGTTACGGAGATGTTTAGCAAACTCAAGTGGCAGACTCTGCAAGAGAGGCGCTCTGCATCGCGGTGTAGCTTGCTCACCAGGTTTCGATTACTTATACCTCCCGAGGAGATCACGAATGTAAAATTAGAGAGATTCGAGCGCGCACGGAGGCTTTCAGACAGTCGTTCTTCCCGCGAACCATACGCGACTGGAACAGAAAAGGGAGGTAATGACAGTGGCACGTAAAGTGCCCTCCGCCACACACCGTTGGGTGGCTTGCGGAGTATAAATGTAGATGTAGATGTAGAAGACCCCACCGCCACGAGCCTGAAGAATCCAACGAAGCTTGGACATTGAAATAGTTTCAACTGAAGTTCGTGCAGCTAGCCGCGCGGTGTAACACGCTGCTTCCCGAGTCTGAAAACGTGCCGGTCGCTGACACGAATTCGCCCGGAGGATTAGTGTCGAGGTCCGGTGTGCCGGACAGCCTGTGGATGGTTTTTAAGGCGGTTTTACATCTACCTCGGCGAATGCGGGCTGGTTCCCCTTATTCCGTCTCAGTTACACTATGTTGGCGATTGCTGCGCAAACACTGTCTCCACGTACGCGTACACCATAATTACTCTACCACGCAAACATTTGGGGTTGCACTCGTCTGGTATGAGACGTTCTCAGAGGGTGGAGAGGTCCACTGGGGGCCGAACCGGACGATAATCCTGGGTTCGGTGTGGGGTGGTGGTAGGCTGGTGGACTGTTGTGGCCTGCTGTGGGGTTGTGGACCACTGTGGGCTACGGCGGGACACAGCCTCTCCGTCGTTTCTAGGTCCCCAGTTCAGTACACACACACACAATACACAAAGGTTCGCCGTACGCACTCACAAGGCACTCGGTGCGGAAGACCAAACAGCTAGCGCGGAGTGTTTCAAGAGGCTTCTCACCAAATTAATTGTTTTGGACGCTCCGCTGGAGGTGCGGAGGACAAAGTCGGTCAACGACTAGTTCCTTAGGTGCAGCTCCGCCTGTCCCTAGTCTGACTCTCCAAACCACGGCACGCCTCCCCAATTAGAGTATACAGGGTAAGTCACCTAACGTTACCGCTGGATATATTTCGTAAACCACATCAAATACTGCGAACCGATTCCACAGACCGAACGTGAGGAGAGGGGCTAGTGTAATTGTTTAATACAAACCATACAAAAATGTACGGAAGTATGTTTTCGAACACAAACCTACGTTTTTTTAAATGGAACCACGTTAGTTTTATTAGCACATCTGAACATATAAACAAATACGTAATCAGTGCCGTTTGTTGCATTGTAAAATGTTAATTACATCCGGAGATATTGTAACCTAAAGTTGACGCTTGATGCCTACGACGTTCAGTTGCATGTTGTAACAAACACGGGCCACGGTCAGCGAGCAGTGTCATGTGCATACTGCATCGTCACCGCTTTCACCCATTTCATGTGTCGCTACATCAGCAATTACATGGTGATGATTTTAATCATCGAGTGCAATTCTGTCAATGGGCATTATCAGAGAATGCGTTGCAGTTCTACCTGTTTACCGATGAAGCGGGTTTCACAAACCACCGGGCAGTGAATCTACGGAACATGCATTACTGGTCCGTAGACAATCCTCGCTGGCTCAGACAGGTATAGCGACAGCAACCGTGGACTGTAAATGTATGGTGCGGAATCATTGGCGACCACCTCATTGGTCCTCACTTCATTGCAGGGGCCCAAACAGCTGCAACATACATCGCGTTTCTACAGAATGATCTGACAACGTTGCTCGAAAATGTCCCACTGGAAACGCGTCGACGTATGTGGTATCAGCATGATGGTGCACCTGCACATTCCGCAATTAACACTAGGCTGACCCTTGACAGGATGTTCGACGGGCGTTTCATAGGACGTGGAGGACGCATAAATTGGCCAGCCCGTTCTCCTGATCTTACACCTCTGGACTTCTTTCTGTGGGGTACGTTAAAGGAGAATGTGTACCGTGATGTGCCTACAAACCCAGAGGATATGAAACAACGTATTGTGGCAGCCTGCGGCGACATTACACCAGATGTACTGCGGCGTGTACGACATTCATTACGCCAGAGATTGCGATTGTGTGCAGCAAATGATGGCCACCACATTGAACATCTATTGGCCTCACATGTCGGGACACACTCTATTCCACTCCGTAATTGAAAACGGAAACCACGTGTGTACATGTACCTCACCCCTCATGGTAATGTACATATGTGTCAGTGAAAAAGACCAATAAAAAGGTGTTAGCATGTGGACGTAATGTGCTGTTTCAGTCTCTTCGGTACCTAAGGTCCATCACCGTTCCCTTTGGATCCCTACGTAATTCGGTGCTCTCAGATACACACGATCGAACAGCGGAGGAGTGGTACTCAAGCGTCATATTTATGTTACAATATCTCCGGATGTAATTAACATTTTACAATGTAACAAACGGCACTGATTACGTATTTGTTTATATGTTCAGATGTGCTAACAAAACTAACGGGGTTCCATTTAAAAAAACGTAGGTTTGTGTTAAAAACATACTTCCGTGCGTTTTTTTATGGTTTGTATTAACCAATTACACTGGCCCCTCTCCTCACGTTCGGTCTGTGGAATCGGTTCGTCAGTATTTGATGTGGTTTACGAAATATATCCAGCGGTAATGTTAGGTGACTCACCCTGTATATTGTGCGTATCCTACAACGGACTAGTGTCAATAGCGCCGCGCCGCACATCGGCTCGGCGTACGGGCTTAGACACTGGTCAGCGGCAGCACGAAGGCTCCAAGGCACTCGACGAAGAACACAGACAGAGAGGCAGCCTGTGCGGACAGCGCACTAAAAACAGGCAAGTGGGCCAAGTTTTGCACTATAGCGAGATGCGACGGAGGGACGTCCTTTATCAATACGAGCTGTTACCGTGGCTCAACAACGATTTAGACAAATATAAAATGAAAGTAATCGAATACAGTATGAGACACAAAAAGAGCAAGCACCACGAAGGAGTTACGCACATTGATCAAAAACTGATATTCATACAGATATCGACGGAAAATGCAAAATTTTAAACTTTGGCAGCCGATGAATGAATACGTGACGCTGCAGCGCCATTTCACCGCACAGCTTTCAAAAAAAAAATGGCTCTGAGCACTATGGGACTTAACAGCTGTGGTCATCAGTCCCCTAGAACTTAGAACTACTTAAACCTAACTAACCTAAGGACATCACACACATCCATGCCCGAGGCAGGACTCGAACCTGCGGCCGTGGCAGTCGCGCGGTTCCGGACTGCGCGCCTAGAACCGCGAGACCACCGCGGCCGGCACCGCACAGCTGGCAAGGACAGTAAACAGGGGACATGTCGGTACTAGGGAATAAAGTCTCTGTGAATTTCATTCCGTGTACGCAATATAACCACGCCCCATAGAGGGGCACGTGAACAGTAAACTTATAAGCTGATGGCAGCATTTGAGAGCAGACGTGTTGTTGGGCTCAAGGAAGTCGGCTGGAGTAATAGATGAATCGCTCGACATCTGAATAGGAACCATGTTGGCAGGAATGCGTGAACCATGGAAGGCAGCGGTCGACCTAGGAAGGCGACAGAGCGTCAGGACCGAGCTATCGACAGAGAGGCAATCAGGGCCCCGTATCCATCATAAGCATCCATCCAATTTGCAGCTGGAGCTTCAGTGACAACAAGGACCGTTAATAATAGGCGGTTCACAGAAAGGGGGCTTACGCCGATAGCCATTGACCTCAGTGAACCATCAACCCCGTTTGCAGTGGTGTCGGGGCACACTTGGCCTGGGATCTCAGTGACTGCAGTAGAATTGTCTTCACTCGTGAGACCCGCTTCGAACTGAGCCCCGATGACCAACGAAGGTGTGCTGGAGACGCCCCGGACAGCAATGGAATACCGACCTGACTGCCGCCCGCCATACGACACGAAAACCACAAATAATGGTCCGCGGGTGCCATTTTTTTTTTGGTAGCAGCGCCCTTTTGGTTGTAAGCCGCAGCACCCTTACAGCGTAGCGGTACGTCGACGATGTTCTCCGCCCCGTTATGTTGACCTTCATGGCAGCCATTCCGGGCTTACATTTCAACAAGATATTGCCTACCCACACGCGGTGACTTTCCACTGTTTGTCTTCGTGCTTGTCAAACCATACCGTGGCCAGATAGGTCGCCGGACCTTGCCCCAGTTGAGAATCCCTGGAGCACTGCGGGCAACGCCCTCTAACAAGCTCGACATTTTGACGATCTAACGCACCACTTGGACACAGTTCTTCGCGATATCCCTGAGGAGGACATCCGACATGTCTATCAGTCAATGCCAAGCCGAATAACTGTTTGCATAATGGCCAGAGGTGGACCAACGCGTTATTGACGTGATTCAATTCGTGAAGCTCTTTTCCTTGAATAAATCACCCATTTTTTTCTGAAATTGTAATCAGTTGTTTGTGTGTACCGTCTATCCGATGACATATGCGGTTAGATAGAAAGTTTTCAAACAGAGAAAGAGCAGTATGTCGTCATGAATGGGGAGACTTCAACAGGACCAAGCGTGAATTCAGGTATGCCCCAGGGCAGCGTAATAGGTCTGTTGCTTTTTACGGTTTACATAAACGGTCTGGTTGAAGATACTGATAGCGGCATTAGACTGTTTGCCGATGTTGCTGTAGTCTAGAGGAAAGTAGTACCAAACGAAATTTGTGAACAAATCAATGAGGTATTGTAGAAAATAAATGCATGGTGTAATGACTGACAGTTATCTCTCAATATTAGTAAATGTAACCTACTGCGTATAACAAGGCGAAAATCCCCATTAGTATATGAGTACAAAATAAATGATTAGTCTTTGGAAGCGGTAACATCAGTCAAGTATCTGGATGTGACTATCCGAAATGATCTCAAATGGAACGATCACATTACACAAGTAACAGGTAAGGCGAACACTAGATTGCGGTTTATTGGTAGAATCCTGAAGTGATGCAGTTCTTCAACAACGGAAATTGCTTACAATACTTTAGTTCGACCAGTCTTAGAATATTGTTCGTCTGTATGAGACCCTTACCAGTTGGGTCTGATTCAAGAGTTTGAGAAGGTCCAAAGAAGAGCGGCAAGATTCGTGACTGGTACGTTTAGCAATCGCGAGAGCGTTACAAATCTCATAGAAAGTTTGAAATGGGACTCACATGCAGATAGACGACGCGCTAAACGGAAGGGGCTGCTCACTAAATTCCAAAATCCGCTCTTCGCCGAGGATGGAGAGGGTATATTACCACCACCAACTTTCATATCGCGCAGTGATCACCATTCAAAGATAAGGGAAATCAGAGTTCGTACTGAAGCGTCCAGACAGTCGTTTTCCCTCGCGCGTCCCCGAGTGGAACAGATGAGGAGGGGGGGGGGGGGATATGACTTTCTTAGACAAGGGTACATTATATGGTGGTTTAAAGAAAGGTTCATGCTCCTCTACCTGCATGCAGTACTCATAACTTATCACTCGTCCCGGTTTGTCCGAAAATACCTCCTGATTTTCTTTCAGAATTTGCCATAGATCCTCCCTTTGGGCATCAGATAGTCCTTCCGTTTTTTCCACTACATTTCGAAGGAGTGTCTCCTTATTTGCATCTTCAACTATCTGCCTCACCAGAAACCAATCGAATTTTTGACCTATTCCTGAATCATGATCATCTCTAAATTCTACCCATCTCAGCTGGTTCTCTTCCATTACTCTAGCTGATTCAAATGGTATTTCTAATACCGCACTATCAACTTTACAAACTATTATCCCTTTGTCACAATCTATAATTACTTTCTGTTTTATTAACCAGTCAATGCCTAAAATGATCTCGGCACTGAGCTCTGGAACTACTATAAATGCATTCGAAAATAGCTTGTTTTTTATCTTAAATTCCATCATCACTTGATGTTTAACAGGTTTACTACATTTCCCTGTCGCCCCTATCACTTTAACACCTGTTACTGGCATCATGACTACTCCTCGTTGCTCTTTGATCATCTCAAAAAATGCGTGCGAAATAGCACTTATTTGAGCACCCGTATCCAACAACACATATAAATCGTACCCACATACATTAATGGGCAGGATTGTTTGCATCCTATTGTCCTCTTTCATACTTTCTTTATCTTCCCATAATAAATCCTTTTCCACCGCCAAGTCTTGCCACATTATTTTTCCGGTTTTTATACTGACTATTCCATCTGGAGGTTTCTTTCTCCTTTTCATCCTAAATTCTTTCACCACTTTTTCCAATAGTCCTTCGTCTAGGCTCTTTAATGCCATCTCGTTCTCATTCGAATCTGTCATGCCTGAACTCTCGGTTGCGGGATTGGAAACTTCCTCTACTTCCTTTTCTCCCTGGATGCTTTCTGATGATTCTGACGATAATTCCTCCTCCTTAGAAGTATGACATTCTTCGGATTCAAATAATTCTCGCAAATTATAATCCATTTCTCTACTTTCCCTTTGTTGGATAGTGCATTCGCCACTCTTACTTTCATTATTTTTCCCTACTAATGGAATTCCAGTCTCACTCAACTCATTTGCTTCAGTACTACAGGGATCACAACACTCTTTCTCTTGGTTAGATACACTTTCTCTAATTTCTTTAAAAGAATCTTCATCACAGTCATGTACTCTTTCTGTCACTAGGTACACATCATAATCGGTATGGCTCTCTGACACCGTCATATTCGGGTCCAAACTAATCACTTGAGTGGAAGATCTTTCTAATTGTGCTGGCTGGCTTTTGAGCTGATGTACATATTCTGCATACGAGGTAATTTCTGAATCGGCATGTGTCTCTGCACTATGCCCCTTTATCTTATCCACCCTTTCCTCTTTAATTACTTCTCGATGCGATTCGTCGCCTATTCGTACGAACCTTTTACTATAAGTCACATCACTCCTACCTTGCCCCTGCCTCTCTGCACAGTTGCCATCCCTACCGACGAACAACGCCTTCTCTGACTCTTCCATCATCAATTCGTCACTCTGACCTCGAATTGTACTTATTTCATTCACGTGAGCCTTCACATCCGACCGATATTCTTTTCCTACTTCATTTCCCTTAATAATTCCTCCATGCTCTCTCTCCTCTGTTTGTATCCCTGCATTATACTTCGCAAAGTTTCGTTTATGTAACTGCTCTTCAGGC